>NW_026728048.1:1229320-1536650 GCF_030684315.1 Stegostoma tigrinum | reverse complement strand
TGTTTCTCGCCCTCTGTTTCAGCCCCTCTGTTTCTCGCCCTCTGTTTCAGCCCCTCTGTTTCAGCCCCTCTGTTTCAGCCCCTCTGTTACAGCCCCTCTGTTTCAGCCCCTCTGTTTCAGCCCCTCTGTTACAGCCCCTCTGTTTCAGCCCCTCTGTTTCTGCCCCACTTTTTCAGCCATTCTGTTTCAGCCCCTCTGTTTCAGCCCCTCTGTTTCAGCCCCTCTGTTTCTCGCTCTCTGTTTCTCGCCCTCTGTTTCAGCCCCTCTGTTTCTCGCCCACTGTTTCAGCCCCTCTGTTTCTCTCCCTCTGTTTCAGCCCCTCTGTTTCAGCCCCTCTGTTTCAGCCCCTTTGTTTCAGCCCCTCTGTTTCTCGCCCTCTTTTCAGCCCCTCTGTTTCAGCCCCTCTGTTTCTCGCCCTCTGTTTCAGCCCCTCTGTTTCAGCCCCTCTGTTTCAGTCCCTCTGTTTCAGCCCCTCTGTTTCAGCCCGTCTGTTTCTCGCCCTCTGTTTCTCTACCTCTGTTTCTCGCTCTCTGTTTCACGCCCTCTGTTTCTCGCCCTCTGTTTCTCGCACTCTGTTTCAGCCCCTCTGTTTCACCCCCTCTGTTTCACCCCCTCTGTTTCTCGCCCTCTGTTTCTCGCCCTCTGTTTCTTGCCCTCTGTTTCAGCCCCTCTGTTTCAGCCCCTCTGTTTCAGCCCCTCTGTTTCACCCCCTCTATTTCAGCCCCTCTGTTTCTCGCCCTCTGTTTCAGCCCCTCTGTTTCAGCTCCTCTGTTTCACCCCCTCTGTTTCTCGCCCTCTGTTTCAGCCCCTCTGTTTCAGCCCCTCTGTTTCAGACCCTCTGTTTCAGCCCCTCTGTTTCAGCTCCTCTGTTTCTCGCCCTCTGTTTCAGCCCCTCTGTTTCAGCCCCTCTGTTTCACCCCCTCTGTTTCAGCCCCTCTGTTTTAGACCCACTCTTTCTCGCCCTCTGTTTCTCGCCCTCTGTTTGTCGCCCTCTGTTTCAGCCCCTCTGTTTCAGCCCCTCTGTTTCAGCCCCTCTGTTTCAGCCCCTCTGTTTCAGCTCCACTGTTTCAGCCCATCTGTTTCTCGCCCTCTGTTTCAGCCCCTCTGTTTCTTGCCCTCTGGTTCAGCCCCTCTGTTTCAGCCCCTCTGTTTCAGCCCCTCTGTTTCAGCCCCTCTGTTTCAGCCCCACTGTTTAAGCCCCTCTGTTTCTCGCTCTCTCTTTCAGCCCCTCTGTTTCAGCCCCTCTGTTTCTCGCCCTCTGTTTCAGCCCCTCTGTTTCAGCCCCTCTGTTTCAGCCCCTCTGTTTCAGCCCGTCTTTTTCAGCCACTCTGTTTCAGCCCCTCTGTTTCAGCCCCTCTGTTTCTCGCCCTCTGTTACTCGCTCTCTGTTTCTCGCCCTCTGTTTCAGCCCCTCTGTTTCTCGCGCTCTGTTTCAGCCCCTCTGTTTCTCGCCCTCTGTTTCAGCCCCTCTGTTTCAGCCCCTCTGTTTCAGCCCCTCTGTTTCAGCCCCTCTGTTTCTCGCACTCTGTTCAGCCCCTCTGTTTCAGCCCCTCTGTTTCTCGCCCTCTGATTCTGCCCCTCTGTTTCAGCCCCTCTGTTTCAGCCCCTCTGTTTCAGCCCCTCTGTTTCAGCCCCTCTGTTTCTCGCCCTCTGTTTCTCGCCCTCTGTTTCAGCCCTTCTGTTTCAGCCCCTCTGTTTCAGCCCCTCTGTTTCAGCCCCTCTGTTTCAGCCCCTCTGTTTCTCGCCCTCTGTTTCTCGCCCTCTGTTTCTCGCCCTCTGTTTCTCGCACTCTGTTTCAGCCCCTCTGTTTCAGCCCCTCTGTTTCAGCCCCACTGTTTAATCCCCTCTGTTTCTCGCCCTCTGATCAGCCCCTCTGTTTCTCGGCCTCTGTTTCTCACCCACTGTTTCAGCCCCTCTGTTTCAGCCCCTCTGTTTCAGCCCCTCTGTTTCAGCCCCTCTTTTTCTGCCCCTCTGTTTCAGCCCATCTGTTTCAGCCCCTCTGTTTCTCGCCCTCTGTTTCAGCCCCTCTGTTTCTCGCCCTCTGTTTCAGCCCCTCTGTTTCAGCCCCTCTGTTTCAGCCCATCTGTTTCAGCCCCTCTGTTAATCGCCCTCTGTTTCAGCCCCTCTGTTTCAGCCCCTCTGTTTCAGCCCCTCTGTTTCAGCCCCTCTGTTTCAGCCCCTCTGTTCCAGCCCCTCTGTTTCTCGCCATCTGTTTCAGCCCCGCTGTTTCATCCACTCTGTTTCATCCCCTCTGTTTCAGCCCCTCTGTTTCTCGCCCGCTGTTTCTCGCTCTCTGTTTCTCGCCCTCTGTTTCAGCCCCTCTGTTTCTCGCGCACTGTTTCAGCCCCTCTGTTTCTCGCCCTGTGTTTCAGCCCCTCTGTTTCAGCCCCTCTGTTTCAGCCACTCTGTTTCAGCCCCTCTGTTTCTCGCCCTCTGTTTCAGCCCCTCTGTTTCAGCCCCTCTGTTTCTCGCCCTCTGTTTCATCCCATCTGTTTCAGCCCCTCTGTTTCTCGCCCTCTGTTTCTCGCTCTCTGTTTCTCGCCCTCTGTTTCAGCCCCTCTGTTTCTCGCGCACTGTTTCAGCCCCTCTGTTTCTCGCCCTGTGTTTCAGCCCCTCTGTTTCAGCCCCTCTGTTTCAGCCCCTCTGTTTCAGCCCATCTGTTTCTCGCCCTCTGTTTAAGCCCCTCTGTTTCAGCCCCTCTGTTTCTCGCCCTCTGTTTCTGCCCCTCTGTTTCAGCCCCTCTGTTTCTCGCCATCTGTTTCGGCCCCTCTGTTTCAAACCCTCTGTTTCAGCCCCTCTGTTTCAGCCCCTCTGTTTCAGCCCCTCTGTTTCTCGCCCTCTGTTTCTCGCTCTCTGTTTCTCGCCCTCTGTTTCTCGCCCTCTGTTTCTCGCCCTCTGTTTCTCGCCCTCTGTTTCAGCCCCTCTGTTTCAGCCCCTCTGTTTCAGACCCTCTGTTTCAGCCCCGCTGTTTCAGCCCCTCTGTTTCAGCCCCTCTGTTTCTCGCCCTTTGTTTCAGCCCCTCTGTTTCAGCCCCTCTGTTTCACCCCTCTGTTTCTCGCCCTCTGTTTCTCGCCCTCTGTTTCAGCCGCTCTGTTTCAGCCCCTCTGTTTCAGCCCATCTGTTTCAGCCCCTCTGTTTCTCGCAATCTGTTTCTCGCCCTCTGTTTCTCGCCCTCTGTTTCTCACCCTCTGTTTCAGCCACTCTGTTTCAGCCCGTCTGTTTCAGCCCCTCTGTTTCAGCCCCACTGTTTAATCCCCTCTGTTTCTCGCCCTCTATTCAGCCCCTCTGTTTCTCGGCTCTGTTTCACGCCCTCTGTTTCAGCCCCTCTGTTTCAGCCCCTCTGTTTCAGCCCCTCTGTTTCAGCCCCTCTTTTTCAGCCCCTCTGTTTCAGCCCATCTGTTTCAGCCCCTCTGTTTCTCGCCCTCTGTTTCAGCCCCTCTGTTTCTCGCCCTCTGTTTCAGCCCCTCTGTTTCAGCCCCTCTGTTTCAGCCCATCTGTTTCAGCCCCTCTGTTTCTCGCCCTCTGTTTCAGCTCCTCTCTTTCAGCCCCTCTCTTTCAGCCCCTCTGTTTCAGCCCCTCTGTTTCAGCCCCTCTGTTCCAGCCCCTCTGTTTCTCGCCCTCTGTTTCAGCCCCGCTGTTTCAGCCCCTCTGTTTCAGCCCCTCCGTTTCTCGCACTCTGTTTCTCGCCCTCTGTTTCTCGCCCTCTGTTTCAGCCACTCTGATTCAGCCCCTCTGTTACAGCCCCTCTGTTTCAGCCCCTCTGTTTCAGCCCCTCTGTTTCAGCCCCTCTGTTTCAGCCCCTCTTTTTCTGCCCCTCTGTTTCAGCCCATCTGTTTCAGCCCCTCTGTTTCTCGCCCTCTGTTTCAGCCCCTCTGTTTCTCGCCCTCTGTTTCAGCCCCTCTGTTTCAGCCCCTCTGTTTCAGCCCCTCTGTTACAGCCCCTCTGTTTCAGCCCCTCTGTTTCTGCCCCTCTTTTTCAGCCATTCTGTTTCAGCCCCTCTGTTTCAGCCCCTCTGTTTCAGCCCCTCTGTTTCTCGCTCTCTGTTTCTCGCCCTCTGTTTCAGCCCCTCTGTTTCTCGCCCACTGTTTCAGCCCCTCTGTTTCTCGCCCTCTGTTTCAGCCCCTCTGTTTCAGCCCCTCTGTTTCAGCCCCTTTGTTTCAGCCCCTCTGTTTCTCGCCCTCTTTTCAGCCCCTCTGTTTCAGCCCCTCTGTTTCTCGCCCTCTGTTTCAGCCCCTCTGTTTGAGCCCCTCTGTTTCAGTCCCTCTGTTTCAGCCCCTCTGTTTCAGCCCGTCTGTTTCTCGCCCTCTGTTTCTCTACCTCTGTTTCTCGCTCTCTGTTTCACGCCCTCTGTTTCTCGCCCTCTGTTTCTCGCACTCTGTTTCAGCCCCTCTGTTTCACCCCCTCTGTTTCACCCCCTCTGTTTCTCGCCCTCTGTTTCTCGCCCTCTGTTTCTTGCCCTCTGTTTCAGCCCCTCTGTTTCAGCCCCTCTGTTTCAGCCCCTCTGTTTCACCCCCTCTATTTCAGCCCCTCTGTTTCTCGCCCTCTGTTTCAGCCCCTCTGTTTCAGCTCCTCTGTTTCACCCCCTCTGTTTCTCGCCCTCTGTTTCAGCCCCTCTGTTTCAGCCCCTCTGTTTCAGCCCCTCTGTTTCAGCCCCTCTGTTTCAGCTCCTCTGTTTCTCGCCCTCTGTTTCAGCCCCTCTGTTTCTCGCCCTCTGTTTCAGCCCCTCTGTTTCAGCCCCTCTGTTTCAGCCCCTCTGTTTCAGCCCCTCTGTTTCTCGCACTCTGTTCAGCCCCTCTGTTTCAGCCCCTCTGTTTCTCGCCCTCTGATTCTGCCCCTCTGTTTCAGCCCCTCTGTTTCAGCCCCTCTGTTTCAGCCCCTCTGTTTCAGCCCCTCTGTTTCTCGCCCTCTGTTTCTCGCCCTCTGTTTCAGCCCTTCTGTTTCAGCCCCTCTGTTTCAGCCCCTCTGTTTCAACCCCTCTGTTTCAGCCCCTCTGTTTCTCGCCCTCTGTTTCTCGCCCTCTGTTTCTCGCCCTCTGTTTCTCGCACTCTGTTTCAGCCCCTCTGTTTCAGCCCCTCTGTTTCAGCCCCACTGTTTAATCCCCTCTGTTTCTCGCCCTCTGATCAGCCCCTCTGTTTCTCGGCCTCTGTTTCTCACCCACTGTTTCAGCCCCTCTGTTTCAGCCCCTCTGTTTCAGCCCCTCTGTTTCAGCCCCTCTTTTTCTGCCCCTCTGTTTCAGCCCATCTGTTTCAGCCCCTCTGTTTCTCGCCCTCTGTTTCAGCCCCTCTGTTTCTCGCCCTCTGTTTCAGCCCCTCTGTTTCAGCCCCTCTGTTTCAGCCCATCTGTTTCAGCCCCTCTGTTAATCGCCCTCTGTTTCAGCCCCTCTGTTTCAGCCCCTCTGTTTCAGCCCCTCTGTTTCAGCCCCTCTGTTTCAGCCCCTCTGTTCCAGCCCCTCTGTTTCTCGCCATCTGTTTCAGCCCCGCTGTTTCATCCACTCTGTTTCATCCCCTCTGTTTCAGCCCCTCTGTTTCTCGCCCTCTGTTTCTCGCTCTCTGTTTCTCGCCCTCTGTTTCAGCCCCTCTGTTTCTCGCGCACTGTTTCAGCCCCTCTGTTTCTCGCCCTGTGTTTCAGCCCCTCTGTTTCAGCCCCTCTGTTTCAGCCACTCTGTTTCAGCCCCTCTGTTTCTCGCCCTCTGTTTCAGCCCCTCTGTTTCAGCCCCTCTGTTTCTCGCCCTCTGTTTCATCCCATCTGTTTCAGCCCCTCTGTTTCTCGCCCTCTGTTTCTCGCTCTCTGTTTCTCGCCCTCTGTTTCAGCCCCTCTGTTTCTCGCGCACTGTTTCAGCCCCTCTGTTTCTCGCCCTGTGTTTCAGCCCCTCTGTTTCAGCCCCTCTGTTTCAGCCCCTCTGTTTCAGCCCATCTGTTTCTCGCCCTCTGTTTCAGCCCCTCTGTTTCAGCCCCTCTGTTTCTCGCCCTCTGTTTCTGCCCCTCTGTTTCAGCCCCTCTGTTTCTCGCCATCTGTTTCGGCCCCTCTGTTTCAACCCCTCTGTTTCAGCCCCTCTGTTTCAGCCCCTCTGTTTCAGCCCCTCTGTTTCTCGCCCTCTGTTTCTCGCTCTCTGTTTCTCGCCCTCTGTTTCTCGCCCTCTGTTTCTCGCCCTCTGTTTCTCGCCCTCTGTTTCAGCCCCTCTGTTTCAGCCCCTCTGTTTCAGACCCTCTGTTTCAGCCCCGCTGTTTCAGCCCCTCTGTTTCAGCCCCTCTGTTTCTCGCCCTTTGTTTCAGCCCCTCTGTTTCAGCCCCTCTGTTTCACCCCTCTGTTTCTCGCCCTCTGTTTCTCGCCCTCTGTTTCAGCCGCTCTGTTTCAGCCCCTCTGTTTCAGCCCCTCTGTTTCAGCCCCTCTGTTTCTCGCAATCTGTTTCTCGCCCTCTGTTTCTCGCCCTCTGTTTCTCACCCTCTGTTTCAGCCACTCTGTTTCAGCCCGTCTGTTTCAGCCCCTCTGTTTCAGCCCCACTGTTTAATCCCCTCTGTTTCTCGCCCTCTATTCAGCCCCTCTGTTTCTCGGCTCTGTTTCACGCCCTCTGTTTCAGCCCCTCTGTTTCAGCCCCTCTGTTTCAGCCCCTCTGTTTCAGCCCCTCTTTTTCAGCCCCTCTGTTTCAGCCCATCTGTTTCAGCCCCTCTGTTTCTCGCCCTCTGTTTCAGCCCCTCTGTTTCTCGCCCTCTGTTTCAGCTCCTCTCTTTCAGCCCCTCTCTTTCAGCCCCTCTGTTTCAGCCCCTCTGTTTCAGCCCCTCTGTTCCAGCCCCTCTGTTTCTCGCCCTCTGTTTCAGCCCCGCTGTTTCAGCCCCTCTGTTTCAGCCCCTCCGTTTCTCGCACTCTGTTTCTCGCCCTCTGTTTCTCGCCCTCTGTTTCAGCCACTCTGATTCAGCCCCTCTGTTACAGCCCCTCTGTTTCAGCCCCTCTGTTTCAGCCCCTCTGTTTCAGCCCCTCTGTTTCAGCCCCTCTTTTTCTGCCCCTCTGTTTCAGCCCATCTGTTTCAGCCCCTCTGTTTCTCGCCCTCTGTTTCAGCCCCTCTGTTTCTCGCCCTCTGTTTCAGCCCCTCTGTTTCAGCCCCTCTGTTTCAGCCCCTCTGTTACAGCCCCTCTGTTTCAGCCCCTCTGTTTCTGCCCCTCTTTTTCAGCCATTCTGTTTCAGCCCCTCTGTTTCAGCCCCTCTGTTTCAGCCCCTCTGTTTCTCGCTCTCTGTTTCTCGCCCTCTGTTTCAGCCCCTCTGTTTCTCGCCCACTGTTTCAGCCCCTCTGTTTCTCGCCCTCTGTTTCAGCCCCTCTGTTTCAGCCCCTCTGTTTCAGCCCCTTTGTTTCAGCCCCTCTGTTTCTCGCCCTCTTTTCAGCCCCTCTGTTTCAGCCCCTCTGTTTCTCGCCCTCTGTTTCAGCCCCTCTGTTTCAGCCCCTCTGTTTCAGTCCCTCTGTTTCAGCCCCTCTGTTTCAGCCCGTCTGTTTCTCGCCCTCTGTTTCTCTACCTCTGTTTCTCGCTCTCTGTTTCACGCCCTCTGTTTCTCGCCCTCTGTTTCTCGCACTCTGTTTCAGCCCCTCTGTTTCACCCCCTCTGTTTCACCCCCTCTGTTTCTCGCCCTCTGTTTCTCGCCCTCTGTTTCTTGCCCTCTGTTTCAGCCCCTCTGTTTCAGCCCCTCTGTTTCAGCCCCTCTGTTTCACCCCCTCTATTTCAGCCCCTCTGTTTCTCGCCCACTGTTTCAGCCCCTCTGTTTCAGCCCCTCTGTTTCACCCCCTCTGTTTCTCGCCCTCTGTTTCAGCCCCTCTGTTTCAGCCCCTCTGTTTCAGCCCCTCTGTTTCAGCCCCTCTGTTTCAGCCCCTCTGTTTCTCGCCCTCTGTTTCAGCCCCTCTGTTTCTCGCCCTCTGTTTCAGCTCCTCTCTTTCAGCCCCTCTCTTTCAGCCCCTCTGTTTCAGCCCCTCTGTTTCAGCCCCTCTGTTCCAGCCCCTCTGTTTCTCGCCCTCTGTTTCAGCCCCGCTGTTTCAGCCCCTCTGTTTCAGCCCCTCCGTTTCTCGCACTCTGTTTCTCGCCCTCTGTTTCGCGCCCTCTGTTTCAGCCACTCTGATTCAGCCCCTCTGTTACAGCCCCTCTGTTTCAGCCCCTCTGTTTCAGCCCCTCTGTTTCAGCCCCTCTGTTTCAGCCCCTCTTTTTCTGCCCCTCTGTTTCAGCCCATCTGTTTCAGCCCCTCTGTTTCTCGCCCTCTGTTTCAGCCCCTCTGTTTCTCGCCCTCTGTTTCAGCCCCTCTGTTTCAGCCCCTCTGTTTCAGCCCCTCTGTTACAGCCCCTCTGTTTCAGCCCCTCTGTTTCTGCCCCTCTTTTTCAGCCATTCTGTTTCAGCCCCTCTGTTTCAGCCCCTCTGTTTCAGCCCCTCTGTTTCTCGCTCTCTGTTTCTCGCCCTCTGTTTCAGCCCCTCTGTTTCTCGCCCACTGTTTCAGCCCCTCTGTTTCTCGCCCTCTGTTTCAGCCCCTCTGTTTCAGCCCCTCTGTTTCAGCCCCTTTGTTTCAGCCCCTCTGTTTCTCGCCCTCTTTTCAGCCCCTCTGTTTCAGCCCCTCTGTTTCTCGCCCTCTGTTTCAGCCCCTCTGTTTCAGCCCCTCTGTTTCAGTCCCTCTGTTTCAGCCCCTCTGTTTCAGCCCGTCTGTTTCTCGCCCTCTGTTTCTCTACCTCTGTTTCTCGCTCTCTGTTTCACGCCCTCTGTTTCTCGCCCTCTGTTTCTCGCACTCTGTTTCAGCCCCTCTGTTTCACCCCCTCTGTTTCACCCCCTCTGTTTCTCGCCCTCTGTTTCTCGCCCTCTGTTTCTTGCCCTCTGTTTCAGCCCCTCTGTTTCAGCCCCTCTGTTTCAGCCCCTCTGTTTCACCCCCTCTATTTCAGCCCCTCTGTTTCTCGCCCACTGTTTCAGCCCCTCTGTTTCAGCCCCTCTGTTTCACCCCCTCTGTTTCTCGCCCTCTGTTTCAGCCCCTCTGTTTCAGCCCCTCTGTTTCAGCCCCTCTGTTTCAGCCCCTCTGTTTCAGCTCCTCTGTTTCTCGCCCTCTGTTTCAGCCCCTCTGTTTCAGCCCCTCTGTTTCACCCCCTCTGTTTCAGCCCCTCTGTTTTAGACCCACTCTTTCTCGCCCTCTGTTTCTCGCCCTCTGTTTGTCGCCCTCTGTTTCAGCCCCTCTGTTTCAGCCCCTCTGTTTCAGCCCCTCTGTTTCAGCCCCTCTGTTTCAGCTCCACTGTTTCAGCCCATCTGTTTCTCGCCCTCTGTTTCAGCCCCTCTGTTTCTTGCCCTCTGGTTCAGCCCCTCTGTTTCAGCCCCTCTGTTTCAGCCCCTCTGTTTCAGCCCCTCTGTTTCAGCCCCACTGTTTAAGCCCCTCTGTTTCTCGCTCTCTCTTTCAGCCCCTCTGTTTCTCGCCCTCTGTTTCTCGCCCTCTGTTTCAGCCCCTCTGTTTCAGCCCCTCTGTTTCAGCCCCTCTGTTTCAGCCCGTCTTTTTCAGCCACTCTGTTTCAGCCCCTCTGTTTCAGCCCCTCTGTTTCTCGCCCTCTGTTACTCGCTCTCTGTTTCTCGCCCTCTGTTTCAGCCCCTCTGTTTCTCGCGCTCTGTTTCAGCCCCTCTGTTTCTCGCCCTCTGTTTCAGCCCCTCTGTTTCAGCCCCTCTGTTTCAGCCCCTCTGTTTCAGCCCCTCTGTTTCTCGCACTCTGTTCAGCCCCTCTGTTTCAGCCCCTCTGTTTCTCGCCCTCTGATTCTGCCCCTCTGTTTCAGCCCCTCTGTTTCAGCCCCTCTGTTTCAGCCCCTCTGTTTCAGCCCCTCTGTTTCTCGCCCTCTGTTTCTCGCCCTCTGTTTCAGCCCTTCTGTTTCAGCCCCTCTGTTTCAGCCCCTCTGTTTCAGCCCCTCTGTTTCAGCCCCTCTGTTTCTCGCCCTCTGTTTCTCGCCCTCTGTTTCTCGCCCTCTGTTTCTCGCACTCTGTTTCAGCCCCTCTGTTTCAGCCCCTCTGTTTCAGCCCCACTGTTTAATCCCCTCTGTTTCTCGCCCTCTGATCAGCCCCTCTGTTTCTCGGCCTCTGTTTCTCACCCACTGTTTCAGCCCCTCTGTTTCAGCCCCTCTGTTTCAGCCCCTCTGTTTCAGCCCCTCTTTTTCTGCCCCTCTGTTTCAGCCCATCTGTTTCAGCCCCTCTGTTTCTCGCCCTCTGTTTCAGCCCCTCTGTTTCTCGCCCTCTGTTTCAGCCCCTCTGTTTCAGCCCCTCTGTTTCAGCCCATCTGTTTCAGCCCCTCTGTTAATCGCCCTCTGTTTCAGCCCCTCTGTTTCAGCCCCTCTGTTTCAGCCCCTCTGTTTCAGCCCCTCTGTTTCAGCCCCTCTGTTCCAGCCCCTCTGTTTCTCGCCATCTGTTTCAGCCCCGCTGTTTCATCCACTCTGTTTCATCCCCTCTGTTTCAGCCCCTCTGTTTCTCGCCCTCTGTTTCTCGCTCTCTGTTTCTCGCCCTCTGTTTCAGCCCCTCTGTTTCTCGCGCACTGTTTCAGCCCCTCTGTTTCTCGCCCTGTGTTTCAGCCCCTCTGTTTCAGCCCCTCTGTTTCAGCCACTCTGTTTCAGCCCCTCTGTTTCTCGCCCTCTGTTTCAGCCCCTCTGTTTCAGCCCCTCTGTTTCTCGCCCTCTGTTTCATCCCATCTGTTTCAGCCCCTCTGTTTCTCGCCCTCTGTTTCTCGCTCTCTGTTTCTCGCCCTCTGTTTCAGCCCCTCTGTTTCTCGCGCACTGTTTCAGCCCCTCTGTTTCTCGCCCTGTGTTTCAGCCCCTCTGTTTCAGCCCCTCTGTTTCAGCCCCTCTGTTTCAGCCCATCTGTTTCTCGCCCTCTGTTTCAGCCCCTCTGTTTCAGCCCCTCTGTTTCTCGCCCTCTGTTTCTGCCCCTCTGTTTCAGCCGCTCTGTTTCTCGCCATCTGTTTCGGCCCCTCTGTTTCAACCCCTCTGTTTCAGCCCCTCTGTTTCAGCCCCTCTGTTTCAGCCCCTCTGTTTCTCGCCCTCTGTTTCTCGCTCTCTGTTTCTCGCCCTCTGTTTCTCGCCCTCTGTTTCTCGCCCTCTGTTTCTCGCCCTCTGTTTCAGCCCCTCTGTTTCAGCCCCTCTGTTTCAGACCCTCTGTTTCAGCCCCGCTGTTTCAGCCCCTCTGTTTCAGCCCCTCTGTTTCTCGCCCTTTGTTTCAGCCCCTCTGTTTCAGCCCCTCTGTTTCACCCCTCTGTTTCTCGCCCTCTGTTTCTCGCCCTCTGTTTCAGCCGCTCTGTTTCAGCCCCTCTGTTTCAGCCCCTCTGTTTCAGCCCCTCTGTTTCTCGCAATCTGTTTCTCGCCCTCTGTTTCTCGCCCTCTGTTTCTCACCCTCTGTTTCAGCCACTCTGTTTCAGCCCGTCTGTTTCAGCCCCTCTGTTTCAGCCCCACTGTTTAATCCCCTCTGTTTCTCGCCCTCTATTCAGCCCCTCTGTTTCTCGGCTCTGTTTCACGCCCTCTGTTTCAGCCCCTCTGTTTCAGCCCCTCTGTTTCAGCCCCTCTGTTTCAGCCCCTCTTTTTCAGCCCCTCTGTTTCAGCCCATCTGTTTCAGCCCCTCTGTTTCTCGCCCTCTGTTTCAGCCCCTCTGTTTCTCGCCCTCTGTTTCAGCCCCTCTGTTTCAGCCCCTCTGTTTCAGCCCATCTGTTTCAGCCCCTCTGTTTCTCGCCCTCTGTTTCAGCTCCTCTCTTTCAGCCCCTCTCTTTCAGCCCCTCTGTTTCAGCCCCTCTGTTTCAGCCCCTCTGTTCCAGCCCCTCTGTTTCTCGCCCTCTGTTTCAGCCCCGCTGTTTCAGCCCCTCTGTTTCAGCCCCTCCGTTTCTCGCACTCTGTTTCTCGCCCTCTGTTTCTCGCCCTCTGTTTCAGCCACTCTGATTCAGCCCCTCTGTTACAGCCCCTCTGTTTCAGCCCCTCTGTTTCAGCCCCACTATTTTAGCCCCTCTGTTTCTCGCCCTCTGTTTCAGCCCCTCTGTTTCTCGCCATCTGTTTCTCGCCCTCTGTTTCAGCCGCTCTGTTTCAGCCCCTCTGTTTCAGCCCCTCTGTTTCTGCCCCTCTTTTTCAGCCATTCTGTTTCAGCCCCTCTGTTTCAGCCCCTCTGTTTCTCGCTCTCTGTTTCACGCCCTCTGTTTCAGCCCCTCTGTTTCTCGCCCACTGTTTCAGCCCCTCTGTTTCTCGCCCTCTGTTTCAGCCCCTCTGTTTCAGCCCCTCTGTTTCAGCCCCTTTGTTTCAGCCCCACTGTTTCTCGCCCTCTTTTCAGCCCCTCTGTTTCAGCCCCTCTGTTTCTCGCCCTCTGTTTCAGCCCCTCTGTTTCAGCCCCTCTGTTTCAGCCCCTCTGTTTCAGCCCCTCTGTTTCAGCCCCTCTGTTTCTCGCCCTCTGTTTCTCGCCCTGTGTTTCTCGCTCTCTGTTTCACGCCCTCTGTTTCTCGCCCTCTGTTTCTCGCCCTCTGTTTCAGCCCCTCTGTTTCACCCCCTCTGTTTCAACCCCTCTGTTTCTCGCCCTCTGTTTCTCGCCCTCTGTTTCTCGCCCTCTGTTTCAGCCCCTCTGTTTCAGCCCCTCTGTTTCACCCCCTCTGTTTCAGCCCCTCTGTTTCTCGCCCTCTGTTTCAGCCCCTCTGTTTCAGCTCCTCTGTTTCACCCCCTCTGTTTCTCGCCCTCTGTTTCAGCCCCTCTGTTTCAGCCCCTCTGTTTCACCCCCTCTGTTTCAGCCCCTCTGTTTCAGCCCCTCTGTTTAAGCCCCACTCTTTCTCGCCCTCTGTTTCTCGCCCTCTGTTTGTCGCCCTCTGTTTCAGCCCCTCTGTTTCAGCCCCTCTATTTCAGCCCCTTTGTTTCAGCCCCTCTGTTTCAGCCCCTCTGTTTCAGCTCCACTGTTTCAGCCTCTCTGTTTCTCGCACTCTGTTTCTCGCCCTCTGTTTCTCGCCCTCTGTTTCAGCCACTCTGATTCAGCCCCTCTGTTTCAGCCACTCTGTTTCAGCCCCACTGTTTAAGCCCCTCTGTTTCTCGCCCTCTGTTTCAGCCCCTCTGTTTCTCGCCCGCTGTTTCTCGCCCTCTGTTTCAGCCCCTCTGTTTCAGCCCCTCTGTTTCAGCCCCTCTGTTTCAGCCCTTCTTTTTCAGCCACTCTGTTTCAGTCCCTCTGTTTCAGCCCCTCTGTTTCTCGCCCTCTGTTTCTCGCTCTCTGTTTCTCGCCCTCTGTTTCAGCCCCTCTGTTTCTCGCCCACTGTTTCAGCCCCTCTGTTTCTCGCCCTCTGTTTCAGCACCTCTGTTTCAGCCCCTCTGTTTCAGCCCCTCTCTTTCAGCCCCTCTGTTTCTCGCCCTCTGTTTCAGCACTTCTGTTTCAGCCCCTCTGTTTCTCGCCCTCTGTTTCTGCCCCTCTGTTTCAGCCCCTCTGTTTCAGTCCCTCTGTTTCAGCCCCTCTGTTTCAGCCCCTCTGTTTCTCGCCCTCTGTTTCTCGCCCTCTGTTTCAGCCCCTCTGTTTCAGCCCCTCTGTTTCACCCCCTCTGTTTCAGCCCCTCTGTTTCAGCCCCTCTGTTTCTCGCCCTCTGTTTCTCGCCCTCTGTTTCTCGCTCTCTGTTTCTCGCCCTCTGTTTCTCGCCCTCTGTTTCTCGCCCTCTGTTTCAGCCCCTCTGTTTCACCCCCTCTGTTTCAGCCCCTCTGATTCTCGCCCTCTGTTTCTCGCCCTCTGTTTCTCGCCCTCTGTTTCTCGCCCTCTGTTTCAGCCCCTCTGTTTCAGCCCCTCTGTTTCAGCCCCTCTGTTTCACCCCCTCTGTTTCAGCCCCTCAGTTTCTCGCCCTCTGTTTCAGCCCCTCTGTTTCAGCTCCTCTGTTTCAGCCCCTCTGTTTCTCGCCCTCTGTTTCAGCCCCTCTGTTTCAGCCCCTCTGTTTCACCCCCTCTGTTTCAGCCCCTCTGTTTCAGCCCCTCTGTTTCAGACCCACTCTTTCTCGCCCTGTGTTTCTCGCCCTCTGTTTCTCGCCCTCTGTTTCAGCCGCTCTCTTTCAGCCCCTCTGTTTCAGCCCCTCTGTTTCAGCCCCTCTGTTTCAGCCCCTCTGTTTCTCGCCCTCTGTTTCAGCTCCTCTGTTTCAGCCCCTCTGTTTCACCCCTCTGTTTCTCGCCCTCTGTTTCTCGCCCTCTGTTTCAGCCCCTCTGTTTCAGCCCCTCTGTTTCAGCCCCTCTGTTTCAACCCCTCTGTTTCTCTCAATCTGTTTCTCGCCCTTTGTTTCTCGCCCTCTGTTTCTCGCCCTCTGTTTCAGCCCCTCTGTTTCAGCCTTTCTGTTTCAGCCCCTCTGTTTCATCCCCACTGTTTAATCCCCGCTGTTTCTCGCCCTCTGATAAGCCCCTCTGTTTCTCGGCCTCTGTTTCTCGCCCTCTGTTTCAGCCCCTCTGTTTCAGCCCCTCTGTTTCAGCCCCTCTGTTTCAGCCCCTCTTTTTCTGCCCCTCTGTTTCAGCCCATCTGTTTCAGCCCCTCTGTTTCTCGCCCTCTGTTTCAGCCCCTCTGTTTCTCGCCCTCTGTTTCAGCCCCTCTGTTTCACCCCCTCTGTTTCACCCCCTCTGTTTCTCGCCCTCTGTTTCTCGCCCTCTGTTTCTTGCCCTCTGTTTCAGCCCCTCTGTTTCAGCCCCTCTGTTTCAGCCCCTCTGTTTCACCCCCTCTATTTCAGCCCCTCTGTTTCTCGCCCACTGTTTCAGCCCCTCTGTTTCAGCCCCTCTGTTTCACCCCCTCTGTTTCTCGCCCTCTGTTTCAGCCCCTCTGTTTCAGCCCCTCTGTTTCAGCCCCTCTGTTTCAGCCCCTCTGTTTCAGCTCCTCTGTTTCTCGCCCTCTGTTTCAGCCCCTCTGTTTCAGCCCCTCTGTTTCACCCCCTCTGTTTCAGCCCCTCTGTTTTAGACCCACTCTTTCTCGCCCTCTGTTTCTCGCCCTCTGTTTGTCGCCCTCTGTTTCAGCCCCTCTGTTTCAGCCCCTCTGTTTCAGCCCCTCTGTTTCAGCCCCTCTGTTTCAGCTCCACTGTTTCAGCCCATCTGTTTCTCGCCCTCTGTTTCAGCCCCTCTGTTTCTTGCCCTCTGGTTCAGCCCCTCTGTTTCAGCCCCTCTGTTTCAGCCCCTCTGTTTCAGCCCCTCTGTTTCAGCCCCACTGTTTAAGCCCCTCTGTTTCTCGCTCTCTCTTTCAGCCCCTCTGTTTCTCGCCCTCTGTTTCTCGCCCTCTGTTTCAGCCCCTCTGTTTCAGCCCCTCTGTTTCAGCCCCTCTGTTTCAGCCCGTCTTTTTCAGCCACTCTGTTTCAGCCCCTCTGTTTCAGCCCCTCTGTTTCTCGCCCTCTGTTACTCGCTCTCTGTTTCTCGCCCTCTGTTTCAGCCCCTCTGTTTCTCGCGCTCTGTTTCAGCCCCTCTGTTTCTCGCCCTCTGTTTCAGCCCCTCTGTTTCAGCCCCTCTGTTTCAGCCCCTCTGTTTCAGCCCCTCTGTTTCTCGCACTCTGTTCAGCCCCTCTGTTTCAGCCCCTCTGTTTCTCGCCCTCTGATTCTGCCCCTCTGTTTCAGCCCCTCTGTTTCAGCCCCTCTGTTTCAGCCCCTCTGTTTCAGCCCCTCTGTTTCTCGCCCTCTGTTTCTCGCCCTCTGTTTCAGCCCTTCTGTTTCAGCCCCTCTGTTTCAGCCCCTCTGTTTCAGCCCCTCTGTTTCAGCCCCTCTGTTTCTCGCCCTCTGTTTCTCGCCCTCTGTTTCTCGCCCTCTGTTTCTCGCACTCTGTTTCAGCCCCTCTGTTTCAGCCCCTCTGTTTCAGCCCCACTGTTTAATCCCCTCTGTTTCTCGCCCTCTGATCAGCCCCTCTGTTTCTCGGCCTCTGTTTCTCACCCACTGTTTCAGCCCCTCTGTTTCAGCCCCTCTGTTTCAGCCCCTCTGTTTCAGCCCCTCTTTTTCTGCCCCTCTGTTTCAGCCCATCTGTTTCAGCCCCTCTGTTTCTCGCCCTCTGTTTCAGCCCCTCTGTTTCTCGCCCTCTGTTTCAGCCCCTCTGTTTCAGCCCCTCTGTTTCAGCCCATCTGTTTCAGCCCCTCTGTTAATCGCCCTCTGTTTCAGCCCCTCTGTTTCAGCCCCTCTGTTTCAGCCCCTCTGTTTCAGCCCCTCTGTTTCAGCCCCTCTGTTCCAGCCCCTCTGTTTCTCGCCATCTGTTTCAGCCCCGCTGTTTCATCCACTCTGTTTCATCCCCTCTGTTTCAGCCCCTCTGTTTCTCGCCCTCTGTTTCTCGCTCTCTGTTTCTCGCCCTCTGTTTCAGCCCCTCTGTTTCTCGCGCACTGTTTCAGCCCCTCTGTTTCTCGCCCTGTGTTTCAGCCCCTCTGTTTCAGCCCCTCTGTTTCAGCCACTCTGTTTCAGCCCCTCTGTTTCTCGCCCTCTGTTTCAGCCCCTCTGTTTCAGCCCCTCTGTTTCTCGCCCTCTGTTTCATCCCATCTGTTTCAGCCCCTCTGTTTCTCGCCCTCTGTTTCTCGCTCTCTGTTTCTCGCCCTCTGTTTCAGCCCCTCTGTTTCTCGCGCACTGTTTCAGCCCCTCTGTTTCTCGCCCTGTGTTTCAGCCCCTCTGTTTCAGCCCCTCTGTTTCAGCCCCTCTGTTTCAGCCCATCTGTTTCTCGCCCTCTGTTTCAGCCCCTCTGTTTCAGCCCCTCTGTTTCTCGCCCTCTGTTTCTGCCCCTCTGTTTCAGCCGCTCTGTTTCTCGCCATCTGTTTCGGCCCCTCTGTTTCAACCCCTCTGTTTCAGCCCCTCTGTTTCAGCCCCTCTGTTTCAGCCCCTCTGTTTCTCGCCCTCTGTTTCTCGCTCTCTGTTTCTCGCCCTCTGTTTCTCGCCCTCTGTTTCTCGCCCTCTGTTTCTCGCCCTCTGTTTCAGCCCCTCTGTTTCAGCCCCTCTGTTTCAGACCCTCTGTTTCAGCCCCGCTGTTTCAGCCCCTCTGTTTCAGCCCCTCTGTTTCTCGCCCTTTGTTTCAGCCCCTCTGTTTCAGCCCCTCTGTTTCACCCCTCTGTTTCTCGCCCTCTGTTTCTCGCCCTCTGTTTCAGCCGCTCTGTTTCAGCCCCTCTGTTTCAGCCCCTCTGTTTCAGCCCCTCTGTTTCTCGCAATCTGTTTCTCGCCCTCTGTTTCTCGCCCTCTGTTTCTCACCCTCTGTTTCAGCCACTCTGTTTCAGCCCGTCTGTTTCAGCCCCTCTGTTTCAGCCCCACTGTTTAATCCCCTCTGTTTCTCGCCCTCTATTCAGCCCCTCTGTTTCTCGGCTCTGTTTCACGCCCTCTGTTTCAGCCCCTCTGTTTCAGCCCCTCTGTTTCAGCCCCTCTGTTTCAGCCCCTCTTTTTCAGCCCCTCTGTTTCAGCCCATCTGTTTCAGCCCCTCTGTTTCTCGCCCTCTGTTTCAGCCCCTCTGTTTCTCGCCCTCTGTTTCAGCCCCTCTGTTTCAGCCCCTCTGTTTCAGCCCATCTGTTTCAGCCCCTCTGTTTCTCGCCCTCTGTTTCAGCTCCTCTCTTTCAGCCCCTCTCTTTCAGCCCCTCTGTTTCAGCCCCTCTGTTTCAGCCCCTCTGTTCCAGCCCCTCTGTTTCTCGCCCTCTGTTTCAGCCCCGCTGTTTCAGCCCCTCTGTTTCAGCCCCTCCGTTTCTCGCACTCTGTTTCTCGCCCTCTGTTTCTCGCCCTCTGTTTCAGCCACTCTGATTCAGCCCCTCTGTTACAGCCCCTCTGTTTCAGCCCCTCTGTTTCAGCCCCACTATTTTAGCCCCTCTGTTTCTCGCCCTCTGTTTCAGCCCCTCTGTTTCTCGCCATCTGTTTCTCGCCCTCTGTTTCAGCCGCTCTGTTTCAGCCCCTCTGTTTCAGCCCCTCTGTTTCTGCCCCTCTTTTTCAGCCATTCTGTTTCAGCCCCTCTGTTTCAGCCCCTCTGTTTCTCGCTCTCTGTTTCACGCCCTCTGTTTCAGCCCCTCTGTTTCTCGCCCACTGTTTCAGCCCCTCTGTTTCTCGCCCTCTGTTTCAGCCCCTCTGTTTCAGCCCCTCTGTTTCAGCCCCTTTGTTTCAGCCCCACTGTTTCTCGCCCTCTTTTCAGCCCCTCTGTTTCAGCCCCTCTGTTTCTCGCCCTCTGTTTCAGCCCCTCTGTTTCAGCCCCTCTGTTTCAGCCCCTCTGTTTCAGCCCCTCTGTTTCAGCCCCTCTGTTTCTCGCCCTCTGTTTCTCGCCCTGTGTTTCTCGCTCTCTGTTTCACGCCCTCTGTTTCTCGCCCTCTGTTTCTCGCCCTCTGTTTCAGCCCCTCTGTTTCACCCCCTCTGTTTCAACCCCTCTGTTTCTCGCCCTCTGTTTCTCGCCCTCTGTTTCTCGCCCTCTGTTTCAGCCCCTCTGTTTCAGCCCCTCTGTTTCACCCCCTCTGTTTCAGCCCCTCTGTTTCTCGCCCTCTGTTTCAGCCCCTCTGTTTCAGCTCCTCTGTTTCACCCCCTCTGTTTCTCGCCCTCTGTTTCAGCCCCTCTGTTTCAGCCCCTCTGTTTCACCCCCTCTGTTTCAGCCCCTCTGTTTCAGCCCCTCTGTTTAAGCCCCACTCTTTCTCGCCCTCTGTTTCTCGCCCTCTGTTTGTCGCCCTCTGTTTCAGCCCCTCTGTTTCAGCCCCTCTATTTCAGCCCCTTTGTTTCAGCCCCTCTGTTTCAGCCCCTCTGTTTCAGCTCCACTGTTTCAGCCTCTCTGTTTCTCGCACTCTGTTTCTCGCCCTCTGTTTCTCGCCCTCTGTTTCAGCCACTCTGATTCAGCCCCTCTGTTTCAGCCACTCTGTTTCAGCCCCACTGTTTAAGCCCCTCTGTTTCTCGCCCTCTGTTTCAGCCCCTCTGTTTCTCGCCCGCTGTTTCTCGCCCTCTGTTTCAGCCCCTCTGTTTCAGCCCCTCTGTTTCAGCCCCTCTGTTTCAGCCCTTCTTTTTCAGCCACTCTGTTTCAGTCCCTCTGTTTCAGCCCCTCTGTTTCTCGCCCTCTGTTTCTCGCTCTCTGTTTCTCGCCCTCTGTTTCAGCCCCTCTGTTTCTCGCCCACTGTTTCAGCCCCTCTGTTTCTCGCCCTCTGTTTCAGCACCTCTGTTTCAGCCCCTCTGTTTCAGCCCCTCTCTTTCAGCCCCTCTGTTTCTCGCCCTCTGTTTCAGCACTTCTGTTTCAGCCCCTCTGTTTCTCGCCCTCTGTTTCTGCCCCTCTGTTTCAGCCCCTCTGTTTCAGTCCCTCTGTTTCAGCCCCTCTGTTTCAGCCCCTCTGTTTCTCGCCCTCTGTTTCTCGCCCTCTGTTTCAGCCCCTCTGTTTCAGCCCCTCTGTTTCACCCCCTCTGTTTCAGCCCCTCTGTTTCAGCCCCTCTGTTTCTCGCCCTCTGTTTCTCGCCCTCTGTTTCTCGCTCTCTGTTTCTCGCCCTCTGTTTCTCGCCCTCTGTTTCTCGCCCTCTGTTTCAGCCCCTCTGTTTCACCCCCTCTGTTTCAGCCCCTCTGATTCTCGCCCTCTGTTTCTCGCCCTCTGTTTCTCGCCCTCTGTTTCTCGCCCTCTGTTTCAGCCCCTCTGTTTCAGCCCCTCTGTTTCAGCCCCTCTGTTTCACCCCCTCTGTTTCAGCCCCTCAGTTTCTCGCCCTCTGTTTCAGCCCCTCTGTTTCAGCTCCTCTGTTTCAGCCCCTCTGTTTCTCGCCCTCTGTTTCAGCCCCTCTGTTTCAGCCCCTCTGTTTCACCCCCTCTGTTTCAGCCCCTCTGTTTCAGCCCCTCTGTTTCAGACCCACTCTTTCTCGCCCTGTGTTTCTCGCCCTCTGTTTCTCGCCCTCTGTTTCAGCCGCTCTCTTTCAGCCCCTCTGTTTCAGCCCCTCTGTTTCAGCCCCTCTGTTTCAGCCCCTCTGTTTCTCGCCCTCTGTTTCAGCTCCTCTGTTTCAGCCCCTCTGTTTCACCCCTCTGTTTCTCGCCCTCTGTTTCTCGCCCTCTGTTTCAGCCCCTCTGTTTCAGCCCCTCTGTTTCAGCCCCTCTGTTTCAACCCCTCTGTTTCTCTCAATCTGTTTCTCGCCCTTTGTTTCTCGCCCTCTGTTTCTCGCCCTCTGTTTCAGCCCCTCTGTTTCAGCCTTTCTGTTTCAGCCCCTCTGTTTCATCCCCACTGTTTAATCCCCGCTGTTTCTCGCCCTCTGATAAGCCCCTCTGTTTCTCGGCCTCTGTTTCTCGCCCTCTGTTTCAGCCCCTCTGTTTCAGCCCCTCTGTTTCAGCCCCTCTGTTTCAGCCCCTCTTTTTCTGCCCCTCTGTTTCAGCCCATCTGTTTCAGCCCCTCTGTTTCTCGCCCTCTGTTTCAGCCCCTCTGTTTCTCGCCCTCTGTTTCAGCCCCTCTGTTTCAGCCCCTCTGTTTCAGCCCATCTGTTTCAGCCCCTCTGTTAATCGCCCTCTGTTTCAGCCCCTCTGTTTCAGCCCCTCTGTTTCAGCCCCTCTGTTTCAGCCCCTCTGTTTCAGCCCCTCTGTTCCAGCCCCTCTGTTTCTCGCCATCTGTTTCAGCCCCGCTGTTTCATCCACTCTGTTTCATCCCCTCTGTTTCAGCCCCTCTGTTTCTCGCCCTCTGTTTCTCGCTCTCTGTTTCTCGCCCTCTGTTTCAGCCCCTCTGTTTCTCGCGCACTGTTTCAGCCCCTCTGTTTCTCGCCCTGTGTTTCAGCCCCTCTGTTTCAGCCCCTCTGTTTCAGCCACTCTGTTTCAGCCCCTCTGTTTCTCGCCCTCTGTTTCAGCCCCTCTGTTTCAGCCCCTCTGTTTCTCGCCCTCTGTTTCATCCCATCTGTTTCAGCCCCTCTGTTTCTCGCCCTCTGTTTCTCGCTCTCTGTTTCTCGCCCTCTGTTTCAGCCCCTCTTTTTCAGCACCTCTGTTTGTCGCCCTCTGTTTCAGCCACTCTGTTTCAGCCCCTCTATTTCAGCCCCTCTGTTTCAGCCCCTCTGTTTCAGCCCCTCTGTTTCAGCCCCTCTGTTTCAGACCCTCTGTTTCAGCCCCGCTGTTTCAGCCCCTCTGTTTCAGCCCCTCTGTTTCTCGCCCTTTGTTTCAGCCCCTCTGTTTCAGCCCCTCTGTTTCACCCCTCTGTTTCTCGCCCTCTGTTTCTCGCCCTCTGTTTCAGCCGCTCTGTTTCAGCCCCTCTGTTTCAGCCCCTCTGTTTCAGCCCCTCTGTTTCTCGCAATCTGTTTCTCGCCCTCTGTTTCTCGCCCTCTGTTTCTCACCCTCTGTTTCAGCCACTCTGTTTCAGCCCGTCTGTTTCAGCCCCTCTGTTTCAGCCCCACTGTTTAATCCCCTCTGTTTCTCGCCCTCTATTCAGCCCCTCTGTTTCTCGGCTCTGTTTCACGCCCTCTGTTTCAGCCCCTCTGTTTCAGCCCCTCTGTTTCAGCCCCTCTTTTTCAGCCCCTCTGTTTCAGCCCATCTGTTTCAGCCCCTCTGTTTCTCGCCCTCTGTTTCAGCCCCTCTGTTTCTCGCCCTCTGTTTCAGCCCCTCTGTTTCAGCCCCTCTGTTTCAGCCCATCTGTTTCAGCCCCTCTGTTTCTCGCCCTCTGTTTCAGCTCCTCTCTTTCAGCCCCTCTCTTTCAGCCCCTCTGTTTCAGCCCCTCTGTTTCAGCCCCTCTGTTCCAGCCCCTCTGTTTCTCGCCCTCTGTTTCAGCCCCGCTGTTTCAGCCCCTCTGTTTCAGCCCCTCCGTTTCTCGCACTCTGTTTCTCGCCCTCTGTTTCTCGCCCTCTGTTTCAGCCACTCTGATTCAGCCCCTCTGTTACAGCCCCTCTGTTTCAGCCCCTCTGTTTCAGCCCCACTATTTTAGCCCCTCTGTTTCTCGCCCTCTGTTTCAGCCCCTCTGTTTCTCGCCATCTGTTTCTCGCCCTCTGTTTCAGCCCCTCTGTTTCAGCCCCTCTGTTTCAGCCCCTCTGTTTCTGCCCCTCTTTTTCAGCCATTCTGTTTCAGCCCCTCTGTTTCAGCCCCTCTGTTTCTCGCTCTCTGTTTCACGCCCTCTGTTTCAGCCCCTCTGTTTCTCGCCCACTGTTTCAGCCCCTCTGTTTCTCGCCCTCTGTTTCAGCCCCTCTGTTTCAGCCCCTCTGTTTCAGCCCCTTTGTTTCAGCCCCACTGTTTCTCGCCCTCTTTTCAGCCCCTCTGTTTCAGCCCCTCTGTTTCTCGCCCTCTGTTTCAGCCCCTCTGTTTCAGCCCCTCTGTTTCAGCCCCTCTGTTTCAGCCCCTCTGTTTCAGCCCCTCTGTTTCTCGCCCTCTGTTTCTCGCCCTGTGTTTCTCGCTCTCTGTTTCACGCCCTCTGTTTCTCGCCCTCTGTTTCTCGCCCTCTGTTTCAGCCCCTCTGTTTCACCCCCTCTGTTTCAACCCCTCTGTTTCTCGCCCTCTGTTTCTCGCCCTCTGTTTCTCGCCCTCTGTTTCAGCCCCTCTGTTTCAGCCCCTCTGTTTCACCCCCTCTGTTTCAGCCCCTCTGTTTCTCGCCCTCTGTTTCAGCCCCTCTGTTTCAGCTCCTCTGTTTCACCCCCTCTGTTTCTCGCCCTCTGTTTCAGCCCCTCTGTTTCAGCCCCTCTGTTTCACCCCCTCTGTTTCAGCCCCTCTGTTTCAGCCCCTCTGTTTAAGCCCCACTCTTTCTCGCCCTCTGTTTCTCGCCCTCTGTTTGTCGCCCTCTGTTTCAGCCCCTCTGTTTCAGCCCCTCTATTTCAGCCCCTTTGTTTCAGCCCCTCTGTTTCAGCCCCTCTGTTTCAGCTCCACTGTTTCAGCCTCTCTGTTTCTCGCACTCTGTTTCTCGCCCTCTGTTTCTCGCCCTCTGTTTCAGCCACTCTGATACAGCCCCTCTGTTTCAGCCACTCTGTTTCAGCCCAACTGTTTAAGCCCCTCTGTTTCTCGCCCTCTGTTTCAGCCCCTCTGTTTCTCGCCCGCTGTTTCTCGCCCTCTGTTTCAGCCCCTCTGTTTCAGCCCCTCTGTTTCAGCCCCTCTGTTTCAGCCCTTCTTTTTCAGCCACTCTGTTTCAGTCCCTCTGTTTCAGCCCCTCTGTTTCTCGCCCTCTGTTTCTCGCTCTCTGTTTCTCGCCCTCTGTTTCAGCCCCTCTGTTTCTCGCCCACTGTTTCAGCCCCTCTGTTTCTCGCCCTCTGTTTCAGCACCTCTGTTTCAGCCCCTCTGTTTCAGCCCCTCTCTTTCAGCCCCTCTGTTTCTCGCCCTCTGTTTCAGCACTTCTGTTTCAGCCCCTCTGTTTCTCGCCCTCTGTTTCTGCCCCTCTGTTTCAGCCCCTCTGTTTCAGTCCCTCTGTTTCAGCCCCTCTGTTTCAGCCCCTCTGTTTCTCGCCCTCTGTTTCTCGCCCTCTGTTTCAGCCCCTCTGTTTCAGCCCCTCTGTTTCACCCCCTCTGTTTCAGCCCCTCTGTTTCAGCCCCTCTGTTTCTCGCCCTCTGTTTCTCGCCCTCTGTTTCTCGCTCTCTGTTTCTCGCCCTCTGTTTCTCGCCCTCTGTTTCTCGCCCTCTGTTTCAGCCCCTCTGTTTCACCCCCTCTGTTTCAGCCCCTCTGATTCTCGCCCTCTGTTTCTCGCCCTCTGTTTCTCGCCCTCTGTTTCAGCCCCTCTGTTTCAGCCCCTCTGTTTCAGCCCCTCTGTTTCACCCCCTCTGTTTCAGCCCCTCAGTTTCTCGCCCTCTGTTTCAGCCCCTCTGTTTCAGCTCCTCTGTTTCAGCCCCTCTGTTTCTCGCCCTCTGTTTCAGCCCCTCTGTTTCAGCCCCTCTGTTTCACCCCCTCTGTTTCAGCCCCTCTGTTTCAGCCCCTCTGTTTCAGCCCCACTCTTTCTCGCCCTGTGTTTCTCGCCCTCTGTTTCTCGCCCTCTGTTTCAGCCCCTCTCTTTCAGCCCCTCTGTTTCAGCCCCTCTGTTTCAGCCCCTCTGTTTCAGCCCCTCTGTTTCTCGCCCTCTGTTTCAGCCCCTCTGTTTCAGCCCCTCTGTTTCACCCCTCTGTTTCTCGCCCTCTGTTTCTCGCCCTCTGTTTCAGCCCCTCTGTTTCAGCCCCTCTGTTTCAGCCCCTCTGTTTCAACCCCTAAGTTTCTCTCAATCTGTTTCTCGCCCTTTGTTTCTCGCCCTCTGTTTCTCGCCCTCTGTTTCAGCCCCTCTGTTTCAGCCCCTCTGTTTCAGCCCCTCTGTTTCATCCCCACTGTTTAATCCCCGCTGTTTCTCGCCCTCTGATAAGCCCCTCTGTTTCTCGGCCTCTGTTTCTCGCCCTCTGTTTCAGCCCCTCTGTTTCAGCCCCTCTGTTTCAGCCCCTCTGTTTCAGCCCCTCTTTTTCTGCCCCTCTGTTTCAGCCCATCTGTTTCAGCCCCTCTGTTTCTCGCCCTCTGTTTCAGCCCCTCTGTTTCTCGCCCTCTGTTTCAGCCCCTCTGTTTCAGCCCCTCTGTTTCAGCCCATCTGTTTCAGCCCCTCTGTTAATCGCCCTCTGTTTCAGCCCCTCTGTTTCAGCCCCTCTGTTTCAGCCCCTCTGTTTCAGCCCCTCTGTTTCAGCCCCTCTGTTCCAGCCCCTCTGTTTCTCGCCATCTGTTTCAGCCCCGCTGTTTCATCCACTCTGTTTCATCCCCTCTGTTTCAGCCCCTCTGTTTCTCGCCCTCTGTTTCTCGCTCTCTGTTTCTCGCCCTCTGTTTCAGCCCCTCTGTTTCTCGCCCTGTGTTTCAGCCCCTCTGTTTCAGCCCCTCTGTTTCAGCCACTCTGTTTCAGCCCCTCTGTTTCTCGCCCTCTGTTTCAGCCCCTCTGTTTCAGCCCCTCTGTTTCTCGCCCTCTGTTTCATCCCATCTGTTTCAGCCCCTCTGTTTCTCGCCCTATGTTTCTCGCTCTCTGTTTCTCGCCCTCTGTTTCAGCCCCTCTGTTTCTCGCGCTTTGTTTCAGCCCCTCTGTTTCTCGCCCTGTGTTTCAGCCCCTCTGTTTCAGCCCCTCTGTTTCAGCCCCTCTGTTTCAGCCCATCTGTTTCTCGCCCTCTGTTTCAGCCCCTCTGTTTCAGCCCCTCTTTTTCAGCCCCTCTGTTTCAGCCCCTCTGTTTCAGCCCCACTGTTTAACCCCCTCTGTTTCTCGCTCTCTCTTTCAGCCCCTCTGTTTCTCGCCCTCTGTTTCTCACCCTCTGTTTCAGCCCCTCTGTTTCAGCCCCTCTGTTTCAGCCCCTCTGTTTCAGCCCGTCTTTTTCAGCCACTCTGGTTCAGCCCCTCTGTTTCAGCCCCTCTGTTTCTCGCCCTCTGTTACTCGCTCTCTGTTTCTCGCCCTCTGTTTCAGCCCCTCTGTTTCTCGCGCACTGTTTCAGCCCCTCTGTTTCTCGCCCTCTGTTTCAGCCCCTCTGTTTCAGCCCCTCTGTTTCAGCCCCTCTGTTGCAGCCCCTCTGTTTCTCGCCCTCTGTTCAGCCCCTCTGTTTCAGCCCCTCTGTTTCTCGCCCTCTGATTCTGCCCCTCTGTTTCAGCCCCTCTGTTTCAGCCCCTCTGTTTCAGCCCCTCTGTTTCAGCCCCTCTGTTTCTCGCCCTCTGTTTCTCGCCCTCTGTTTCAGCCCCTCTGTTTCAGCCCCTCTGTTTCAGCCCCTCTGTTTCAGCCACTCTGTTTCTCGCCCTCTGTTTCTCGCCCTCTGTTTCTCGCTCTCTGTTTCTCGCCCTCTGTTTCTCGCCCTCTGTTTCTCGCCCTCTGTTTCAGCCCCTCTGTTTCAGCCCCTCTGTTTCAGACCCTCTCTTTCAGCCCCTCTGTTTCAGCCCCTCTGTTTCAGCCCCTCTGTTTCTCGCCCTCTGTTTCAGCCCCTCTGTTTCAGCCCCTCTGTTTCACCCCTCTGTTTCTCGCCCTCTGTTTCTCGCCCTCTGTTTCAGCCCCTCTGTTTCAGCCCCTCTGTTTCAGCCCCTCTGTTTCAGCCCCTCTGTTTCTCGCAATCTGTTTCTCGCCCTCTGTTTCTCGCACTCTGTTTCTCGCCCTCTGTTTCAGCCCCTCTGTTTCAGCCCCTCTGTTTCAGCCCCTCTGTTTCAGCCCCAATGTTTAATCCCCGCTGTTTCTCCCCCTCTGATCAGCCCCTCTGTTTCTCGGCCTCTGTTTCTCGCCAACTGTTTCAGCCCCTGTTTCAGCCCCTCTGTTTCAGCCCCTCTGTTTCAGCCCCTCTGTTTCAGCCCCTCTGTTTCAGCCCATCTGTTTCAGCCCCTCTGTTTCTCGCCCTCTGTTTCAGCCCCTCTGTTTCTCGCCCTCTGTTTCAGCCCCTCTGTTTCAGCCCCTCTGTTTCAGCCCAACTGCTTCAGCCCCTCTGTTAATCGCCCTCTGTTTCAGCCCCTCTCTTTCTGGCCCTCTGTTTCAGCCCCTCTGTTTCAGCCCCTCTGTTTCAGCCACTCTGTTCCAGCCCCTCTGTTTCTCGCCATCTGTTTCAGCCCCGCTGTTTCATCCACTCTGTTTCATCCCCTCTGTTTCAGCCCCTCTGTTTCTCGCCCTCTCTTTCTCGCTCTCTGTTTCTCGCCCTCTGTTTCAGCCCCTCTGTTTCTCGCGCACTGTTTCAGCCCCTCTGTTTCTCGCCCTGTGTTTCAGCCCCTCTGTTTCAGCCCCTCTGTTTCAGCCCCTCTGTTTCAGCCCCTCTGTTTCTCGCCCTCTGTTTCAGCCCCTCTGTTTCAGCCCCTCTGTTTCTCACCCTCTGTTTCATCCCCTCTGTTTCAGCCCCTCTGTTTCTCGCCCTCTGTTTCTCGCTCTCTGTTTCTCGCCCTCTGTTTCAGCCCCTCTGTTTCTGGCGCACTGTTTCAGCCCCTCTGTTTCTCGCCCTGTGTTTCAGCCCCTCTGTTTCAGCCCCTCTGTTTCAGCCCCTCTGTTTCAGCCCCTCTGTTTCTCGCACTCTGTTTCAGCCCCTCTGTTTCAGCCCCTCTGTTTCTCGCCCTCTGTTTCTCGCCCTCTGTTTCTCGCCCTCTGTTTCAGCCCCTCTGTTTCACCCCCTCTGTTTCAGCCCCTCTGTTTCTCGCCCTCTGTTTCTCGCCCTCTGTTTCTCGCCCTCTGTTTCAGCCCCTCTGTTTCAGCCCCTCTGTTTCAGCCCCTCTGTTTCACCCCCTCTGTTTCAGCCCCTCTGTTTCTCGCCCTCTGTTTCAGCCCCTCTGTTTCAGCCCCTCTGTTAATCAGCCTCTGTTTCAGGCCCTCTGTTTCTCGCCCTCTGTTTCAGCCCCTCTGTTTCAGCCCCTCTGTTTCAGCACTTCTGTTTCAGCCACTCTGTATCTCGCCCTCTGTATCTCGCCCTCTGTTTCTCGCCCTCTGTTTCTCGCACACTGTTTCAGCCCCTCTGTTTCAGCCCCTCTGTTTCAGCCCCTCTGTTTCAGCTCCTCTGTGTCTCGCCCTCTGTTTCAGCCCCTCTGTTTCAGCCCCTCTGTTTCACCCCCTCTGTTTCAGCCCCTCTGTTTTAGACCCACTCTTTCTCGCCCTCTGTTTCTCGCCCTCTGTTTGTCGCCCTCTGTTTCAGCCCCTCTGTTTCAGCCCCTCTGTTCCAGCCCCTCTGTTTCAGCTCCACTGTTTCAGCCCCTCTGTTTCTCGCCCTCTGTTTCAGCCCCTCTGTTTCTCGCCCTCTGGTTCAGCCCCTCTGTTTCAGCCCATCTGTTTCAGCCCCTATGATTCAGCCCCTCTGTTTCAGCCCCACTGTTTAAGCCCCTCTGTTTCTCGCCCTCTCTTTCAGCCCCTCTGTTTCTCGCCCTCTGTTTCTCGCCCTCTGTTTCAGCCCCTCTGTTTCAGCCCCTCTGTTTCAGCCCCTCTGTTTCAGCCCGTCTTTTTCAGCCACTCTGCTTCAGCCCCTCTGTTTCAGCCCCTCTGTTTCTCGCCCTCTGTTTCTCGCTCTCTGTTTCTCGCCCTCTGTTTCAGCCCCTCTGTTTCTCGCGCACTGTTTCAGCCCCTCTGTTTCTCTCCCTCTGTTTCAGCCCCTCTGTTTCAGCCCCTCTGTTTCAGCCCCTCTGTTTCTCGCCCTCTGTTCAGCCCCTCTGTTTCAGCCCCTCTTTTTCTCGCCCTCTGTTTCTGCCCCTCTGTTTCAGCCCCTCTGTTTCAGCCCCTCTGTTTTAGCCCCTCTGTTTCTCGCCCTCTGTTTCTCGCACTCTGTTTCAGCCACTCTGTTTCAGCCCCTCTGTTTCAGCCCCTCTGTTTCAGCCCCTCTGTTTCAGCCCCTCTGTTTCTCGCCCTCTGTTTCTCGCCCTCTGTTTCTCGCCCTCTGTTTCTCGCCCTCTGTTTCTCGCCCTCTGTTTCTCGCACTCTGTTTCTCGCCCTCTGTTTCAGCCCCTCTGTTTCAGCCCCTCTGTTTCAGACCCTCTGTTTCAGCCCCTCTGTTTCAGCCCCTCTGTTTCAGCCCCTCTGTTTCTCGCCCTCTGTTTCAGCCCCTCTGTTTCAGCCCCTCTGTTTCACCCCTCTGTTTCACGCACTCTGTTTCTCGCCCTCTGTTTCAGCCCCTCTGTTTCAGCCCCTCTGTTTCAGCCCCTCTGTTTCAGCCCCTCTGTTTCAGCCCCTCTTTTTCAGCCCCTCTGTTTCTCGCCCTCTGTTTCTCTCCCTCGGTTTCCCGCCCTCTGTTTCAGCCCCTCTGTTTCAGCCCCTCTGTTTCAGCCAATCTGTTTCAGCCCCACTCTTTCTCGCCCTCTGTTTCTCGCCCTCTGTTTCTCGCCCTCTGTTTCAGCCCCACTGTTCCAGCCCCTCTGTTTCTCGCACTCTGTTTCTCGCCCTCTGTTTCAGCCCCTCTGTTTCTCGCCCTCTGTTTCAGCCCCTCTGTTTCAGCCCGTCTGTTTCAGCCCCTCTGTTTCTCGCCCTCTGTATCTCGCCCTCTGTTTCAGCCCCTCTGTTTCAGCCCCTCTGTTTCAGCCAATCTGTTTCAGCCCCTCTGTTTCTCGCCCTCTGTTTCAGACCCTCTCTTTCAGCCCCTCTGTTTCAGCCCCTCTGTTTCTCGCCCTCTGTTTCAGCCCCTCTGTTTCAGCCCCTCTGTTTCTCGCCCTCTGTTTCAGCCCCGCTGTTTCAGCCCCTCTGTTTCAGCCCCTCTGTTTCTCGCACTCTGTTTCTCGCCCTCTGTTTCTCGCCCTCTGTTTCAGCCACTCTGATTCAGCCCCTCTGTTCCAGCCCCTCTGTTTCAGCCCCTCTGTTTCAGCCCCACTGTTTAAGCCCCTCTGTTTCTCGTACTCTGTTTCAGCCCCTCTGTTTCAGCCCCTCTGTTTCTCAGCCTCTGTTTCAGCCCCTCTGTTTCTCGCCCTCTGTTTCAGCCCCTCTGTTTCAGCCCCTCTGTTTCAGCCCCTCTGTTTCAGCCACTCTGTTTCTCGCCCTCTGTTTCTCGCCCTCTGTTTCTCGCCCTCTGTTTCTCGCCCTCTGTTTCAGCCCCTCTGTTTCAGCCCCTCTGTTTCAGCCCCTCTGTTTCAGCTCCTCTGTTTCTCGCCCTCTGTTTCAGCCCCTCTGTTTCAGCCCCTCTGTTTCACCCCCTCTGTTTCAGCCCCTCTGTTTTAGACCCACTCTTTCTCGCCCTCTGTTTCTCGCCCTCTGTTTGTCGCCCTCTGTTTCAGCCCCTCTGTTTCAGCCCCTCTGTTTCAGCCCCTCTGTTTCAGCCCCTCTGTTTCAGCTCCACTGTTTCAGCCCCTCTGTTTCTCGCCCTCTGTTTCAGCCCCTCTGTTTCTCGCCCTCTGGTTCAGCCCCTCTGTTTCAGCCCCTCTGTTTCAGCCCCTCTGTTTCAGCCCCTCTGTTTCAGCACCACTGTTTAAGCCCCTCTGTTTCTCGCTCTCTCTTTCAGCCCCTCTGTTTCTCGCCCTCTGTTTCTCGCCCTCTGTTTCAGCCCCTCTGTTTCAGCCCCTCTGTTTCAGCCCCTCTGTTTCAGCCCGTCTTTTTCAGCCACTCTGTTTCAGCCCCTCTGTTTCAGCCCCTCTGTTTCTCGCCCTCTGTTACTCGCTCTCTGTTTCTCGCCCTCTGTTTCAGCCCCTCTGTTTCTCGCGCACTGTTTCAGCCCCTCTGTTTCTCGCCCTCTGTTTCAGCCCCTCTGTTTCAGCCCCTCTGTTTCAGCCCCTCTGTTTCAGCCCCTCTGTTTCTCGCCCTCTGTTCAGCCCCTCTGTTTCAGCCCCTCTGTTTCTCGCCCTCTGATTCTGCCCCTCTGTTTCAGCCCCTCTGTTTCAGCCCCTCTGTTTCAGCCCCTCTGTTTCTCGCCCTCTGTTTCTCGCCCTCTGTTTCAGCCCCTCTGTTTCAGCCCCTCTGTTTCAGCGCCTCTGTTTCAGCCCCTCTGTTTCAGCCACTCTGTTTCTCGCCCTCTGTTTCTCGCCCTCTGTTTCTCGCTCTCTGTTTCTCGCCCTCTGTTTCTCGCCCTCTGTTTCTCGCCCTCTGTTTCAGCCCCTCTGTTTCAGCCCCTCTGTTTCAGACCCTCTGATTCAGCCCCTCTGTTTCAGCCCCTCTGTTTCAGCCCCTCTGTTTCTCGCCCTCTGTTTCAGCCCCTCTGTTTCAGCCCCTCTGTTTCACCCCTCTGTTTCTCGCCCTCTGTTTCTCGCCCTCTGTTTTACCCCTCTGTTTCAGCCCCTCTGTTTCAGCCCCTCTGTTTCAGCCCCTCTGTTTCTCGCAATCTGTTTCTCGCCCTCTGTTTCTCGCCCTCTGTTTCTCGCACTCTGTTTCAGCCCCTCTGTTTCAGCTCCTCTGTTTCAGCCCCTCTGTTTCAGCCCCACTGTTTAATCCCCTCTGTTTCTCGCCCTCTGATCAGCCCCTCTGTTTCTCGGCCTCTGTTTCTCGCCCACTGTTTCAGCCCCTCTGTTTCAGCCCCTCTGTTTCAGCCCCTCTGTTTCAGCCCCTCTTTTTCAGCCCCTCTGTTTCAGCCCATCTGTTTCAGCCCCTCTGTTTCTCGCCCTCTGTTTCAGCCCCTCTGTTTCTCGCCCTCTGTTTCAGCCCCTCTGTTTCAGCCCCTCTGTTTCAGCCCATCTGTTTCAGCCCCTCTGTTAATCGCCCTCTGTTTCAGCCCCTCTCTTTCAGCCCCTCTGTTTCAGCCCCTCTGTTTCAGCCCCTCTGTTTCAGCCCCTCTGTTCCAGCCCCTCTGTTTCTCGCCATCTGTTTCAGCCCCGCTGTTTCATCCACTCTGTTTCATCCCCTCTGTTTCTGCCCCTCTGTTTCTCGCCCTCTGTTTCTCGCTCTCTGTTTCTCGCCCTCTGTTTCAGCCCCTCTGTTTCTCGCGCACTGTTTCAGCCCCTCTGTTTCTCGCCCTGTGTTTCAGCCCCTCTGTTTCAGCCCCTCTGTTTCAGCCCCTCTGTTTCAGCCCCTCTGTTTCTCGCCCTCTGTTTGAGCCCCTCTGTTTCAGCCCCTCTGTTTCGCGCCCTCTGTTTCATCCCATCTGTTTCAGCCCCTCTGTTTCTCGCCCTCTGTTTCTCGCTCTCTGTTTCTCGCCATCTGTTTCAGCCCCTCTGTTTCTCGCGCACTGTTTCAGCCCCTCTGTTTCTCGCCCTGTGTTTCAGCCCCTCTGTTTCAGCCCCTCTGTTTCTCGACCTCTGTTTCAGCCCCTCTGTTTCAGCTCCTCTGTTTCTCGCCCTCTGTTTCTGCCCCTCTGTTTCAGCCCCTCTGTTTCTCGCCATCTGTTTCGGCCCCTCTGTTTCAGCCCCTCTGTTTCAGCCCCTCTGTTTCAGCCCCACTGTTTCAGCCCCTCTGTTTCTCGCCCTCTGTTTCTCGCCCTCTGTTTCTCGCTCTCTGTTTCTCGCCCTCTGTTTCTCGCCCTCTGTTTCTCGCCCTCTGTTTCTCGCCCTCTGTTTCAGCCCCTCTGTTTCAGCCCCTCTGTTTCAGACCCTCTGCTTCAGCCCCGCTGTTTCAGCCCCTCTGTTTCAGCCCCTCTGTTTCTCGCCCTTTGTTTCAGCCCCTCTGTTTCAGCCCCTCTGTTTCACCCCTCTGTTTCTCGCCCTCTGTTTCTCGCCCTCTGTTTCAGCCGCTCTGTTTCAGCCCCTCTGTTTCAGCCCCTCTGTTTCAGCCCCTCTGTTTCTCGCAATCTGTTTCTCGCCCTCTGTTTCTCGCCCTCTGTTTCTCACCCTCTGTTTCAGCCCCTCTGTTTCAGCCCGTCTGTTTCAGCCCCTCTGTTTCAGCCCCACTGTTTAATCCCCTCTGTTTCTCTCCCTCTGATCAGCCCCTCTGTTTCTCGGCTCTGTTTCACGCCCTCTGTTTCAGCCCCTCTGATTCAGCCCCTCTGTTTCAGCCCCTCTGTTTCAGCCCCTCTTTTTCAGCCCCTCTGTTTCAGCCCATCTGTTTCAGCCCCTCTGTTTCTGGCCCTCTGTTTCAGCCCCTCGGTTTCTCGCCCTCTGTTTCAGCACCTCTGTTTCAGCCCCTCTGTTTCAGCCCATCTGTTTCAGCCCCTCTGTTTCTCGCCCAATGTTTCAGCTCCTCTCTTTCAGCCCCTCTCTTTCAGCCCCTCTGTTTCAGCCCCTCTGTTTCAGCCCCTCTGTTCCAGCCCCTCTGTTTCTCGCCCTCTGTTTCAGCCCCGATGTTTCAGCCCCTCTGTTTCAGCCCCTCCGTTTCTCGCACTCTGTTTCTCGCCCTCTGTTTCTCGCCCTCTGTTTCAGCCACTCTGATTCAGCCCCTCTGTTACAGCCCCTCTGTTTCAGCCCCTCTGTTTCAGCCCCACTATTTAAGCCCCTCTGTTTCTCGCCCTCTGTTTCAGCCCCTCTGTTTCTCGCCATCTGTTTCTCGCCCTCTGTTTCAGCCCCTCTGTTTCAGCCCCTCTGTTTCTGCCCCTCTTTTTCAGCCATTCTGTTTCAGCCCCTCTGTTTCAGCCCCTCTGTTTCAGCCCCTCTGTTTCTCGCTCTCTGTTTCTCGCCCTCTGTTTCAGCCCCTCTGTTTCTCGCCCTCTGTTTCAGCCCCTCTGTTTCTCGCCCTCTGTTTCAGCCCCTCTGTTTCAGCCCCTCTGTTTCAGCCCCTTTGTTTCAGCCCCTCTGTTTCTCGCCCTCTTTTCAGCCCCTCTGTTTCAGCCCCTCTGTTTCTCGCCCTCTGTTTCAGCCCCTCTGTTTCAGCCCCTCTGTTTCAGCCCCTCTGTTTCTGCCCCTCTTTTTCAGCCATTCTGTTTCAGCCCCTCTGTTTCAGCCCCTCTGTTTCAGCCCCTCTGTTTCTCGCTCTCTGTTTCTCGCCCTCTGTTTCAGCCCCTCTGTTTCTCGCCCACTGTTTCAGCCCCTCTGTTTCTCGCCCTCTGTTTCAGCCCCTCTGTTTCAGCCCCTCTGTTTCAGCCCCTTTGTTTCAGCCCCTCTGTTTCTCGCCCTCTTTTCAGCCCCTCTGTTTCAGCCCCTCTGTTTCTCGCCCTCTGTTTCAGCCCCTCTGTTTCAGCCCCTCTGTTTCAGCCCCTCTGTTTCAGCCCCTCTGTTTCAGCCCGTCTGTTTCTCGCACTCTGTTTCTCGCCCTCTGTTTCTCGCTCTCTGTTTCACGCCCTCTGTTTCTCGCCCTCTGTTTCTCGCCCTCTGTTTCAGCCCCTCTGTTTCAGACCCTCTGTTTCAGCCCCTCTGTTTCACCCCCTCTGTTTCAGCCCCTCTGTTTCTCGCCCTCTGTTTCAGCCCCTCTGTTTCAGCTCCTCTGTTTCTCGCCCTCTGTTTCAGCCCCTCTGTTTCAGCCCCTCTGTTTCAGCCCCTCTGTTTCAGCCCCTCTGGTTCAGCCCCTCTGTTTCAGCTCCTCTGTTTCTCGCCCTCTGTTTCAGCCCCTCTGTTTCTCGCCCTCTGTTTCAGCCCCTCTGTTTCTCGCCCTCTGTTTCAGCCCCTCTGTTTCAGCCCCTCTGTTTCAGCCCCTTTGTTTCAGCCCCTCTGTTTCTCGCCCTCTTTTCAGCCCCTCTGTTTCAGCCCCTCTGTTTCTCGCCCTCTGTTTCAGCCCCTCTGTTTCAGCCCCTCTGTTTCAGCCCCTCTGTTTCTGCCCCTCTTTTTCAGCCATTCTGTTTCAGCCCCTCTGTTTCAGCCCCTCTGTTTCAGCCCCTCTGTTTCTCGCTCTCTGTTTCTCGCCCTCTGTTTCAGCCCCTCTGTTTCTCGCCCACTGTTAAGCCCCTCTGTTTCTCGCCCTCTGTTTCAGCCCCTTTGTTTCAGCCCCTCTGTTTCTCGCCCTCTTTTCAGCCCCTCTGTTTCAGCCCCTCTGTTTCTCGCCCTCTGTTTCAGCCCCTCTGTTTCAGCCCCTCTGTTTCAGCCCCTCTGTTTCTGCCCCTCTTTTTCAGCCATTCTGTTTCAGCCCCTCTGTTTCAGCCCCTCTGTTTCAGCCCCTCTGTTTCTCGCTCTCTGTTTCTCGCCCTCTGTTTCAGCCCCTCTGTTTCTCGCCCACTGTTTCAGCCCCTCTGTTTCTCGCCCTCTGTTTCAGCCCCTCTGTTTCAGCCCCTCTGTTTCAGCCCCTTTGTTTCAGCCCCTCTGTTTCTCGCCCTCTTTTCAGCCCCTCTGTTTCAGCCCCTCTGTTTCTCGCCCTCTGTTTCAGCCCCTCTGTTTCAGCCCCTCTGTTTCAGCCCCTCTGTTTCAGCCCCTCTGTTTCAGCCCGTCTGTTTCTCGCACTCTGTTTCTCGCCCTCTGTTTCTCGCTCTCTGTTTCACGCCCTCTGTTTCTCGCCCTCTGTTTCTCGCCCTCTGTTTCAGCCCCTCTGTTTCAGACCCTCTGTTTCAGCCCCTCTGTTTCACCCCCTCTGTTTCAGCCCCTCTGTTTCTCGCCCTTCTGTTTCAGCCCCTCTCTTTCAGCTCCTCTGTTTCTCGCCCTCTGTTTCAGCCCCTCTGTTTCAGCCCCTCTGTTTCAGCCCCTCTGTTTCAGCCCCTCTGGTTCAGCCCCTCTGTTTCAGCTCCTCTGTTTCTCGCCCTCTGTTTCAGACCCTCTGTTTCAGCCCCTCTGTTTCACCCCCTCTGTTTCAGCCCCTCTGTTTTAGACCCACTCTTTCTCGCCCTCTGTTTCTCGCCCTCTGTTTGTCGCCCTCTGTTTCAGCCCCTCTGTTTCAGCCCCTCTGTTTCAGCCCCTCTGTTTCAGCTCCACTGTTTCAGCCCATCTGTTTCTGGCCCTCTGTTTCAGCCCCTCTGTTTCTCGCCCTCTGGTTCAGCCCCTCTGTTTCAGCCCCTCTGTTTCAGCCCCTCTGTTTCAGCCCCTCTGTTTCAGCCCAACTGTTTAAGCCCCTCTGTTTCTCGCTCTCTCTTTCAGCCCCTCTGTTTCTTGCCATCTGTTTCTCGCCCTCTGTTTCAGCACCTCTGTTTCAGCCCCTCTGTTTCAGCCCCTCTGTTTCAGCCCGTCTTTTTCAGCCACTCTGTTTCAGCCCCTCTGTTTCAGCCCCTCTGTTTCTCGCCCTCTGTTACTCGCTCTCTGTTTCTCGCCCTCTGTTTCAGCCCCTCTGTTTCTCGCGCTCTGTTTCAGCCCCTCTGTTTCTCGCCCTCTGTTTCAGCCCCTCTGTTTCAGCCCCTCTGTTTCAGCCCCTCTGTTTCAGCCCCTCTGTTTCTCGCCCTCTGTTCAGCCCCTCTGTTTCAGCCCCTCTGTTTCTCGCCCTCTGATTCTGCCCCTCTGTTTCAGCCCCTCTGTTTCAGCCCCTCTGTTTCAGCCCCTCTGTTTCAGCCCCTCTGTTTCTCGCCCTCTGTTTCTCGCCCTCTGTTTCAGCCCCTCTGTTTCAGCCCCTCTGTTTCAGCTCCTCTGTTTCAGCCCCTCTGTTTCAGCCACTCTGTTTCTCGCCCTCTGTTTCTCGCCCTCTGTTTCTCGCTCTCTGTTTCTCGCACTCTGTTTCTCGCCCTCTGTTTCTCGCCCTCTGTTTCAGCCCCTCTGTTTCAGCCCCTCTGTTTCAGTCCCTCTGTTTCAGCCCCTCTGTTTCAGCCCCTCTGTTTCTCGCCCTCTGTTTCTCGCCCTCTGTTTCAGCCCCTCTGTTTCAGCCCCTCTGTTTCACCCCCTCTGTTTCAGCCCCTCTGTTTCAGCCCCTCTGTTTCTCGCCCTCTGTTTCTCGCCCTCTGTTTCTCGCTCTCTGTTTCTCGCCCTCTGTTTCTCGCCCTCTGTTTCTCGCCCTCTGTTTCAGCCCCTCTGTTTCACCCCCTCTGTTTCAGCCCCTCTGATTCTCGCCCTCTGTTTCTCGCCCTCTGTTTCTCGCCCTCTGTTTCTCGCCCTCTGTTTCAGCCCCTCTGTTTCAGCCCCTCTGTTTCAGCCCCTCTGTTTCACCCCCTCTGTTTCAGCCCCTCAGTTTCTCGCCCTCTGTTTCAGCCCCTCTGTTTCAGCTCCTCTGTTTCAGCCCCTCTGTTTCTCGCCCTCTGTTTCAGCCCCTCTGTTTCAGCCCCTCTGTTTCACCCCCTCTGTTTCAGCCCCTCTGTTTCAGCCCCTCTGTTTCAGCCCCACTCTTTCTCGCCCTGTGTTTCTCGCCCTCTGTTTCTCGCCCTCTGTTTCAGCCCCTCTCTTTCAGCCCCTCTGTTTCAGCCCCTCTGTTTCAGCCCCTCTGTTTCAGCCCCTCTGTTTCTCGCCCTCTGTTTCAGCCCCTCTGTTTCAGCCCCTCTGTTTCACCCCTCTGTTTCTCGCCCTCTGTTTCTCGCCCTCTGTTTCAGCCCCTCTGTTTCAGCCCCTCTGTTTCAGCCCCTCTGTTTCAACCCCTCTGTTTCTCTCAATCTGTTTCTCGCCCTTTGTTTCTCGCCCTCTGTTTCTCGCCCTCTGTTTCAGCCCCTCTGTTTCAGCCCCTCTGTTTCAGCCCCTCTGTTTCATCCCCACTGTTTAATCCCCGCTGTTTCTCGCCCTCTGATAAGCCCCTTTGTTTCTCGGCCTCTGTTTCTCGCCCTCTGTTTCAGCCCCTCTGTTTCAGCCCCTCTGTTTCAGCCCCTCTGTTTCAGCCCCTCTTTTTCTGCCCCTCTGTTTCAGCCCATCTGTTTCAGCCCCTCTGTTTCTCGCCCTCTGTTTCAGCCCCTCTGTTTCTCGCCCTCTGTTTCAGCCCCTCTGTTTCAGCCCATCTGTTTCAGCCCCTCTGTTAATCGCCCTCTGTTTCAGCCCCTCTGTTTCAGCCCCTCTGTTTCAGCCCCTCTGTTTCAGCCCCTCTGTTTCAGCCCCTCTGTTCCAGCCCCTCTGTTTCTCGCCATCTGTTTCAGCCCCGCTGTTTCATCCACTCTGTTTCATCCCCTCTGTTTCAGCCCCTCTGTTTCTCGCCCTCTGTTTCTCGCTCTCTGTTTCTCGCCCTCTGTTTCAGCCCCTCTGTTTCTCGCGCACTGTTTCAGCCCCTCTGTTTCTCGCCCTGTGTTTCAGCCCCTCTGTTTCAGCCCCTCTGTTTCAGCCACTCTGTTTCAGCCCCTCTGTTTCTCGCCCTCTGTTTCAGCCCCTCTGTTTCAGCCCCTCTGTTTCTCGCCCTCTGTTTCATCCCATCTGTTTCAGCCCCTCTGTTTCTCGCCCTCTGTTTCTCGCTCTCTGTTTCTCGCCCTCTGTTTCAGCCCCTCTGTTTCTCGCGCTTTGTTTCAGCCCCTCTGTTTCTCGCCCTGTGTTTCAGCCCCTCTGTTTCAGCCCCTCTGTTTCAGCCCCTCTGTTTCAGCCCATCTGTTTCTCGCCCTCTGTTTCAGCCCCTCTGTTTCAGCCCCTCTTTTTCAGCCCCTCTGTTTCAGCCCCTCTGTTTCAGCCCCACTGTTTAACCCCCTCTGTTTCTCGCTCTCTCTTTCAGCCCCTCTGTTTCTCGCCCTCTGTTTCTCACCCTCTGTTTCAGCCCCTCTGTTTCAGCCCCTCTGTTTCAGCCCCTCTGTTTCAGCCCGTCTTTTTCAGCCACTCTGGTTCAGCCCCTCTGTTTCAGCCCCTCTGTTTCTCGCCCTCTGTTACTCGCTCTCTGTTTCTCGCCCTCTGTTTCAGCCCCTCTGTTTCTCGCGCACTGTTTCAGCCCCTCTGTTTCTCGCCCTCTGTTTCAGCCCCTCTGTTTCAGCCCCTCTGTTTCAGCCCCTCTGTTGCAGCCCCTCTGTTTCTCGCCCTCTGTTCAGCCCCTCTGTTTCAGCCCCTCTGTTTCTCGCCCTCTGATTCTGCCCCTCTGTTTCAGCCCCTCTGTTTCAGCCCCTCTGTTTCAGCCCCTCTGTTTCAGCCCCTCTGTTTCTCGCCCTCTGTTTCTCGCCCTCTGTTTCAGCCCCTCTGTTTCAGCCCCTCTGTTTCAGCCCCTCTGTTTCAGCCACTCTGTTTCTCGCCCTCTGTTTCTCGCCCTCTGTTTCTCGCTCTCTGTTTCTCGCCCTCTGTTTCTCGCACTCTGTTTCTCGCCCTCTGTTTCAGCCCCTCTGTTTCAGCCCCTCTGTTTCAGACCCTCTCTTTCAGCCCCTCTGTTTCAGCCCCTCTGTTTCAGCCCCTCTGTTTCTCGCCCTCTGTTTCAGCCCCTCTGTTTCAGCCCCTCTGTTTCACCCCTCTGTTTCTCGCCCTCTGTTTCTCGCCCTCTGTTTCAGCCCCTCTGTTTCAGCCCCTCTGTTTCAGCCCCTCTGTTTCAGCCCCTCTGTTTCTCGCAATCTGTTTCTCGCCCTCTGTTTCTCGCACTCTGTTTCTCGCCCTCTGTTTCAGCCCCTCTGTTTCAGCCCCTCTGTTTCAGCCCCTCTGTTTCAGCCCCAATGTTTAATCCCCGCTGTTTCTCCCCCTCTGATCAGCCCCTCTGTTTCTCGGCCTCTGTTTCTCGCCAACTGTTTCAGCCCCTCTGTTTCAGCCCCTCTGTTTCAGCCCCTCTGTTTCAGCCCCTCTTTTTCAGCCCCTCTGTTTCAGCCCATCTGTTTCAGCCCCTCTGTTTCTCGCCCTCTGTTTCAGCCCCTCTGTTTCTCGCCCTCTGTTTCAGCCCCTCTGTTTCAGCCCCTCTGTTTCAGCCCAACTGCTTCAGCCCCTCTGTTAATCGCCCTCTGTTTCAGCCCCTCTCTTTCTGGCCCTCTGTTTCAGCCCCTCTGTTTCAGCCCCTCTGTTTCAGCCACTCTGTTCCAGCCCCTCTGTTTCTCGCCATCTGTTTCAGCCCCGCTGTTTCATCCACTCTGTTTCATCCCCTCTGTTTCAGCCCCTCTGTTTCTCGCCCTCTCTTTCTCGCTCTCTGTTTCTCGCCCTCTGTTTCAGCCCCTCTGTTTCTCGCGCACTGTTTCAGCCCCTCTGTTTCTCGCCCTGTGTTTCAGCCCCTCTGTTTCAGCCCCTCTGTTTCAGCCCCTCTGTTTCAGCCCCTCTGTTTCTCGCCCTCTGTTTCAGCCCCTCTGTTTCAGCCCCTCTGTTTCTCACCCTCTGTTTCATCCCCTCTGTTTCAGCCCCTCTGTTTCTCGCCCTCTGTTTCTCGCTCTCTGTTTCTCGCCCTCTGTTTCAGCCCCTCTGTTTCTGGCGCACTGTTTCAGCCCCTCTGTTTCTCGCCCTGTGTTTCAGCCCCTCTGTTTCAGCCCCTCTGTTTCAGCCCCTCTGTTTCAGCCCCTCTGTTTCTCGCACTCTGTTTCAGCCCCTCTGTTTCAGCCCCTCTGTTTCTCGCCCTCTGTTTCTCGCCCTCTGTTTCTCGCCCTCTGTTTCAGCCCCTCTGTTTCACCCCCTCTGTTTCAGCCCCTCTGTTTCTCGCCCTCTGTTTCTCGACCTCTGTTTCTCGCCCTCTGTTTCAGCCCCTCTGTTTCAGCCCCTCTGTTTCAGCCCCTCTGTTTCACCCCCTCTGTTTCAGCCCCTCTGTTTCTCGCCCTCTGTTTCAGCCCCTCTGTTTCAGCCCCTCTGTTAATCAGCCTCTGTTTCAGGCCCTCTGTTTCTCGCCCTCTGTTTCAGCCCCTCTGTTTCAGCCCCTCTGTTTCAGCACTTCTGTTTCAGCCACTCTGTATCTCGCCCTCTGTATCTCGCCCTCTGTTTCTCGCCCTCTGTTTCTCGCACACTGTTTCAGCCCCTCTGTTTCAGCCCCTCTGTTTCAGCCCCTCTGTTTCAGCTCCTCTGTGTCTCGCCCTCTGTTTCAGCCCCTCTGTTTCAGCCCCTCTGTTTCACCCCCTCTGTTTCAGCCCCTCTGTTTTAGACCCACTCTTTCTCGCCCTCTGTTTCTCGCCCTCTGTTTGTCGCCCTCTGTTTCAGCCCCTCTGTTTCAGCCCCTCTGTTCCAGCCCCTCTGTTTCAGCTCCACTGTTTCAGCCCCTCTGTTTCTCGCCCTCTGTTTCAGCCCCTCTGTTTCTCGCCCTCTGGTTCAGCCCCTCTGTTTCAGCCCATCTGTTTCAGCCCCTATGATTCAGCCCCTCTGTTTCAGCCCCACTGTTTAAGCCCCTCTGTTTCTCGCCCTCTCTTTCAGCCCCTCTGTTTCTCGCCCTCTGTTTCTCGCCCTCTGTTTCAGCCCCTCTGTTTCAGCCCCTCTGTTTCAGCCCCTCTGTTTCAGCCCGTCTTTTTCAGCCACTCTGCTTCAGCCCCTCTGTTTCAGCCCCTCTGTTTCTCGCCCTCTGTTTCTCGCTCTCTGTTTCTCGCCCTCTGTTTCAGCCCCTCTGTTTCTCGCGCACTGTTTCAGCCCCTCTGTTTCTCTCCCTCTGTTTCAGCCCCTCTGTTTCAGCCCCTCTGTTTCAGCCCCTCTGTTTCTCGCCCTCTGTTCAGCCCCTCTGTTTCAGCCCCTCTTTTTCTCGCCCTCTGTTTCTGCCCCTCTGTTTCAGCCCCTCTGTTTCAGCCCCTCTGTTTTAGCCCCTCTGTTTCTCGCCCTCTGTTTCTCGCACTCTGTTTCAGCCACTCTGTTTCAGCCCCTCTGTTTCAGCCCCTCTGTTTCAGCCCCTCTGTTTCAGCCCCTCTGTTTCTCGCCCTCTGTTTCTCGCCCTCTGTTTCTCGCCCTCTGTTTCTCGCCCTCTGTTTCTCGCCCTCTGTTTCTCGCACTCTGTTTCTCGCCCTCTGTTTCAGCCCCTCTGTTTCAGCCCCTCTGTTTCAGACCCTCTGTTTCAGCCCCTCTGTTTCAGCCCCTCTGTTTCAGCCCCTCTGTTTCTCGCCCTCTGTTTCAGCCCCTCTGTTTCAGCCCCTCTGTTTCACCCCTCTGTTTCACGCACTCTGTTTCTCGCCCTCTGTTTCAGCCCCTCTGTTTCAGCCCCTCTGTTTCAGCCCCTCTGTTTCAGCCCCTCTGTTTCAGCCCCTCTTTTTCAGCCCCTCTGTTTCTCGCCCTCTGTTTCTCTCCCTCGGTTTCCCGCCCTCTGTTTCAGCCCCTCTGTTTCAGCCCCTCTGTTTCAGCCAATCTGTTTCAGCCCCACTCTTTCTCGCCCTCTGTTTCTCGCCCTCTGTTTCTCGCCCTCTGTTTCAGCCCCACTGTTCCAGCCCCTCTGTTTCTCGCACTCTGTTTCTCGCCCTCTGTTTCAGCCCCTCTGTTTCTCGCCCTCTGTTTCAGCCCCTCTGTTTCAGCCCGTCTGTTTCAGCCCCTCTGTTTCTCGCCCTCTGTATCTCGCCCTCTGTTTCAGCCCCTCTGTTTCAGCCCCTCTGTTTCAGCCAATCTGTTTCAGCCCCTCTGTTTCTCGCCCTCTGTTTCAGACCCTCTCTTTCAGCCCCTCTGTTTCAGCCCCTCTGTTTCTCGCCCTCTGTTTCAGCCCCTCTGTTTCAGCCCCTCTGTTTCTCGCCCTCTGTTTCAGCCCCGCTGTTTCAGCCCCTCTGTTTCAGCCCCTCTGTTTCTCGCACTCTGTTTCTCGCCCTCTGTTTCTCGCCCTCTGTTTCAGCCACTCTGATTCAGCCCCTCTGTTCCAGCCCCTCTGTTTCAGCCCCTCTGTTTCAGCCCCACTGTTTAAGCCCCTCTGTTTCTCGTACTCTGTTTCAGCCCCTCTGTTTCAGCCCCTCTGTTTCTCAGCCTCTGTTTCAGCCCCTCTGTTTCTCGCCCTCTGTTTCAGCCCCTCTGTTTCAGCCCCTCTGTTTCAGCCCCTCTGTTTCAGCCACTCTGTTTCTCGCCCTCTGTTTCTCGCCCTCTGTTTCTCGCCCTCTGTTTCTCGCCCTCTGTTTCAGCCCCTCTGTTTCAGCCCCTCTGTTTCAGCCCCTCTGTTTCAGCTCCTCTGTTTCTCGCCCTCTGTTTCAGCCCCTCTGTTTCAGCCCCTCTGTTTCACCCCCTCTGTTTCAGCCCCTCTGTTTTAGACCCACTCTTTCTCGCCCTCTGTTTCTCGCCCTCTGTTTGTCGCCCTCTGTTTCAGCCCCTCTGTTTCAGCCCCTCTGTTTCAGCCCCTCTGTTTCAGCCCCTCTGTTTCAGCTCCACTGTTTCAGCCCCTCTGTTTCTCGCCCTCTGTTTCAGCCCCTCTGTTTCTCGCCCTCTGGTTCAGCCCCTCTGTTTCAGCCCCTCTGTTTCAGCCCCTCTGTTTCAGCCCCTCTGTTTCAGCACCACTGTTTAAGCCCCTCTGTTTCTCGCTCTCTCTTTCAGCCCCTCTGTTTCTCGCCCTCTGTTTCTCGCCCTCTGTTTCAGCCCCTCTGTTTCAGCCCCTCTGTTTCAGCCCCTCTGTTTCAGCCCGTCTTTTTCAGCCACTCTGTTTCAGCCCCTCTGTTTCAGCCCCTCTGTTTCTCGCCCTCTGTTACTCGCTCTCTGTTTCTCGCCCTCTGTTTCAGCCCCTCTGTTTCTCGCGCACTGTTTCAGCCCCTCTGTTTCTCGCCCTCTGTTTCAGCCCCTCTGTTTCAGCCCCTCTGTTTCAGCCCCTCTGTTTCTCGCCCTCTGTTCAGCCCCTCTGTTTCAGCCCCTCTGTTTCTCGCCCTCTGATTCTGCCCCTCTGTTTCAGCCCCTCTGTTTCAGCCCCTCTGTTTCAGCCCCTCTGTTTCAGCCCCTCTGTTTCTCGCCCTCTGTTTCTCGCCCTCTGTTTCAGCCCCTCTGTTTCAGCCCCTCTGTTTCAGCGCCTCTGTTTCAGCCCCTCTGTTTCAGCCACTCTGTTTCTCGCCCTCTGTTTCTCGCCCTCTGTTTCTCGCTCTCTGTTTCTCGCCCTCTGTTTCTCGCCCTCTGTTTCTCGCCCTCTGTTTCAGCCCCTCTGTTTCAGCCCCTCTGTTTCAGACCCTCTGATTCAGCCCCTCTGTTTCAGCCCCTCTGTTTCAGCCCCTCTGTTTCTCGCCCTCTGTTTCAGCCCCTCTGTTTCAGCCCCTCTGTTTCACCCCTCTGTTTCTCGCCCTCTGTTTCTCGCCCTCTGTTTTACCCCTCTGTTTCAGCCCCTCTGTTTCAGCCCCTCTGTTTCAGCCCCTCTGTTTCTCGCAATCTGTTTCTCGCCCTCTGTTTCTCGCCCTCTGTTTCTCGCACTCTGTTTCAGCCCCTCTGTTTCAGCTCCTCTGTTTCAGCCCCTCTGTTTCAGCCCCACTGTTTAATCCCCTCTGTTTCTCGCCCTCTGATCAGCCCCTCTGTTTCTCGGCCTCTGTTTCTCGCCCACTGTTTCAGCCCCTCTGTTTCAGCCCCTCTGTTTCAGCCCCTCTGTTTCAGCCCCTCTTTTTCAGCCCCTCTGTTTCAGCCCATCTGTTTCAGCCCCTCTGTTTCTCGCCCTCTGTTTCAGCCCCTCTGTTTCTCGCCCTCTGTTTCAGCCCCTCTGTTTCAGCCCCTCTGTTTCAGCCCATCTGTTTCAGCCCCTCTGTTAATCGCCCTCTGTTTCAGCCCCTCTCTTTCAGCCCCTCTGTTTCAGCCCCTCTGTTTCAGCCCCTCTGTTTCAGCCCCTCTGTTCCAGCCCCTCTGTTTCTCGCCATCTGTTTCAGCCCCGCTGTTTCATCCATTCTGTTTCATCCCCTCTGTTTCAGCCCCTCTGTTTCTCGCCCTCTGTTTCTCGCTCTCTGTTTCTCGCCCTCTGTTTCAGCCCCTCTGTTTCTCGCGCACTGTTTCAGCCCCTCTGTTTCTCGCCCTGTGTTTCAGCCCCTCTGTTTCAGCCCCTCTGTTTCAGCCCCTCTGTTTCAGCCCCTCTGTTTCTCGCCCTCTGTTTGAGCCCCTCTGTTTCAGCCCCTCTGTTTCGCGCCCTCTGTTTCATCCCATCTGTTTCAGCCCCTCTGTTTCTCGCCCTCTGTTTCTCGCTCTCTGTTTCTCGCCCTCTGTTTCAGCCCCTCTGTTTCTCGCGCACTGTTTCAGCCCCTCTGTTTCTCGCCCTGTGTTTCAGCCCCTCTGTTTCAGCCCCTCTGTTTCTCGACCTCTGTTTCAGCCCCTCTGTTTCAGCTCCTCTGTTTCTCGCCCTCTGTTTCTGCCCCTCTGTTTCAGCCCCTCTGTTTCTCGCCATCTGTTTCGGCCCCTCTGTTTCAGCCCCTCTGTTTCAGCCCCTCTGTTTCAGCCCCACTGTTTCAGCCCCTCTGTTTCTCGCCCTCTGTTTCTCGCCCTCTGTTTCTCGCTCTCTGTTTCTCGCCCTCTGTTTCTCGCCCTCTGTTTCTCGCCCTCTGTTTCTCGCCCTCTGTTTCAGCCCCTCTGTTTCAGCCCCTCTGTTTCAGACCCTCTGCTTCAGCCCCGCTGTTTCAGCCCCTCTGTTTCAGCCCCTCTGTTTCTCGCCCTTTGTTTCAGCCCCTCTGTTTCAGCCCCTCTGTTTCACCCCTCTGTTTCTCGCCCTCTGTTTCTCGCCCTCTGTTTCAGCCGCTCTGTTTCAGCCCCTCTGTTTCAGCCCCTCTGTTTCAGCCCCTCTGTTTCTCGCAATCTGTTTCTCGCCCTCTGTTTCTCGCCCTCTGTTTCTCACCCTCTGTTTCAGCCCCTCTGTTTCAGCCCGTCTGTTTCAGCCCCTCTGTTTCAGCCCCACTGTTTAATCCCCTCTGTTTCTCTCCCTCTGATCAGCCCCTCTGTTTCTCGGCTCTGTTTCACGCCCTCTGTTTCAGCCCCTCTGATTCAGCCCCTCTGTTTCAGCCCCTCTGTTTCAGCCCCTCTTTTTCAGCCCCTCTGTTTCAGCCCATCTGTTTCAGCCCCTCTGTTTCTGGCCCTCTGTTTCAGCCCCTCTGTTTCTCGCCCTCTGTTTCAGCACCTCTGTTTCAGCCCCTCTGTTTCAGCCCATCTGTTTCAGCCCCTCTGTTTCTCGCCCAATGTTTCAGCTCCTCTCTTTCAGCCCCTCTCTTTCAGCCCCTCTGTTTCAGCCCCTCTGTTTCAGCCCCTCTGTTCCAGCCCCTCTGTTTCTCGCCCTCTGTTTCAGCCCCGATGTTTCAGCCCCTCTCTTTCAGCCCCTCCGTTTCTCGCACTCTGTTTCTCGCCCTCTGTTTCTCGCCCTCTGTTTCAGCCACTCTGATTCAGCCCCTCTGTTACAGCCCCTCTGTTTCAGCCCCTCTGTTTCAGCCCCACTATTTAAGCCCCTCTGTTTCTCGCCCTCTGTTTCAGCCCCTCTGTTTCTCGCCATCTGTTTCTCGCCCTCTGTTTCAGCCCCTCTGTTTCAGCCCCTCTGTTTCTGCCCCTCTTTTTCAGCCATTCTGTTTCAGCCCCTCTGTTTCAGCCCCTCTGTTTCAGCCCCTCTGTTTCTCGCTCTCTGTTTCTCGCCCTCTGTTTCAGCCCCTCTGTTTCTCGCCCTCTGTTTCAGCCCCTCTGTTTCTCGCCCTCTGTTTCAGCCCCTCTGTTTCAGCCCCTCTGTTTCAGCCCCTTTGTTTCAGCCCCTCTGTTTCTCGCCCTCTTTTCAGCCCCTCTGTTTCAGCCCCTCTGTTTCTCGCCCTCTGTTTCAGCCCCTCTGTTTCAGCCCCTCTGTTTCAGCCCCTCTGTTTCTGCCCCTCTTTTTCAGCCATTCTGTTTCAGCCCCTCTGTTTCAGCCCCTCTGTTTCAGCCCCTCTGTTTCTCGCTCTCTGTTTCTCGCCCTCTGTTTCAGCCCCTCTGTTTCTCGCCCACTGTTTCAGCCCCTCTGTTTCTCGCCCTCTGTTTCAGCCCCTCTGTTTCAGCCCCTCTGTTTCAGCCCCTTTGTTTCAGCCCCTCTGTTTCTCGCCCTCTTTTCAGCCCCTCTGTTTCAGCCCCTCTGTTTCTCGCCCTCTGTTTCAGCCCCTCTGTTTCAGCCCCTCTGTTTCAGCCCCTCTGTTTCAGCCCCTCTGTTTCAGCCCGTCTGTTTCTCGCACTCTGTTTCTCGCCCTCTGTTTCTCGCTCTCTGTTTCACGCCCTCTGTTTCTCGCCCTCTGTTTCTCGCCCTCTGTTTCAGCCCCTCTGTTTCAGACCCTCTGTTTCAGCCCCTCTGTTTCACCCCCTCTGTTTCAGCCCCTCTGTTTCTCGCCCTCTGTTTCAGCCCCTCTGTTTCAGCTCCTCTGTTTCTCGCCCTCTGTTTCAGCCCCTCTGTTTCAGCCCCTCTGTTTCAGCCCCTCTGTTTCAGCCCCTCTGGTTCAGCCCCTCTGTTTCAGCTCCTCTGTTTCTCGCCCTCTGTTTCAGCCCCTCTGTTTCTCGCCCTCTGTTTCAGCCCCTCTGTTTCTCGCCCTCTGTTTCAGCCCCTCTGTTTCAGCCCCTCTGTTTCAGCCCCTTTGTTTCAGCCCCTCTGTTTCTCGCCCTCTTTTCAGCCCCTCTGTTTCAGCCCCTCTGTTTCTCGCCCTCTGTTTCAGCCCCTCTGTTTCAGCCCCTCTGTTTCAGCCCCTCTGTTTCTGCCCCTCTTTTTCAGCCATTCTGTTTCAGCCCCTCTGTTTCAGCCCCTCTGTTTCAGCCCCTCTGTTTCTCGCTCTCTGTTTCTCGCCCTCTGTTTCAGCCCCTCTGTTTCTCGCCCACTGTTTCAGCCCCTCTGTTTCTCGCCCTCTGTTTCAGCCCCTTTGTTTCAGCCCCTCTGTTTCTCGCCCTCTTTTCAGCCCCTCTGTTTCAGCCCCTCTGTTTCTCGCCCTCTGTTTCAGCCCCTCTGTTTCAGCCCCTCTGTTTCAGCCCCTCTGTTTCTGCCCCTCTTTTTCAGCCATTCTGTTTCAGCCCCTCTGTTTCAGCCCCTCTGTTTCAGCCCCTCTGTTTCTCGCTCTCTGTTTCTCGCCCTCTGTTTCAGCCCCTCTGTTTCTCGCCCACTGTTTCAGCCCCTCTGTTTCTCGCCCTCTGTTTCAGCCCCTCTGTTTCAGCCCCTCTGTTTCAGCCCCTTTGTTTCAGCCCCTCTGTTTCTCGCCCTCTTTTCAGCCCCTCTGTTTCAGCCCCTCTGTTTCTCGCCCTCTGTTTCAGCCCCTCTGTTTCAGCCCCTCTGTTTCAGCCCCTCTGTTTCAGCCCCTCTGTTTCAGCCCGTCTGTTTCTCGCACTCTGTTTCTCGCCCTCTGTTTCTCGCTCTCTGTTTCACGCCCTCTGTTTCTCGCCCTCTGTTTCTCGCCCTCTGTTTCAGCCCCTCTGTTTCAGACCCTCTGTTTCAGCCCCTCTGTTTCACCCCCTCTGTTTCAGCCCCTCTGTTTCTCGCCCTTCTGTTTCAGCCCCTCTCTTTCAGCTCCTCTGTTTCTCGCCCTCTGTTTCAGCCCCTCTGTTTCAGCCCCTCTGTTTCAGCCCCTCTGTTTCAGCCCCTCTGGTTCAGCCCCTCTGTTTCAGCTCCTCTGTTTCTCGCCCTCTGTTTCAGACCCTCTGTTTCAGCCCCTCTGTTTCACCGCCTCTGTTTCAGCCCCTCTGTTTTAGACCCACTCTTTCTCGCCCTCTGTTTCTCGCCCTCTGTTTGTCGCCCTCTGTTTCAGCCCCTCTGTTTCAGCCCCTCTGTTTCAGCCCCTCTGTTTCAGCTCCACTGTTTCAGCCCATCTGTTTCTGGCCCTCTGTTTCAGCCCCTCTGTTTCTCGCCCTCTGGTTCAGCCCCTCTGTTTCAGCCCCTCTGTTTCAGCCCCTCTGTTTCAGCCCCTCTGTTTCAGCCCCACTGTTTAAGCCCCTCTGTTTCTCGCTCTCTCTTTCAGCCCCTCTGTTTCTTGCCATCTGTTTCTCGCCCTCTGTTTCAGCCCCTCTGTTTCAGCCCCTCTGTTTCAGCCCCTCTGTTTCAGCCCGTCTTTTTCAGCCACTCTGTTTCAGCCCCTCTGTTTCAGCCCCTCTGTTTCTCGCCCTCTGTTACTCGCTCTCTGTTTCTCGCCCTCTGTTTCAGCCCCTCTGTTTCTCGCGCTCTGTTTCAGCCCCTCTGTTTCTCGCCCTCTGTTTCAGCCCCTCTGTTTCAGCCCCTCTGTTTCAGCCCCTCTGTTTCAGCCCCTCTGTTTCTCGCCCTCTGTTCAGCCCCTCTGTTTCAGCCCCTCTGTTTCTCGCCCTCTGATTCTGCCCCTCTGTTTCAGCCCCTCTGTTTCTCGCCCTCTGTTTCTCGCTCTCTGTTTCTCGCCCTCTGTTTCAGCCCCTCTGTTTCTCGCGCACTGTTTCAGCCCCTCTGTTTCTCGCCCTGTGTTTCAGCCCCTCTGTTTCAGCCCCTCTGTTTCAGCCCCTCTGTTTCAGCCCCTCTGTTTCTCGCCCTCTGTTTGAGCCCCTCTGTTTCAGCCCCTCTGTTTCGCGCCCTCTGTTTCATCCCATCTGTTTCAGCCCCTCTGTTTCTCGCCCTCTGTTTCTCGCTCTCTGTTTCTCGCCCTCTGTTTCAGCCCCTCTGTTTCTCGCGCACTGTTTCAGCCCCTCTGTTTCTCGCCCTGTGTTTCAGCCCCTCTGTTTCAGCCCCTCTGTTTCTCGACCTCTGTTTCAGCCCCTCTGTTTCAGCTCCTCTGTTTCTCGCCCTCTGTTTCTGCCCCTCTGTTTCAGCCCCTCTGTTTCTCGCCATCTGTTTCGGCCCCTCTGTTTCAGCCCCTCTGTTTCAGCCCCTCTGTTTCAGCCCCACTGTTTCAGCCCCTCTGTTTCTCGCCCTCTGTTTCTCGCCCTCTGTTTCTCGCTCTCTGTTTCTCGCCCTCTGTTTCTCGCCCTCTGTTTCTCGCCCTCTGTTTCTCGCCCTCTGTTTCAGCCCCTCTGTTTCAGCCCCTCTGTTTCAGACCCTCTGCTTCAGCCCCGCTGTTTCAGCCCCTCTGTTTCAGCCCCTCTGTTTCTCGCCCTTTGTTTCAGCCCCTCTGTTTCAGCCCCTCTGTTTCACCCCTCTGTTTCTCGCCCTCTGTTTCTCGCCCTCTGTTTCAGCCGCTCTGTTTCAGCCCCTCTGTTTCAGCCCCTCTGTTTCAGCCCCTCTGTTTCTCGCAATCTGTTTCTCGCCCTCTGTTTCTCGCCCTCTGTTTCTCACCCTCTGTTTCAGCCCCTCTGTTTCAGCCCGTCTGTTTCAGCCCCTCTGTTTCAGCCCCACTGTTTAATCCCCTCTGTTTCTCTCCCTCTGATCAGCCCCTCTGTTTCTCGGCTCTGTTTCACGCCCTCTGTTTCAGCCCCTCTGATTCAGCCCCTCTGTTTCAGCCCCTCTGTTTCAGCCCCTCTTTTTCAGCCCCTCTGTTTCAGCCCATCTGTTTCAGCCCCTCTGTTTCTGGCCCTCTGTTTCAGCCCCTCTGTTTCTCGCCCTCTGTTTCAGCACCTCTGTTTCAGCCCCTCTGTTTCAGCCCATCTGTTTCAGCCCCTCTGTTTCTCGCCCAATGTTTCAGCTCCTCTCTTTCAGCCCCTCTCTTTCAGCCCCTCTGTTTCAGCCCCTCTGTTTCAGCCCCTCTGTTCCAGCCCCTCTGTTTCTCGCCCTCTGTTTCAGCCCCGATGTTTCAGCCCCTCTCTTTCAGCCCCTCCGTTTCTCGCACTCTGTTTCTCGCCCTCTGTTTCTCGCCCTCTGTTTCAGCCACTCTGATTCAGCCCCTCTGTTACAGCCCCTCTGTTTCAGCCCCTCTGTTTCAGCCCCACTATTTAAGCCCCTCTGTTTCTCGCCCTCTGTTTCAGCCCCTCTGTTTCTCGCCATCTGTTTCTCGCCCTCTGTTTCAGCCCCTCTGTTTCAGCCCCTCTGTTTCTGCCCCTCTTTTTCAGCCATTCTGTTTCAGCCCCTCTGTTTCAGCCCCTCTGTTTCAGCCCCTCTGTTTCTCGCTCTCTGTTTCTCGCCCTCTGTTTCAGCCCCTCTGTTTCTCGCCCTCTGTTTCAGCCCCTCTGTTTCTCGCCCTCTGTTTCAGCCCCTCTGTTTCAGCCCCTCTGTTTCAGCCCCTTTGTTTCAGCCCCTCTGTTTCTCGCCCTCTTTTCAGCCCCTCTGTTTCAGCCCCTCTGTTTCTCGCCCTCTGTTTCAGCCCCTCTGTTTCAGCCCCTCTGTTTCAGCCCCTCTGTTTCTGCCCCTCTTTTTCAGCCATTCTGTTTCAGCCCCTCTGTTTCAGCCCCTCTGTTTCAGCCCCTCTGTTTCTCGCTCTCTGTTTCTCGCCCTCTGTTTCAGCCCCTCTGTTTCTCGCCCACTGTTTCAGCCCCTCTGTTTCTCGCCCTCTGTTTCAGCCCCTCTGTTTCAGCCCCTCTGTTTCAGCCCCTTTGTTTCAGCCCCTCTGTTTCTCGCCCTCTTTTCAGCCCCTCTGTTTCAGCCCCTCTGTTTCTCGCCCTCTGTTTCAGCCCCTCTGTTTCAGCCCCTCTGTTTCAGCCCCTCTGTTTCAGCCCCTCTGTTTCAGCCCGTCTGTTTCTCGCACTCTGTTTCTCGCCCTCTGTTTCTCGCTCTCTGTTTCACGCCCTCTGTTTCTCGCCCTCTGTTTCTCGCCCTCTGTTTCAGCCCCTCTGTTTCAGACCCTCTGTTTCAGCCCCTCTGTTTCACCCCCTCTGTTTCAGCCCCTCTGTTTCTCGCCCTCTGTTTCAGCCCCTCTGTTTCAGCTCCTCTGTTTCTCGCCCTCTGTTTCAGCCCCTCTGTTTCAGCCCCTCTGTTTCAGCCCCTCTGTTTCAGCCCCTCTGGTTCAGCCCCTCTGTTTCAGCTCCTCTGTTTCTCGCCCTCTGTTTCAGCCCCTCTGTTTCTCGCCCTCTGTTTCAGCCCCTCTGTTTCTCGCCCTCTGTTTCAGCCCCTCTGTTTCAGCCCCTCTGTTTCAGCCCCTTTGTTTCAGCCCCTCTGTTTCTCGCCCTCTTTTCAGCCCCTCTGTTTCAGCCCCTCTGTTTCTCGCCCTCTGTTTCAGCCCCTCTGTTTCAGCCCCTCTGTTTCAGCCCCTCTGTTTCTGCCCCTCTTTTTCAGCCATTCTGTTTCAGCCCCTCTGTTTCAGCCCCTCTGTTTCAGCCCCTCTGTTTCTCGCTCTCTGTTTCTCGCCCTCTGTTTCAGCCCCTCTGTTTCTCGCCCACTGTTTCAGCCCCTCTGTTTCTCGCCCTCTGTTTCAGCCCCTTTGTTTCAGCCCCTCTGTTTCTCGCCCTCTTTTCAGCCCCTCTGTTTCAGCCCCTCTGTTTCTCGCCCTCTGTTTCAGCCCCTCTGTTTCAGCCCCTCTGTTTCAGCCCCTCTGTTTCTGCCCCTCTTTTTCAGCCATTCTGTTTCAGCCCCTCTGTTTCAGCCCCTCTGTTTCAGCCCCTCTGTTTCTCGCTCTCTGTTTCTCGCCCTCTGTTTCAGCCCCTCTGTTTCTCGCCCACTGTTTCAGCCCCTCTGTTTCTCGCCCTCTGTTTCAGCCCCTCTGTTTCAGCCCCTCTGTTTCAGCCCCTTTGTTTCAGCCCCTCTGTTTCTCGCCCTCTTTTCAGCCCCTCTGTTTCAGCCCCTCTGTTTCTCGCCCTCTGTTTCAGCCCCTCTGTTTCAGCCCCTCTGTTTCAGCCCCTCTGTTTCAGCCCCTCTGTTTCAGCCCGTCTGTTTCTCGCACTCTGTTTCTCGCCCTCTGTTTCTCGCTCTCTGTTTCACGCCCTCTGTTTCTCGCCCTCTGTTTCTCGCCCTCTGTTTCAGCCCCTCTGTTTCAGACCCTCTGTTTCAGCCCCTCTGTTTCACCCCCTCTGTTTCAGCCCCTCTGTTTCTCGCCCTTCTGTTTCAGCCCCTCTCTTTCAGCTCCTCTGTTTCTCGCCCTCTGTTTCAGCCCCTCTGTTTCAGCCCCTCTGTTTCAGCCCCTCTGTTTCAGCCCCTCTGGTTCAGCCCCTCTGTTTCAGCTCCTCTGTTTCTCGCCCTCTGTTTCAGACCCTCTGTTTCAGCCCCTCTGTTTCACCGCCTCTGTTTCAGCCCCTCTGTTTTAGACCCACTCTTTCTCGCCCTCTGTTTCTCGCCCTCTGTTTGTCGCCCTCTGTTTCAGCCCCTCTGTTTCAGCCCCTCTGTTTCAGCCCCTCTGTTTCAGCTCCACTGTTTCAGCCCATCTGTTTCTGGCCCTCTGTTTCAGCCCCTCTGTTTCTCGCCCTCTGGTTCAGCCCCTCTGTTTCAGCCCCTCTGTTTCAGCCCCTCTGTTTCAGCCCCTCTGTTTCAGCCCCACTGTTTAAGCCCCTCTGTTTCTCGCTCTCTCTTTCAGCCCCTCTGTTTCTTGCCATCTGTTTCTCGCCCTCTGTTTCAGCCCCTCTGTTTCAGCCCCTCTGTTTCAGCCCCTCTGTTTCAGCCCGTCTTTTTCAGCCACTCTGTTTCAGCCCCTCTGTTTCAGCCCCTCTGTTTCTCGCCCTCTGTTACTCGCTCTCTGTTTCTCGCCCTCTGTTTCAGCCCCTCTGTTTCTCGCGCTCTGTTTCAGCCCCTCTGTTTCTCGCCCTCTGTTTCAGCCCCTCTGTTTCAGCCCCTCTGTTTCAGCCCCTCTGTTTCAGCCCCTCTGTTTCTCGCCCTCTGTTCAGCCCCTCTGTTTCAGCCCCTCTGTTTCTCGCCCTCTGATTCTGCCCCTCTGTTTCAGCCCCTCTGTTTCAGCCCCTCTGTTTCAGCCCCTCTGTTTCAGCCCCTCTGTTTCTCGCCCTCTGTTTCTCGCCCTCTGTTTCAGCCCCTCTGTTTCAGCCCCTCTGTTTCAGCTCCTCTGTTTCAGCCCCTCTGTTTCAGCCACTCTGTTTCTCGCCCTCTGTTTCTCGCCCTCTGTTTCTCGCTCTCTGTTTCTCGCACTCTGTTTCTCGCCCTCTGTTTCTCGCCCTCTGTTTCAGCCCCTCTGTTTCAGCCCCTCTGTTTCAGACCCTCTGTTTCAGCCCCTCTGTTTCAGCCCCTCTGTTTCAGCCCCTCTGTTTCTCGCCCTCTGTTTCAGCCCCTCTGTTTCAGCCCCTCTGTTTCACCCCTCTGTTTCTCGCCCTCTGTTTCTCGCTCTCTGTTTCAGCCCCTCTGTTTCAGCCCCTCTGTTTCAGCCCTTCTGTTTCAGCCCCTCTGTTTCTCGCAATCTGTTTCTCGCCCTCTGTTTCTCGCCCTCTGTTTCTCGCACTCTGTTTCAGCCCCTCTGTTTCAGCTCCTCTGTTTCAGCCCCTCTGTTTCAGCTCCACTGTTTAATCCCCTCTGTTTCTCGCCCTCTGATCAGCCCCTCTGTTTCTCGGCCTCTGTTTCTCGCCCACTGTTTCAGCCCCTCTGTTTCAGCCCCTCTGTTTCAGCCCCTCTGTTTCAGCCCCTCTTTTTCTGCCCCTCTGTTTCAGCCCATCTGTTTCAGCCCCTCTGTTTCTCGCCCTCTGTTTCAGCCCCTCTGTTTCTCGCCCTCTGTTTCAGCCCCTCTGTTTCAGCCCCTCTGTTTCAGCCCATCTGTTTCAGCCCCTCTGTTAATCGCCCTCTGTTTCAGCCCCTCTGTTTCAGCCCCTCTGTTTCAGCCCCTCTGTTTCAGCCCCTCTGTTTCAGCCCCTCTGTTCCAGCCCCTCTGTTTCTCGCCATCTGTTTCAGCCCCGCTGTTTCATCCACTCTGTTTCATCCCCACTGTTTCAGCCCCTCTGTTTCTCGCCCTCTGTTTCTCGCTCTCTGTTTCTCACCCTCTGTTTCAGCCCCTCTGTTTCTCGCGCACTGTTTCAGCCCCTCTGTTTCTCGCCCTGTGTTTCAGCCCCTCTGTTTCAGCCCCTCTGTTTCAGCCACTCTGTTTCAGCCCCTCTGTTTCTCGCCCTCTGTTTCAGCCCCTCTGTTTCAGCCCCTCTGTTTCTCGCCCTCTGTTTCATCCCATCTGTTTCAGCCCCTCTGTTTCTCGCCCTCTGTTTCTCGCTCTCTGTTTCTCGCCCTCTGTTTCAGCCCCTCTGTTTCTCGCGCACTGTTTCAGCCCCTCTGTTTCTCGCCCTGTGTTTCAGCCCCTCTGTTTCAGCCCCTCTGTTTCAGCCCCTCTGTTTCAGCCCATCTGTTTCTCGCCCTCTGTTTCAGCCCCTCTGTTTCAGCCCCTCTGTTTCTCGCCCTCTGTTTCTGCCCCTCTGTTTCAGCCCCTCTGTTTCTCGCCATCTGTTTCGACCCCTCTGTTTCAGCCCCTCTGTTTCAGCCCTCTGTTTCAGCCCCTCTGTTTCAGCCCCTCTGTTTCTCGCCCTCTGTTTCTCGCTCTCTGTTTCTCGCCCTCTGTTTCTCGCCCTCTGTTTCTCGCCCTCTGTTTCTCGCCCTCTGTTTCAGCCCCTCTGTTTCAGCCCCTCTGTTTCAGACCCTCTGTTTCAGCCCCGCTGTTTCAGCCCCTCTGTTTCAGCCCCTCTGTTTCTCGCCCTTTGTTTCAGCCCCTCTGTTTCAGCCCCTCTGTTTCACCCCTCTGTTTCTCGCCCTCTGTTTCTCGCCCTCTGTTTCAGCCGCACTGTTTCAGCCCCTCTGTTTCAGCCCCTCTGTTTCAGCCCCTCTGTTTCTCGCAATCTGTTTTTCGCCCTCTGTTTCTCGCCCTCTGTTTCTCACCCTCTGTTTCAGCCCCTCTGTTTCAGCCCGTCTGTTTCAGCCCCTCTGTTTCAGCCCCACTGTTTAATCCCCTCTGTTTCTCGCCCTCTGATCAGACCCTCTGTTTCTCAGCTCTGTTTCACGCCCTCTGTTTCAGCCCCTCTGTTTCAGCCCCTCTGTTTCAGCCCCTCTGTTTCAGCCCCTCTTTTTCAGCCCTGCTGTTTCAGCCCATCTGTTTCAGCCCCTCTGTTTCTCGCCCTCTGTTTCAGCCCCTCTGTTTCTCGCCCTCTGTTTCAGCCCCTCTGTTTCAGCCCCTCTGTTTCAGCCCATCTGTTTCAGCCCCTCTGTTTCTCGCACTCTGTTTGAGCTCCTCTCTTTCAGCCCCTCTCTTTCAGCCCCTCTGTTTCAGCCCCTCTGTTTCAGCCCCTCTGTTCCAGCCCCTCTGTTTCTCGCCATCTGTTTCAGCCCCGCTGTTTCATCCACTCTGTTTCATCCCCACTGTTTCAGCCCCTCTGTTTCTCGCCCTCTGTTTCTCGCTCTCTGTTTCTCACCCTCTGTTTCAGCCCCTCTGTTTCTCGCGCACTGTTTCAGCCCCTCTGTTTCTCGCCCTGTGTTTCAGCCCCTCTGTTTCAGCCCCTCTGTTTCAGCCACTCTGTTTCAGCCCCTCTGTTTCTCGCCCTCTGTTTCAGCCCCTCTGTTTCAGCCCCTCTGTTTCTCGCCCTCTGTTTCATCCCATCTGTTTCAGCCCCTCTGTTTCTCGCCCTCTGTTTCTCGCTCTCTGTTTCTCGCCCTCTGTTTCAGCCCCTCTGTTTCTCGCGCACTGTTTCAGCCCCTCTGTTTCTCGCCCTGTGTTTCAGCCCCTCTGTTTCAGCCCCTCTGTTTCAGCCCCTCTGTTTCAGCCCATCTGTTTCTCGCCCTCTGTTTCAGCCCCTCTGTTTCAGCCCCTCTGTTTCTCGCCCTCTGTTTCTGCCCCTCTGTTTCAGCCCCTCTGTTTCTCGCCATCTGTTTCGACCCCTCTGTTTCAGCCCCTCTGTTTCAGCCCTCTGTTTCAGCCCCTCTGTTTCAGCCCCTCTGTTTCTCGCCCTCTGTTTCTCGCTCTCTGTTTCTCGCCCTCTGTTTCTCGCCCTCTGTTTCTCGCCCTCTGTTTCTCGCCCTCTGTTTCAGCCCCTCTGTTTCAGCCCCTCTGTTTCAGACCCTCTGTTTCAGCCCCGCTGTTTCAGCCCCTCTGTTTCAGCCCCTCTGTTTCTCGCCCTTTGTTTCAGCCCCTCTGTTTCAGCCCCTCTGTTTCACCCCTCTGTTTCTCGCCCTCTGTTTCTCGCCCTCTGTTTCAGCCGCACTGTTTCAGCCCCTCTGTTTCAGCCCCTCTGTTTCAGCCCCTCTGTTTCTCGCAATCTGTTTCTCGCCCTCTGTTTCTCGCCCTCTGTTTCTCACCCTCTGTTTCAGCCCCTCTGTTTCAGCCCGTCTGTTTCAGCCCCTCTGTTTCAGCCCCACTGTTTAATCCCCTCTGTTTCTCGCCCTCTGATCAGACCCTCTGTTTCTCGGCTCTGTTTCACGCCCTCTTTTTCAGCCCCTCTGTTTCAGCCCATCTGTTTCTCTCAATCTGTTTCTCGCCCTCTGTTTCTCGCCCTCTGTTTCTCACCCTCTGTTTCTCGCCCTCTGTTTCAGCCCCGCTGTTTCAGCCCCTCTGTTTCAGCCCCTCCGTTTCTCGCACTCTGTTTCTCGCCCTCTGTTTCTCGCCCTCTGTTTCAGCCACTCTGATTCAGCCCCTCTGTTACAGCCCCTCTGTTTCAGCCCCTCTGTTTCAGCCCCACTATTTAAGCCCCTCTGTTTCTCGCCCTCTGTTTCAGCCCCTCTGTTTCAGCCCCTCTGTTTCAGCCCCTCTGTTTCAGCCCCTCTGTTTCAGCCCCTCTGTTTCAGCACCTCTGTTTCAGCCCCTCTGTTTCAGCCCCTCTGTTTCTCGCAATCTGTTTCTCGCCCTCTGTTTCTCGCCCTCTGTTTCTCACCCTCTGTTTCAGCCCGTCTGTTTCAGCCCGTCTGTTTCAGCCCCTCTGTTTCAGCCCCACTGTTTAATCCCCTCTGTTTCTCGCCCTCTGATCAGCCCCTCTGTTTCTCGGCTCTGTTTCACGCCCTCTGTTTCAGCCCCTCTGTTTCAGCCCCTCTGTTTCAGCCCCTCTGATTCAGCCCCTCTTTTTCAGCCCCTCTGTTTCAGCCCATCTGTTTCAGCCCCTCTGTTTCTCGCCCTCTGTTTCAGCCCCTCTGTTTCTCGCCCTCTGTTTCAGCCCCTCTGTTTCAGCCCCTCTGTTTCAGCCCATCTGTTTCAGCCCCTCTGTTTCTCGCCCTCTGTTTGAGCTCCTCTCTTTCAGCCCCTCTCTTTCAGCCCCTCTGTTTCAGCCCCTCTGTTTCAGCCCCTCTGTTCCAGCCCCTCTGTTTCTCGCCCTCTGTTTCAGCCCCGCTGTTTCAGCCCCTCTGTTTCAGCCCCTCCGTTTCTCGCACTCTGTTTCTCGCCCTCTGTTTCTCGCCCTCTGTTTCAGCCACTCTGATTCAGCCCCTCTGTTACAGCCCCTCTGTTTCAGCCCCTCTGTTTCAGCCCCTCTGTTTCAGCCCCTCTGTTTCAGCCCCTCTTTTTCAGCCCCTCTGTTTCAGCCCATCTGTTTCAGCCCCTCTGTTTCTCGCCCTCTGTTTCAGCCCCTCTGTTTCTCGCCCTCTGTTTCAGCCCCTCTGTTTCAGCCCCTCTGTTTCAGCCCCTCTGTTACAGCCCCTCTGTTTCAGCCCCTCTGTTTCTGCCCCTCTTTTTCAGCCATTCTGTTTCAGCCCCTCTGTTTCAGCCCCTCTGTTTCAGCACCTCTGTTTCTCGCTCTCTGTTTCTCGCCCTCTGTTTCAGCCCCTCTGTTTCTCGCCCACTGTTTCAGCCCCTCTGTTTCTCGCCCTCTGTTTCAGCCCCTCTGTTTCAGCCCCTCTGTTTCAGCCCCTTTGTTTCAGCCCCTCTGTTTCTCGCCCTCTTTTCAGCCCCTCTGTTTCAGCCCCTCTGTTTCTCGCCCTCTGTTTCAGCCCCTCTGTTTCAGCCCCTCTGTTTCAGTCCCTCTGTTTCAGCCCCTCTGTTTCAGCCCGTCTGTTTCTCGCCCTCTGTTTCTCGCCCTCTGTTTCTCGCTCTCTGTTTCACGCCCTCTGTTTCTCGCCCTCTGTTTCTCGCACTCTGTTTCAGCCCCTCTGTTTCACCCCCTCTGTTTCACCCCCTCTGTTTCTCGCCCTCTGTTTCTCGCCCTCTGTTTCTTGCCCTCTGTTTCAGCCCCTCTGTTTCAGCCCCTCTGTTTCAGCCCCTCTGTTTCACCCCCTCTATTTCAGCCCCTCTGTTTCTCGCCCTCTGTTTCAGCCCCTCTGTTTCAGCTCCTCTGTTTCACCCCCTCTGTTTCTCGCCCTCTGTTTCAGCCCCTCTGTTTCAGCCCCTCTGTTTCAGCCCCTCTGTTTCAGCCCCTCTGTTTCAGCTCCTCTGTTTCTCGCCCTCTGTTTCAGACCCTCTGTTTCAGCCCCTCTGTTTCACCCCCTCTGTTTCAGCCCCTCTGTTTTAGACCCACTCTTTCTCGCCCTCTGTTTCTCGCCCTCTGTTTGTCGCCCTCTGTTTCAGCCCCTCTGTTTCAGCCCCTCTGTTTCAGCCCCTCTGTTTCAGCCCCTCTGTTTCAGCTCCACTGTTTCAGCCCATCTGTTTCTCGCCCTCTGTTTCAGCCCCTCTGTTTCTTGCCCTCTGGTTCAGCCCCTCTGTTTCAGCCCCTCTGTTTCAGCCCCTCTGTTTCAGCCCCACTGTTTAAGCCCCTCTGTTTCTCGCTCTCTCTTTCAGCCCCTCTGTTTCTCGCCCTCTGTTTCTCGCCCTCTGTTTCAGCCCCTCTGTTTCAGCCCCTCTGTTTCAGCCCCTCTGTTTCAGCCCGTCTTTTTCAGCCACTCTGTTTCAGCCCCTCTGTTTCAGCCCCTCTGTTTCTCGCCCTCTGTTACTCGCTCTCTGTTTCTCGCCCTCTGTTTCAGCCCCTCTGTTTCTCGCGCTCTGTTTCAGCCCCTCTGTTTCTCGCCCTCTGTTTCAGCCCCTCTGTTTCAGCCCCTCTGTTTCAGCCCCTCTGTTTCAGCCCCTCTGTTTCTCGCACTCTGTTCAGCCCCTCTGTTTCAGCCCCTCTGTTTCTCGCCCTCTGATTCTGCCCCTCTGTTTCAGCCCCTCTGTTTCAGCCCCTCTGTTTCAGCCCCTCTGTTTCAGCCCCTCTGTTTCTCGCCCTCTGTTTCTCGCCCTCTGTTTCAGCCCTTCTGTTTCAGCCCCTCTGTTTCAGCCCCTCTGTTTCAGCCCCTCTGTTTCAGCCCCTCTGTTTCTCGCCCTCTGTTTCTCGCCCTCTGTTTCTCGCCCTCTGTTTCTCGCACTCTGTTTCAGCCCCTCTGTTTCAGCCCCTCTGTTTCAGCCCCACTGTTTAATCCCCTCTGTTTCTCGCCCTCTGATCAGCCCCTCTGTTTCTCGGCCTCTGTTTCTCACCCACTGTTTCAGCCCCTCTGTTTCAGCCCCTCTGTTTCAGCCCCTCTGTTTCAGCCCCTCTTTTTCTGCCCCTCTGTTTCAGCCCATCTGTTTCAGCCCCTCTGTTTCTCGCCCTCTGTTTCAGCCCCTCTGTTTCTCGCCCTCTGTTTCAGCCCCTCTGTTTCAGCCCCTCTGTTTCAGCCCATCTGTTTCAGCCCCTCTGTTAATCGCCCTCTGTTTCAGCCCCTCTGTTTCAGCCCCTCTGTTTCAGCCCCTCTGTTTCAGCCCCTCTGTTTCAGCCCCTCTGTTCCAGCCCCTCTGTTTCTCGCCATCTGTTTCAGCCCCGCTGTTTCATCCACTATGTTTCATCCCCTTTGTTTCAGCCCCTCTGTTTCTCGCCCTCTGTTTCTCGCTCTCTGTTTCTCGCCCTCTGTTTCAGCCCCTCTGTTTCTCGCGCACTGTTTCAGCCCCTCTGTTTCTCGCCCTGTGTTTCAGCCCCTCTGTTTCAGCCCCTCTGTTTCAGCCACTCTGTTTCAGCCCCTCTGTTTCTCGCCCTCTGTTTCAGCCCCTCTGTTTCAGCCCCTCTGTTTCTCGCCCTCTGTTTCATCCCATCTGTTTCAGCCCCTCTGTTTCTCGCCCTCTGTTTCTCGCTCTCTGTTTCTCGCCCTCTGTTTCAGCCCCTCTGTTTCTCGCGCACTGTTTCAGCCCCTCTGTTTCTCGCCCTGTGTTTCAGCCCCTCTGTTTCAGCCCCTCTGTTTCAGCCCCTCTGTTTCAGCCCATCTGTTTCTCGCCCTCTGTTTCAGCCCCTCTGTTTCAGCCCCTCTGTTTCTCGCCCTCTGTTTCTACCCCTCTGTTTCAGCCCCTCTGTTTCTCGCCATCGGTTTCGGCCCCTCTGTTTCAACCCCTCTGTTTCAGCCCCTCTGTTTCAGCCCCGCTGTTTCAGCCCCTCTGTTTCTCGCCCTCTGTTTCTCGCTCTCTGTTTCTCGCCCTCTGTTTCTCGCCCTCTGTTTCTCGCCCTCTGTTTCTCGCCCTCTGTTTCAGCCCCTCTGTTTCAGCCCCTCTGTTTCAGACCCTCTGTTTCAGCCCCGCTGTTTCAGCCCCTCTGTTTCAGCCCCTCTGTTTCTCGCCCTTTGTTTCAGCCCCTCTGTTTCAGCCCCTCTGTTTCACCCCTCTGTTTCTCGCCCTCTGTTTCTCGCCCTCTGTTTCAGCCGCTCTGTTTCAGCCCCTCTGTTTCAGCACCTCTGTTTCAGCCCCTCTGTTTCTCGCAATCTGTTTCTCGCCCTCTGTTTCTCGCCCTCTGTTTCTCACCCTCTGTTTCAGCCACTCTGTTTCAGCCCGTCTGTTTCAGCCCCTCTGTTTCAGCCCCACTGTTTAATCCCCTCTGTTTCTCGCCCTCTATTCAGCCCCTCTGTTTCTCGGCTCTGTTTCACGCCCTCTGTTTCAGCCCCTCTGTTTCAGCCCCTCTGTTTCAGCCCCTCTGTTTCAGCCCCTCTTTTTCAGCCCCTCTGTTTCAGCCCATCTGTTTCAGCCCCTCTGTTTCTCGCCCTCTGTTTCAGCCCCTCTGTTTCTCGCCCTCTGTTTCAGCCCCTCTGTTTCAGCCCCTCTGTTTCAGCCCATCTGTTTCAGCCCCTCTGTTTCTCGCCCTCTGTTTCAGCTCCTCTCTTTCAGCCCCTCTCTTTCAGCCCCTCTGTTTCAGCCCCTCTGTTTCAGCCCCTCTGTTCCAGCCCCTCTGTTTCTCGCCCTCTGTTTCAGCCCCGCTGTTTCAGCCCCTCTGTTTCAGCCCCTCCGTTTCTCGCACTCTGTTTCTCGCCCTCTGTTTCTCGCCCTCTGTTTCAGCCACTCTGATTCAGCCCCTCTGTTACAGCCCCTCTGTTTCAGCCCCTCTGTTTCAGCCCCACTATTTTAGCCCCTCTGTTTCTCGCCCTCTGTTTCAGCCCCTCTGTTTCTCGCCATCTGTTTCTCGCCCTCTGTTTCAGCCCCTCTGTTTCAGCCCCTCTGTTTCAGCCCCTCTGTTTCTGCCCCTCTTTTTCAGCCATTCTGTTTCAGCCCCTCTGTTTCAGCCCCTCTGTTTCTCGCTCTCTGTTTCTCGCCCTCTGTTTCAGCCCCTCTGTTTCTCGCCCACTGTTTCAGCCCCTCTGTTTCTCGCCCTCTGTTTCAGCCCCTCTGTTTCAGCCCCTCTGTTTCAGCCCCTTTGTTTCAGCCCCACTGTTTCTCGCCCTCTTTTCAGCCCCTCTGTTTCAGCCCCTCTGTTTCTCGCCCTCTGTTTCAGCCCCTCTGTTTCAGCCCCTCTGTTTCAGCCCCTCTGTTTCAGCCCGTCTGTTTCTCGCCCTCTGTTTCTCGCCCTGTGTTTCTCGCTCTCTGTTTCACGCCCTCTGTTTCTCGCCCTCTGTTTCTCGCCCTCTGTTTCAGCCCCTCTGTTTCACCCCCTCTGTTTCAAACCCTCTGTTTCTCGCCCTCTGTTTCTCGCCCTCTGTTTCTCGCCCTCTGTTTCAGCCCCTCTGTTTCAGCCCCTCTGTTTCAGCCCCTCTGTTTCACCCCCTCTGTTTCAGCCCCTCTGTTTCTCGCCCTCTGTTTCAGCCCCTCTGTTTCAGCTCCTCTGTTTCACCCCCTCTGTTTCTCGCCCTCTGTTTCAGCCCCTCTGTTTCAGCCCCTCTGTTTCACCCCCTCTGTTTCAGCCCCTCTGTTTCAGCCCCTCTGTTTAAGCCCCACTCTTTCTCTCCCTCTGTTTCTCGCCCTCTGTTTGTCGCCCTCTGTTTCAGCCCCTCTGTTTCAGCCCCTCTATTTCAGCCCCTTTGTTTCAGCCCCTCTGTTTCAGCCCCTCTGTTTCAGCTCCACTGTTTCAGCCTCTCTGTTTCTCGCACTCTGTTTCTCGCCCTCTGTTTCTCGCCCTCTGTTTCAGCCACTCTGATTCAGCCCCTCTGTTTCAGCCACTCTGTTTCAGCCCAACTGTTTAAGCCCCTCTGTTTCTCGCCCTCTGTTTCAGCCCCTCTGTTTCTCGCCCGCTGTTTCTCGCCCTCTGTTTCAGCCCCTCTGTTTCAGCCCCTCTGTTTCAGCCCCTCTGTTTCAGCCCTTCTTTTTCAGCCACTCTGTTTCAGTCCCTCTTTTTCAGCCCCTCTGTTTCTCGCCCTCTGTTTCTCGCTCTCTGTTTCTCGCCCTCTGTTTCAGCCCCTCTGTTTCTCGCCCACTGTTTCAGCCCCTCTGTTTCTCGCCCTCTGTTTCAGCACCTCTGTTTCAGCCCCTCTGTTTCAGCCCCTCTCTTTCAGCCCCTCTGTTTCTCGCCCTCTGTTTCAGCACTTCTGTTTCAGCCCCTCTGTTTCTCGCCCTCTGTTTCTGCCCCTCTGTTTCAGCCCCTCTGTTTCAGTCCCTCTGTTTCAGCCCCTCTGTTTCAGCCCCTCTGTTTCTCGCCCTCTGTTTCTCGCCCTCTGTTTCAGCCCCTCTGTTTCAGCCCCTCTGTTTCACCCCCTCTGTTTCAGCCCCTCTGTTTCAGCCCCTCTGTTTCTCGCCCTCTGTTTCTCGCCCGCTGTTTCTCGCTCTCTGTTTCTCGCCCTCTGTTTCTCGCCCTCTGTTTCTCGCCCTCTGTTTCAGCCCCTCTGTTTCACCCCCTCTGTTTCAGCCCCTCTGATTCTCGCCCTCTGTTTCTCGCCCTCTGTTTCTCGCCCTCTGTTTCTCGCCCTCTGTTTCAGCCCCTCTGTTTCAGCCCCTCTGTTTCAGCCCCTCTGTTTCACCCCCTCTGTTTCAGCCCCTCAGTTTCTCGCCCTCTGTTTCAGCCCCTCTGTTTCAGCTCCTCTGTTTCAGCCCCTCTGTTTCTCGCCCTCTGTTTCAGCCCCTCTGTTTCAGCCCCTCTGTTTCACCCCCTCTGTTTCAGCCCCTCTGTTTCAGCCCCTCTGTTTCAGCCCCACTCTTTCTCGCCCTGTGTTTCTCGCCCTCTGTTTCTCGCCCTCTGTTTCAGCCCCTCTCTTTCAGCCCCTCTGTTTCAGCCCCTCTGTTTCAGCCCCTCTGTTTCAGCCCCTCTGTTTCTCGCCCTCTGTTTCAGCCCCTCTGTTTCAGCCCCTCTGTTTCACCCCTCTGTTTCTCGCCCTCTGTTTCTCGCCCTCTGTTTCAGCCCCTCTGTTTCAGCCCCTCTGTTTCAGCCCCTCTGTTTCAACCCCTCTGTTTTTCGCAATCTGTTTCTCGCCCTTTGTTTCTCGCCCTCTGTTTCTCGCCCTCTGTTTCAGCCCCTCTGTTTCAGCCCCTCTGTTTCAGCCCCTCTGTTTCATCCCCACTGTTTAATCCCCGCTGTTTCTCGCCCTCTGATAAGCCCCTCTGTTTCTCGGCCTCTGTTTCTCGCCCTCTGTTTCAGCCCCTCTGTTTCAGCCCCTCTGTTTCAGCCCCTCTTTTTCTGCCCCTCTGTTTCAGCCCATCTGTTTCAGCCCCTCTGTTTCTCGCCCTCTGTTTCAGCCCCTCTGTTTCTCGCCCTCTGTTTCAGCCCCTCTGTTTCAGCCCCTCTGTTTCAGCCCATCTGTTTCAGCCCCTCTGTTAATCGCCCTCTGTTTCAGCCCCTCTGTTTCAGCCCCTCTGTTTCAGCCCCTCTGTTTCAGCCCCTCTGTTTCAGCCCCTCTGTTCCAGCCCCTCTGTTTCTCGCCATCTGTTTCAGCCCCGCTGTTTCATCCACTCTGTTTCATCCCCTCTGTTTCAGCCCCTCTGTTTCTCGCCCTCTGTTTCTCGCTCTCTGTTTCTCGCCCTCTGTTTCAGCCCCTCTGTTTCTCGCGCACTGTTTCAGCCCCTCTGTTTCTCGCCCTGTGTTTCAGCCCCTCTGTTTCAGCCCCTCTGTTTCAGCCACTCTGTTTCAGCCCCTCTGTTTCTCGCCCTCTGTTTCAGCCCCTCTGTTTCAGCCCCTCTGTTTCTCGCCCTCTGTTTCATCCCATCTGTTTCAGCCCCTCTGTTTCTCGCCCTCTGTTTCTCGCTCTCTGTTTCTCGCCCTCTGTTTCAGCCCCTCTGTTTCTCGCGCTTTGTTTCAGCCCCTCTGTTTCTCGCCCTGTGTTTCAGCCCCTCTGTTTCAGCCCCTCTGTTTCAGCCCCTCTGTTTCAGCCCATCTGTTTCTCGCCCTCTGTTTCAGCCCCTCTGTTTCAGCCCCTCTGTTTCTCGCCCACTGTTTCTGCACCTCTGTTTCAGCCCCTCTGTTTCTCGCCATCTGTTTCGGCCCCTCTGTTTCAACCCCTCTGTTTCAGCCCCTCTGTTTCAGCCCCTCTGTTTCAGCCCCTCTGTTTCTCGCCCTCTGTTTCTCGCTCTCTGTTTCTCGCCCTCTGTTTCTCGCCCTCTGTTTCTCGCCCTCTGTTTCTCGCCCTCTGTTTCAGCCCCTCTGTTTCAGCCCCTCTGTTTCAGACCCTCTGTTTCAGCCTCGCTGTTTCAGCCCCTCTGTTTCAGCCCCTCTGATTCTCGCCCTTTGTTTCAGCCCCTCTGTTTCAGCCCCTCTGTTTCACCCCTCTGTTTCTCGCCCTCTGTTTCTCGCCCTCTGTTTCAGCCGCTCTGTTTCAGCCCCTCTGTTTCAGCCCCTCTGTTTCAGCCCCTCTGTTTCTCGCAATCTGTTTCTCGCCCTCTGTTTCTCGCCCTCTGTTTCTCACCCTCTGTTTCAGCCCCTCTGTTTCAGCCCGTCTGTTTCAGCCCCTCTGTTTCAGCCCCACTGTTTAATCCCCTCTGTTTCTCGCCCTCTGATCAGCCCCTCTGTTTCTCGGCTCTGTTTCACGCCCTCTGTTTCAGCCCCTCTGTTTCAGCCCCTCTGTTTCTCGCCCTCTGGTTCAGCCCCTCTTTTTCAGCCCCTCTGTTTCAGCCCATCTGTTTCAGCCCCTCTGTTTCTCGCCCTCTGTTTCAGCCCCTCTGTTTCTCGCCCTCTGTTTCAGCCCCTCTGTTTCAGCCCCTCTGTTTCAGCCCATCTGTTTTAGAACCCTGTTTCTCACCCTCTGTTTCAGCTCCTCTCTTTCAGCCCCTCTCTTTCAGCCCCTCTGTTTCAGCCCCTCTGTTTCAGCCCCTCTGTTCCAGCCCCTCTGTTTCTCGCCCTCTGTTTCAGCCCCGCTGTTTCAGCCCCTCTGTTTCAGCCCCTCCGTTTCTCGCACTCTGTTTCTCGCCCTCTGTTTCTCGCCCTCTGTTTCAGCCACTCTGATTCAGCCCCTCTGTTTCAGACCCTCTGTTTCAGCCCCGCTGTTTCAGCCCCACTATTTAAGCCCCTCTGTTTCTCGCCCTCTGTTTCAGCCCCTCTGTTTCAGCCCCTCTGTTTCAGCCCCTCTGTTTCAGCCCCTCTTTTTCAGCCCCTCTGTTTCAGCCCATCTGTTTCAGCCCCTCTGTTTCTCGCCCTCTGTTTCAGCCCCTCTGTTTCTCGCCCTCTGTTTCAGCCCCTCTGTTTCAGCCCCTCTGTTTCAGCCCCTCTGTTTCAGCCCCTCTGTTTCTGCCCCTCTTTTTCAGCCATTCTGTTTCAGCCCCTCTGTTTCAGCCCCTCTGTTTCTCGCTCTCTGTTTCTCGCCCTCTGTTTCAGCCCCTCTGTTTCTCGCCCACTGTTTCAGCCCCTCTGTTTCTCGCCCTCTGTTTCAGCCCCTCTGTTTCAGCCCCTCTGTTTCAGCCCCTTTGTTTCAACCCCTCTGTTTCTCGCCCTCTTTTCAGCCCCTCTGTTTCAGCCCCTCTGTTTCTCGCCCTCTGTTTCAGCCCCTCTGTTTCAGCCCCTCTGTTTCAGCCCCTCTGTTTCAGCCCCTCTGTTTCAGCCCGTCTGTTTCTCGCCCTCTTTTTGTCGCCCACTGTTTCTCGCTCTCTGTTTCACGCCCTCTGTTTCTCGCCCTCTGTTTCTCGCCCTCTGTTTCAGCCCCGCTGTTTCACCCCCTCTGTTTCAGCCCCTCTGTTTCTCGCCCTCTGTTTCTCGCCCTCTGTTTCTCGCCCTCTGTTTCAGCCCCTCTGTTTCAGCCCATCTGTTTCAGCCCCTCTGTTTCACCCCCTCTATTTCAGCCCCTCTGTTTCTCGCCCTCTGTTTCAGCCCCTCTGTTTCAGCTCCTCTGTTTCACCCCCTCTGTTTCTCGCCCTCTGTTTCAGCCCCTCTGTTTCAGCCCCTCTGTTTCAGCCCCTCTGTTTCTGCCCCTCTTTTTCAGCCATTCTGTTTCAGCCCCTCTGTTTCAGCCCCTCTGTTTCAGCCCCTCTGTTTCTCGCTCTCTGTTTCTCGCCCTCTGTTTCAGCCCCTCTGTTTCTCGCCCACTGTTTCAGCCCCTCTGTTTCTCGCCCTCTGTTTCAGCCCCTCTGTTTCAGCCCCTCTGTTTCAGCCCCTTTGTTTCAGCCCCACTGTTTCTCGCCCTCTTTTCAGCCCCTCTGTTTCAGCCCCTCTGTTTCTCGCCCTCTGTTTCAGCCCCTCTGTTTCAGCCCCTCTGTTTCAGCCCCTCTGTTTCAGCCCCTCTGTTTCAGCCCGTCTGTTTCTCGCCCTCTGTTTCTCGCCCTGTGTTTCTCGCTCTCTGTTTCACGCCCTCTGTTTCTCGCCCTCTGTTTCTCGCCCTCTGTTTCAGCCCCTCTGTTTCACCCCCTCTGTTTCAGCCCCTCTGTTTCTCGCCCTCTGTTTCTCGCCCTCTGTTTCTCGCCCTCTGTTTCAGCCTCTCTGTTTCAGCCCCTCTGTTTCAGCCCCTCTGTTTCACCCCCTCTGTTTCAGCCCCTCTGTTTCTCGCCCTCTGTTTCAGCCCCTCTGTTTCAGCTCCTCTGTTTCACCAAATCTGTTTCTCGCCCTCTGTTTCAGCCCCTCTGTTTCAGCCCCTCTGTTTCACCCCCTCTGTTTCAGCCCCTCTGTTTCAGCCCCTCTGTTTAAGCCCCACTCTTTCTCGCCCTCTGTTTCTCGCCCTCTGTTTGTCGCCCTCTGTTTCAGCTCCTCTGTTTCAGCCCCTCTATTTCAGCCCCTTTGTTTCAGCCCCTCTGTTTCAGCCCCTCTGTTTCAGCTCCACTGTTTCAGCCCCTCTGTTTCTCGCACTCTGTTTCTCGCCCTCTGTTTCTCGCCCTCTGTTTCAGCCACTCTGCTTCAGCCCCTCTGTTTCAGCCCCTCTGTTTCAGCCCCACTGTTTAAGCCCCTCTGTTTCTCGCCCTCTGTTTCAGCCCCTCTGTTTCTCGCCCGCTGTTTCTCGCCCTCTGTTTCAGCCCCTCTGTTTCAGCCACTCTGTTTCTCGCGCTCTGTTTCTCGCCCTCTGTTTCTCGCTCTCTGTTTCTCGCCCTCTGTTTCTCGCCCTCTGTTTCTCGCCCTCTGTTTCAGCCCCTCTGTTTCAGCCCCTCCGTTTCTCGCACTCTGTTTCTCGCCCTCTGTTTCTCGCCCTCTGTTTCAGCCACTCTGATTCAGCCCCTCTGTTACAGCCCCTCTGTTTCAGCCCCTCTGTTTCAGCCCCACTATTTAAGCCCCTCTGTTTCTCGCCCTCTGTTTCAGATCCTCTGTTTCAGCCCCTCTGTTTCAGCCCCTCTGTTTCAGCCCCTCTTTTTCAGCCCCTCTGTTTCAGCCCATCTGTTTCTCTCAATCTGTTTCTCGCCCTCTGTTTCTCGCCCTCTGTTTCTCACCCTCTGTTTCTCGCCCTCTGTTTCAGCCCCGCTGTTTCAGCCCCTCTGTTTCAGCCCCTCCGTTTCTCGCACTCTGTTTCTCGCCCTCTGTTTCTCGCCCTCTGTTTCAGCCACTCTGATTCAGCCCCTCTGTTACAGCCCCTCTGTTTCAGCCCCTCTGTTTCAGCCCCACTATTTAAGCCCCTCTGTTTCTCGCCCTCTGTTTCAGCCCCTCTGTTTCAGCCCCTCTGTTTCAGCCCCTCTGTTTCAGCCCCTCTGTTTCAGCACCTCTGTTTCAGCCCCTCTGTTTCAGCCCCTCTGTTTCTCGCAATCTGTTTCTCGCCCTCTGTTTCTCGCCCTCTGTTTCTCACCCTCTTTTTCAGCCCCTCTGTTTCAGCCCGTCTGTTTCAGCCCCTCTGTTTCAGCCCCACTGTTTAATCCCCTCTGTTTCTCGCCCTCTGATCAGCCCCTCTGTTTCTCGGCTCTGTTTCACGCCCTCTGTTTCAGCCCCTCTGTTTCAGCCCCTCTGTTTCAGCCCCTCTGATTCAGCCCCTCTTTTTCAGCCCCTCTGTTTCAGCCCATCTGTTTCAGCCCCTCTGTTTCTCGCCCTCTGTTTCAGCCCCTCTGTTTCTCGCCCTCTGTTTCAGCCCCTCTGTTTCAGCCCCTCTGTTTCAGCCCATCTGTTTCAGCCCCTCTGTTTCTCGCCCTCTGTTTGAGCTCCTCTCTTTCAGCCCCTCTCTTTCAGCCCCTCTGTTTCAGCCCCTCTGTTTCAGCCCCTCTGTTCCAGCCCCTCTGTTTCTCGCCCTCTGTTTCAGCCCCGCTGTTTCAGCCCCTCTGTTTCAGCCCCTCCGTTTCTCGCACTCTGTTTCTCGCCCTCTGTTTCTCGCCCTCTGTTTCAGCCACTCTGATTCAGCCCCTCTGTTACAGCCCCTCTGTTACAGCACCTCTGTTTCAGCCCCTCTGTTTCAGCCCCTCTGTTTCAGCCCCTCTTTTTCAGCCCCTCTGTTTCAGCCCATCTGTTTCAGCCCCTCTGTTTCTCGCCCTCTGTTTCAGCCCCTCTGTTTCTCGCCCTCTGTTTCAGCCCCTCTGTTTCAGCCCCTCTGTTTCAGCCCCTCTGTTACAGCCCCTCTGTTTCAGCCCCTCTGTTTCTGCCCCTCTTTTTCAGCCATTCTGTTTCAGCCCCTCTGTTTCAGCCCCTCTGTTTCAGCCCCTCTGTTTCTCGCTCTCTGTTTCTCGCCCTCTGTTTCAGCCCCTCTGTTTCTCGCCCACTGTTTCAGCCCCTCTGTTTCTCGCTCTCTGTTTCAGCCCCTCTGTTTCAGCCCCTCTGTTTCAGCCCCTTTGTTTCAGCCCCTCTGTTTCTCGCCCTCTTTTCAGCCCCTCTGTTTCAGCCCCTCTGTTTCTCGCCCTCTGTTTCAGCCCCTCTGTTTCAGCCCCTCTGTTTCAGTCCCTCTGTTTCTCGCCCTCTGTTTCAGCCCCTCTGTTTCAGCCCCTCTGTTTCAGTCCCTCTGTTTCAGCCCCTCTGTTTCAGCCCGTCTGTTTCTCGCCCTCTGTTTCTCGCCCTCTGTTTCTCGCTCTCTGTTTCACGCCCTCTGTTTCTCGCCCTCTGTTTCTCGCACTCTGTTTCAGCCCCTCTGTTTCACCCCCTCTGTTTCACCCCCTCTGTTTCTCGCCCTCTGTTTCTCGCCCTCTGTTTCTTGCCCTCTGTTTCAGCCCCTCTGTTTCAGCCCCTCTGTTTCAGCCCCTCTGTTTCACCCCCTCTATTTCAGCCACTCTGTTTCGCGCCCTCTGTTTCAGCCCCTCTGTTTCAGCTCCTCTGTTTCACCCCCTCTGTTTCTCGCCCTCTGTTTCAGCCCCTCTGTTTCAGCCCCTCTGTTTCAGCCCCTCTGTTTCAGCCCCTCTGTTTCAGCTCCTCTGTTTCTCGCCCTCTGTTTCAGCCCCTCTGTTTCAGCCCCTCTGTTTCACCCCCTCTGATTCAGCCCCTCTGTTTTAGACCCACTCTTTCTCGCCCTCTGTTTCTCGCCCTCTGTTTGTCGCCCTCTGTTTCAGCCCCTCTGTTTCAGCCCCTCTGTTTCAGCCCCTCTGTTTCAGCCCCTCTGTTTCAGCTCCACTGTTTCAGCCCATCTGTTTCTCGCCCTCTGTTTCAGCCCCTCTGTTTCTTGCCCTCTGGTTCAGCCCCTCTGTTTCAGCCCCTCTGTTTCAGCCCCTCTGTTTCAGCCCCTCTGTTTCAGCCCCACTGTTTAAGCCCCTCTGTTTCTCGCTCTCTCTTTCAGCCCCTCTGTTTCTCGCCCTCTGTTTCTCGCCCTCTGTTTCAGCCCCTCTGTTTCAGCCCCTCTGTTTCAGCCCCTCTGTTTCAGCCCGTCTTTTTCAGCCACTCTGTTTCAGCCCCTCTGTTTCAGCCCCTCTGTTTCTCGCCCTCTGTTACTCGCTCTCTGTTTCTCGCCCTCTGTTTCAGCCCCTCTGTTTCTCGCGCTCTGTTTCAGCCCCTCTGTTTCTCGCCCTCTGTTTCAGCCCCTCTGTTTCAGCCCCTCTGTTTCAGCCCCTCTGTTTCAGCCCCTCTGTTTCTCGCCCTCTGTTCAGCCCCTCTGTTTCAGCCCCTCTGTTTCTCGCCCTCTGATTCTGCCCCTCTGTTTCAGCCCCTCTGTTTCAGCCCCTCTGTTTCAGCCCCTCTGTTTCAGCCCCTCTGTTTCTCGCCCTCTGTTTCTCGCCCTCTGTTTCAGCCCTTCTGTTTCAGCCCCTCTGTTTCAGCCCCTCTGTTTCAGCCCCTCTGTTTCAGCCCCTCTGTTTCTCGCCCTCTGTTTCTCGCCCTCTGTTTCTCGCCCTCTGTTTCTCGCACTCTGTTTCAGCCCCTCTGTTTCAGCCCCTCTGTTTCAGCCCCACTGTTTAATCCCCTCTGTTTCTCGCCCTCTGATCAGCCCCTCTGTTTCTCGGCCTCTGTTTCTCTCCCACTGTTTCAGCCCCTCTGTTTCAGCCCCTCTGTTTCAGCCCCTCTGTTTCAGCCCCTCTTTTTCTGCCCCTCTGTTTCAGCCCATCTGTTTCAGCCCCTCTGTTTCTCGCCCTCTGTTTCAGCCCCTCTGTTTCTCGCCCTCTGTTTCAGCCCCTCTGTTTCAGCCCCTCTGTTTCAGCCCATCTGTTTCAGCCCCTCTGTTAATCGCCCTCTGTTTCAGCCCCTCTGTTTCAGCCCCTCTGTTTCAGCCCCTCTGTTTCAGCCCCTCTGTTTCAGCCCCTCTGTTCCAGCCCCTCTGTTTCTCGCCATCTGTTTCAGCCCCGCTGTTTCATCCACTCTGTTTCATCCCCTCTGTTTCAGCCCCTCTGTTTCTCGCCCTCTGTTTCTCGCTCTCTGTTTCTCGCCCTCTGTTTCAGCCCCTCTGTTTCTCGCGCACTGTTTCAGCCCCTCTGTTTCTCGCCCTGTCTTTCAGCCCCTCTGTTTCAGCCCCTCTGTTTCAGCCACTCTGTTTCAGCCCCTCTGTTTCTCGCCCTCTGTTTCAGCCCCTCTGTTTCAGCCCCTCTGTTTCTCGCCCTCTGTTTCATCCCATCTGTTTCAGCCCCTCTGTTTCTCGCCCTCTGTGTCTCGCTCTCTGTTTCTCGCCCTCTGTTTCAGCCCCTCTGTTTCTCGCGCACTGTTTCAGCCCCTCTGTTTCTCGCCCTGTGTTTCAGCCCCTCTGTTTCAGCCCCTCTGTTTCAGCCCCTCTGTTTCAGCCCATCTGTTTCTCGCCCTCTGTTTCAGCCCCTCTGTTTCAGCCCCTCTGTTTCTCGCCCTCTGTTTCTGCCGCTCTGTTTCAGCCCCTCTGTTTCTCGCCATCTGTTTCGGCCCCTCTGTTTCAACCCCTCTGTTTCAGCCCCTCTGTTTCAGCCCCTCTGTTTCAGCCCCTCTGTTTCTCGCCCTCTGTTTCTCGCTCTCTGTTTCTCGCCCTCTGTTTCTCGCCCTCTGTTTCTCGCCCTCTGTTTCTCGCCCTCTGTTTCAGCCCCTCTGTTTCAGCCCCTCTGTTTCAGACCCTCTGTTTCAGCCCCGCTGTTTCAGCCCCTCTGTTTCAGCCCCTCTGTTTCTCGCCCTTTGTTTCAGCCCCTCTGTTTCAGCCCCTCTGTTTCACCCCTCTGTTTCTCGCCCTCTGTTTCTCGCCCTCTGTTTCATCCGCTCTGTTTCAGCCCCTCTGTTTCAGCCCCTCTGTTTCAGCCCCTCTGTTTCTCGCAATCTGTTTCTCGCCCTCTGTTTCTCGCCCTCTGTTTCTCACCCTCTGTTTCAGCCACTCTGTTACAGCCCCTCTGTTTCAGCCCCTCTGTTTCAGCCCCTTTGTTTCAGCCCCTCTGTTTCTCGCCCTCTGTTTCAGCCCCTCTGTTTCTCGCCATCTGTTTCTCGCCCTCTGTTTCAGCCCCTCTGTTTCAGCCCCTCTGTTTCAGCCCCTCTGTTTCTGCCCCTCTTTTTCAGCCATTCTGTTTCAGCCCCTCTGTTTCAGCCCCTCTGTTTCTCGCTCTCTGTTTCTCGCCCTCTGATCAGCCCCTCTGTTTCTCGGCTCTGTTTCACGCCCTCTGTTTCAGCCCCTCTGTTTCAGCCCCTCTGTTTCAGCCCCTCTGATTCAGCCCCTCTTTTTCAGCCCCTCTGTTTCAGCCCATCTGTTTCAGCCCCTCTGTTTCTCGCCCTCTGTTTCAGCCCCTCTGTTTCTCGCCCTCTGTTTCAGCCCCTCTGTTTCAGCCCCTCTGTTTCAGCCCATCTGTTTCAGCCCCTCTGTTTCTCGCCCTCTGTTTGAGCTCCTCTCTTTCAGCCCCTCTCTTTCAGCCCCTCTGTTTCAGCCCCTCTGTTTCAGCCCCTCTGTTCCAGCCCCTCTGTTTCTCGCCCTCTGTTTCAGCCCCGCTGTTTCAGCCCCTCTGTTTCAGCCCCTCCGTTTCTCGCACTCTGTTTCTCGCCCTCTGTTTCTCGCCCTCTGTTTCAGCCACTCTGATTCAGCCCCTCTGTTACAGCCCCTCTGTTTCTCGCCCTCTGTTTCAGCCCCTCTGTTTCAGCCCCTCTGTTTCAGCCCCTCTGTTACAGCCCCTCTGTTTCAGCCCCTCTGTTTCTGCCCCTCTTTTTCAGCCATTCTGTTTCAGCCCCTCTGTTTCAGCCCCTCTGTTTCAGCCCCTCTGTTTCTCGCTCTCTGTTTCTCGCCCTCTGTTTCAGCCCCTCTGTTTCTCGCCCACTGTTTCAGCCCCTCTGTTTCTCGCCCTCTGTTTCAGCCCCTCTGTTTCAGCCCCTCTGTTTCAGCCCCTTTGTTTCAGCCCCTCTGTTTCTCGCCCTCTTTTCAGCCCCTCTGTTTCAGCCCCTCTGTTTCTCGCCCTCTGTTTCAGCCCCTCTGTTTCAGCCCCTCTGTTTCAGTCCCTCTGTTTCTCGCCCTCTGTTTCAGCCCCTCTGTTTCAGCCCCTCTGTTTCAGTCCCTCTGTTTCAGCCCCTCTGTTTCAGCCCGTCTGTTTCTCGCCCTCTGTTTCTCGCCCTCTGTTTCTCGCTCTCTGTTTCACGCCCTCTGTTTCTCGCCCTCTGTTTCTCGCACTCTGTTTCAGCCCCTCTGTTTCACCCCCTCTGTTTCACCCCCTCTGTTTCTCGCCCTCTGTTTCTCGCCCTCTGTTTCTTGCCCTCTGTTTCAGCCCCTCTGTTTCAGCCCCTCTGTTTCAGCCCCTCTGTTTCACCCCCTCTATTTCAGCCACTCTGTTTCGCGCCCTTTGTTTCAGCCCCTCTGTTTCAGCTCCTCTGTTTCACCCCCTCTGTTTCTCGCCCTCTGTTTCAGCCCCTCTGTTTCAGCCCCTCTGTTTCAGCCCCTCTGTTTCAGCCCCTCTGTTTCAGCTCCTCTGTTTCTCGCCCTCTGTTTCAGCCCCTCTGTTTCAGCCCCTCTGTTTCACCCCCTCTGTTTCAGCCCCTCTGTTTTAGACCCACTCTTTCTCGCACTCTGTTTCTCGCCCTCTGTTTGTCGCCCTCTGTTTCAGCCCCTCTGTTTCAGCCCCTCTGTTTCAGCCCCTCTGTTTCAGCCCCTCTGTTTCAGCTCCACTGTTTCAGCCCATCTGTTTCTCGCCCTCTGTTTCAGCCCCTCTGTTTCTTGCCCTCTGGTTCAGCCCCTCTGTTTCAGCCCCTCTGTTTCAGCCCCTCTGTTTCAGCCCCTCTGTTTCAGCCCCACTGTTTAAGCCCCTCTGTTTCTCGCTCTCTCTTTCAGCCCCTCTGTTTCTCGCCCTCTGTTTCTCGCCCTCTGTTTCAGCCCCTCTGTTTCAGCCCCTCTGTTTCAGCCCCTCTGTTTCAGCCCGTCTTTTTCAGCCACTCTGTTTCAGCCCCTCTGTTTCAGCCCCTCTGTTTCTCGCCCTCTGTTACTCGCTCTCTGTTTCTCGCCCTCTGTTTCAGCCCCTCTGTTTCTCGCGCTCTGTTTCAGCCCCTCTGTTTCTCGCCCTCTGTTTCAGCCCCTCTGTTTCAGCCCCTCTGTTTCAGCCCCTCTGTTTCAGCCCCTCTGTTTCTCGCCCTCTGTTCAGCCCCTCTGTTTCAGCCCCTCTGTTTCTCGCCCTCTGATTCTGCCCCTCTGTTTCAGCCCCTCTGTTTCAGCCCCTCTGTTTCAGCCCCTCTGTTTCAGCCCCTCTGTTTCTCGCCCTCTGTTTCTCGCCCTCTGTTTCAGCCCTTCTGTTTCAGCCCCTCTGTTTCAGCCCCTCTGTTTCAGCCCCTCTGTTTCAGCCCCTCTGTTTCTCGCCCTCTGTTTCTCGCCCTCTGTTTCTCGCCCTCTGTTTCTCGCACTCTGTTTCAGCCCCTCTGTTTCAGCCCCTCTGTTTCAGCCCCACTGTTTAATCCCCTCTGTTTCTCGCCCTCTGATCAGCCCCTCTGTTTCTCGGCCTCTGTTTCTCTCCCACTGTTTCAGCCCCTCTGTTTCAGCCCCTCTGTTTCAGCCCCTCTGTTTCAGCCCCTCTTTTTCTGCCCCTCTGTTTCAGCCCATCTGTTTCAGCCCCTCTGTTTCTCGCCCTCTGTTTCAGCCCCTCTGTTTCTCGCCCTCTGTTTCAGCCCCTCTGTTTCAGCCCCTCTGTTTCAGCCCATCTGTTTCAGCCCCTCTGTTAATCGCCCTCTGTTTCAGCCCCTCTGTTTCAGCCCCTCTGTTTCAGCCCCTCTGTTTCAGCCCCTCTGTTCCAGCCCCTCTGTTTCTCGCCATCTGTTTCAGCCCCGCTGTTTCATCCACTCTGTTTCATCCCCTCTGTTTCAGCCCCTCTGTTTCTCGCCCTCTGTTTCTCGCTCTCTGTTTCTCGCCCTCTGTTTCAGCCCCTCTGTTTCTCGCGCACTGTTTCAGCCCCTCTGTTTCTCGCCCTGTCTTTCAGCCCCTCTGTTTCAGCCCCTCTGTTTCAGCCACTCTGTTTCAGCCCCTCTGTTTCTCGCCCTCTGTTTCAGCCCCTCTGTTTCAGCCCCTCTGTTTCTCGCCCTCTGTTTCATCCCATCTGTTTCAGCCCCTCTGTTTCTCGCCCTCTGTGTCTCGCTCTCTGTTTCTCGCCCTCTGTTTCAGCCCCTCTGTTTCTCGCGCACTGTTTCAGCCCCTCTGTTTCTCGCCCTGTGTTTCAGCCCCTCTGTTTCAGCCCCTCTGTTTCAGCCCCTCTGTTTCAGCCCATCTGTTTCTCGCCCTCTGTTTCAGCCCCTCTGTTTCAGCCCCTCTGTTTCTCGCCCTCTGTTTCTGCCCCTCTGTTTCAGCCCCTCTGTTTCTCGCCATCTGTTTCGGCCCCTCTGTTTCAACCCCTCTGTTTCAGCCCCTCTGTTTCAGCCCCTCTGTTTCAGCCCCTCTGTTTCTCGCCCTCTGTTTCTCGCTCTCTGTTTCTCGCCCTCTGTTTCTCGCCCTCTGTTTCTCGCCCTCTGTTTCTCGCCCTCTGTTTCAGCCCCTCTGTTTCAGCCCCTCTGTTTCAGACCCTCTGTTTCAGCCCCGCTGTTTCAGCCCCTCTGTTTCAGCCCCTCTGTTTCTCGCCCTTTGTTTCAGCCCCTCTGTTTCAGCCCCTCTGTTTCACCCCTCTGTTTCTCGCCCTCTGTTTCTCGCCCTCTGTTTCATCCGCTCTGTTTCAGCCCCTCTGTTTCAGCCCCTCTGTTTCAGCCCCTCTGTTTCTCGCAATCTGTTTCTCGCCCTCTGTTTCTCGCCCTCTGTTTCTCACCCTCTGTTTCAGCCACTCTGTTACAGCCCCTCTGTTTCAGCCCCTCTGTTTCAGCCCCTTTGTTTCAGCCCCTCTGTTTCTCGCCCTCTGTTTCAGCCCCTCTGTTTCTCGCCATCTGTTTCTCGCCCTCTGTTTCAGCCCCTCTGTTTCAGCCCCTCTGTTTCAGCCCCTCTGTTTCTGCCCCTCTTTTTCAGCCATTCTGTTTCAGCCCCTCTGTATCAGCCCCTCTGTTTCTCGCTCTCTGTTTCTCGCCCTCTGTTTCAGCCCCTCTGTTTCTCGCCCACTGTTTCAGCCCCTCTGTTTCTCGCCCTCTGTTTCAGCCCCTCTGTTTCAGCCCCTCTGTTTCAGCCCCTTTGTTTCAGCCCCACTGTTTCTCGCCCTCTTTTCAGCCCCTCTGTTTCAGCCCCTCTGTTTCTCGCCCTCTGTTTCAGCCCCTCTGTTTCAGCCCCTCTGTTTCAGCCCCTCTGCTTCAGCCCCTCTGTTTCAGCCCCTCTGTTTCTCGCCCTCTGTTTCTCCCCCTGTGTTTCTCGCTCTCTGTTTCACGCCCTCTGTTTCTCGCCCTCTGTTTCTCGCCCTCTGTTTCAGCCCCTCTGTTTCACCCCCTCTGTTTCAACCCCTCTGTTTCTCGCCCTCTGTTTCTCGCCCTCTGTTTCTCGCCCTCTGTTTCAGCCCCTCTGTTTCAGCCCCTCTGTTTCAGCCCCTCTGTTTCACCCCCTCTGTTTCAGCCCCTCTGTTTCTCGCCCTCTGTTTCAGCCCCTCTGTTTCAGCTCCTCTGTTTCACCCCCTCTGTTTCTCGCCCTCTGTTTCAGCCCCTCTGTTTCAGCCCCTCTGTTTCACCCCCTCTGTTTCAGCCCCTCTGTTTCAGCCCCTCTGTTTAAGCCCCACTCTTTCTCGCCCTCTGTTTCTCGCCCTCTGTTTGTCGCCCTCTGTTTCAGCCCCTCTGTTTCAGCCCCTCTATTTCAGCCCCTTTGTTTCAGCCCCTCTGTTTCAGCCCCTCTGTTTCAGCTCCACTGTTTCAGCCTCTCTGTTTCTCGCACTCTGTTTCTCGCCCTCTGTTTCTCGCCCTCTGTTTCAGCCACTCTGATTCAGCCCCTCTGTTTCAGCCACTCTGTTTCAGCCCCACTGTTTAAGCCCCTCTGTTTCTCGCCCTCTGTTTCAGCCCCTCTGTTTCTCGCCCGCTGTTTCTCGCCCTCTGTTTCAGCCCCTCTGTTTCAGCCCCTCTGTTTCAGCCCCTCTGTGTCAGCCCTTCTTTTTCAGCCACTCTGTTTCAGTCCCTCTGTTTCAGCCCCTCTGTTTCTCGCCCTCTGTTTCTCGCTCTCTGTTTCTCGCCCTCTGTTTCAGCCCCTCTGTTTCTCGCCCACTGTTTCAGCCCCTCTGTTTCTCGCCCTCTGTTTCAGCACCTCTGTTTCAGCCCCTCTGTTTCAGCCCCTCTCTTTCACCCCCTCTGTTTCTCGCCCTCTGTTTCAGCACTTCTGTTTCAGCCCCTCTGTTTCTCGCCCTCTGTTTCTGCCCCTCTGTTTCAGCCCCTCTGTTTCAGTCCCTCTGTTTCAGCCCCTCTGTTTCAGCCCCTCTGTTTCTCGCCCTCTGTTTCTCGCCCTCTGTTTCAGCCCCTCTGTTTCAGCCCCTCTGTTTCACCCCCTCTGTTTCAGCCCCTCTGTTTCAGCCCCTCTGTTTCTCGCCCTCTGTTTCTCGCCCTCTGTTTCTCGCTCTCTGTTTCTCGCCCTCTGTTTCTCGCCCTCTGTTTCTCGCCCTCTGTTTCAGCCCCTCTGTTTCACCCCCTCTGTTTCAGCCCCTCTGATTCTCGCCCTCTGTTTCTCGCCCTCTGTTTCTCGCCCTCTGTTTCTCGCCCTCTGTTTCAGCCCCTCTGTTTCAGCCCCTCTGTTTCAGCCCCTCTGTTTCACCCCCTCTGTTTCAGCCCCTCAGTTTCTCGCCCTCTGTTTCAGCCCCTCTGTTTCAGCTCCTCTGTTTCAGCCCCTCTGTTTCTCGCCCTCTGTTTCAGCCCCTCTGTTTCAGCCCCTCTGTTTCACCCCCTCTGTTTCAGCCCCTCTGTTTCAGCCCCTCTGTTTCAGCCCCACTCTTTCTCGCCCTGTGTTTCTCGCCCTCTGTTTCTCGCCCTCTGTTTCAGCCCCTCTGTTTCAGCCCCTCTGTTTCAGCCCCTCTGTTTCAGCCCCTCTGTTTCAGCCCCTCTGTTTCTCGCCCTCTGTTTCAGCCCCTCTGTTTCAGCCCCTCTGTTTCACCCCTCTGTTTCTCGCCCTCTGTTTCTCGCCCTCTCTTTCAGCCCCTCTGTTTCAGCCCCTCTGTTTCAGCCCCTCTGTTTCAACCCCTCTGTTTCTCGCAATCTGTTTCTCGCCCTTTGTTTCTCGCCCTCTGTTTCTCGCCCTCTGTTTCAGCCCCTCTGTTTCAGCCCCTCTGTTTCAGCCCCTCTGTTTCATCCCCACTGTTTAATCCCCGCTGTTTCTCGCCCTCTGATAAGCCCCTCTGTTTCTCGGCCTCTGTTTCTCGCCCTCTGTTTCAGCCCCTCTGTTTCAGCCCCTCTGTTTCAGCCCCTCTGTTTCAGCCCCTCTTTTTCTGCCCCTCTGTTTCAGCCCATCTGTTTCAGCCCCTCTGTTTCTCGCCCTCTGTTTCAGCCCCTCTGTTTCTCGCCCTCTGTTTCAGCCCCTCTGTTTCAGCCCCTCTGTTTCAGCCCATCTGTTTCAGCCCCTCTGTTAATCGCCCTCTGTTTCAGCCCCTCTGTTTCAGCCCCTCTGTTTCAGCCCCTCTGTTTCAGCCCCTCTGTTTCAGCCCCTCTGTTCCAGCCCCTCTGTTTCTCGCCATCTGTTTCAGCCCCGCTGTTTCATCCACTCTGTTTCATCCCCTCTGTTTCAGCCCCTCTGTTTCTCGCCCTCTGTTTCTCGCTCTCTGTTTCGCGCCCTCTGTTTCAGCCCCTCTGTTTCTCGCGCACTGTTTCAGCCCCTCTGTTTCTCGCCCTGTGTTTCAGCCCCTCTGTTTCAGCCCCTCTGTTTCAGCCACTCTGTTTCAGCCCCTCTGTTTCTCGCCCTCTGTTTCAGCCCCTCTGTTTCAGCCCCTCTGTTTCTCGCCCTCTGTTTCATCCCATCTGTTTCAGCCCCTCTGTTTCTCGCCCTCTGTTTCTCGCTCTCTGTTTCTCGCCCTCTGTTTCAGCCCCTCTGTTTCTCGCGCTTTGTTTCAGCCCCTCTGTTTCTCGCCCTGTGTTTCAGCCCCTCTGTTTCAGCCCCTCTGTTTCAGCCCCTCTGTTTCAGCCCATCTGTTTCTCGCCCTCTGTTTCAGCCCCTCTGTTTCAGCCCCTCTGTTTCTCGCCCACTGTTTCTGCACCTCTGTTTCAGCCCCTCTGTTTCTCGCCATCTGTTTCGGCCCCTCTGTTTCAACCCCTCTGTTTCAGCCCCTCTGTTTCAGCCCCTCTGTTTCAGCCCCTCTGTTTCTCGCCCTCTGTTTCTCGCTCTCTGTTTCTCGCCCTCTGTTTCTCGCCCTCTGTTTCTCGCCCTCTGTTTCTCGCCCTCTGTTTCAGCCCCTCTGTTTCAGCCCCTCTGTTTCAGACCCTCTGTTTCAGCCCCGCTGTTTCAGCCCCTCTGTTTCAGCCCCTCTGATTCTCGCCCTTTGTTTCAGCCCCTCTGTTTCAGCCCCTCTGTTTCACCCCTCTGTTTCTCGCCCTCTGTTTCTCGCCCTCTGTTTCAGCCGCTCTGTTTCAGCCCCTCTGTTTCAGCCCCTCTGTTTCAGCCCCTCTGTTTCTCGCAATCTGTTTCTCGCCCTCTGTTTCTCGCCCTCTGTTTCTCACCCTCTGTTTCAGCCCCTCTGTTTCAGCCCGTCTGTTTCAGCCCCTCTGTTTCAGCCCCACTGTTTAATCCCCTCTGTTTCTCGCCCTCTGATCAGCCCCTCTGTTTCTCGGCTCTGTTTCACGCCCTCTGTTTCAGCCCCTCTGTTTCAGCCCCTCTGTTTCTCGCCCTCTGGTTCAGCCCCTCTTTTTCAGCCCCTCTGTATCAGCCCATATGTTTCAGCCCCTCTGTTTCTCGCCCTCTGTTTCAGCCCCTCTGTTTCTCGCCCTCTGTTTCAGCCCCTCTGTTTCAGCCCCTCTGTTTCAGCCCATCTGTTTTAGAACCCTGTTTCTCGCCCTCTGTTTCAGCTCCTCTCTTTCAGCCCCTCTCTTTCAGCCCCTCTGTTTCAGCCCCTCTGTTTCAGCCCCTCTGTTCCAGCCCCTCTGTTTCTCGCCCTCTGTTTCAGCCCCGCTGTTTCAGCCCCTCTGTTTCAGCCCCTCCGTTTCTCGCACTCTGTTTCTCGCCCTCTGTTTCTCGCCCTCTGTTTCAGCCACTCTGATTCAGCCCCTCTGTTACAGCCCCTCTGTTTCAGCCCCTCTGTTTCATCCCCACTATTTAAGCCCCTCTGTTTCTCGCCCTCTGTTTCAGCCCCTCTGTTTCAGCCCCTCTGTTTCAGCCCCTCTGTTTCAGCCCCTATTTTCAGCCCCTCTGTTTCAGCCCATCTGTTTCAGCCCCTCTGTTTCTCGCCCTCTGTTTCAGCCCCTCTGTTTCTCGCCCTCTGTTTCAGCCCCTCTGTTTCAGCCCCTCTGTTTCAGCCCCTCTGTTTCAGCCCCTCTGTTTCTGCCCCTCTTTTTCAGCCATTCTGTTTCAGCCCCTCTGTTTCAGCCCCTCTGTTTCTCGCTCTCTGTTTCTCGCCCTCTGTTTCAGCCCCTCTGTTTCTCGCCCACTGTTTCAGCCCCTCTGTTTCTCGCCCTCTGTTTCAGCCCCTCTGTTTCAGCCCCTCTGTTTCAGCCCCTTTGTTTCAACCCCTCTGTTTCTCGCCCTCTTTTCAGCCCCTCTGTTTCAGCCCCTCTGTTTCTCGCCCTCTGTTTCAGCCCCTCTGTTTCAGCCCCTCTGTTTCAGCCCCTCTGTTTCAGCCCCTCTGTTTCAGCCCGTCTGTTTCTCGCCCTCTGTTTCTCGCCCACTGTTTCTCGCTCTCTGTTTCACGCCCTCTGTTTCTCGCCCTCTGTTTCTCGCCCTCTGTTTCAGCCCCGCTGTTTCACCCCCTCTGTTTCAGCCCCTCTGTTTCTCGCCCTCTGTTTCTCGCCCTCTGTTTCTCGCCCTCTGTTTCAGCCCCTCTGTTTCAGCCCCTCTGTTTCAGCCCCTCTGTTTCACCCCCTCTATTTCAGCCCCTCTGTTTCTCGCCCTCTGTTTCAGCCCCTCTGTTTCAGCTCCTCTGTTTCACACCCTCTGTTTCTCGCACTCTGTTTCAGCCCCTCTGTTTCAGCCCCTCTGTTTCAGCCCCTCTGTTTCTGCCCCTCTTTTTCAGCCATTCTGTTTCAGCCCCTCTGTTTCAGCCCCTCTGTTTCAGCCCCTCTGTTTCTCGCTCTCTGTTTCTCGCCCTCTGTTTCAGCCCGTCTGTTTCTCGCCCACTGTTTCAGCCCCTCTGTTTCTCGCCCTCTGTTTCAGCCCCTCTGTTTCAGCCCCTCTGTTTCAGCCCCTTTGTTTCAGCCCCACTGTTTCTCGCCCTCTTTTCAGCCCCTCTGTTTCAGCCCCTCTGTTTCTCGCCCTCTGTTTCAGCCCCTCTGTTTCAGCCCCTCTGTTTCAGCCCCTCTGTTTCAGCCCCTCTGTTTCAGCCCGTCTGTTTCTCGCCCTCTGTTTCTCGCCCTGTGTTTCTCGCTCTCTGTTTCACGCCCTCTGTTTCTCGCCCTCTGTTTCTCGCCATCTGTTTCAGCCCCTCTGTTTCACCCCCTCTGTTTCAGCCCCACTGTTTCTCGCCCTCTGTTTCTCGCCCTCTGTTTCTCGCCCTCTGTTTCAGCCTCTCTGTTTCAGCCCCTCTGTTTCAGCCCCTCTGTTTCACCCCCTCTGTTTCAGCCCCTCTGTTTCTCGCCCTCTGTTTCAGCCCCTCTGTTTCAGCTCCTCTGTTTCACCCCCTCTGTTTCTCGCCCTCTGTTTCAGCCCCTCTGTTTCAGCCCCTCTGTTTCACCCCCTCAGTTTCAGCCCCTCTGTTTCAGCCCCTCTGTTTAAGCCCCACTCTTTCTCGCCCTCTGTTTCTCGCCCTCTGTTTGTCGCCCTCTGTTTCAGCCCCTCTGTTTCAGCCCCTCTATTTCAGCCCCTTTGTTTCAGCCCCTCTGTTTCAGCCCCTCTGTTTCAGCTCCACTGTTTCAGCCCCTCTGTTTCTCGCACTCTGTTTCTCGCCCTCTGTTTCTCGCCCTCTGTTTCAGCCACTCTGCTTCAGCCCCTCTGTTTCAGCCCCTCTGTTTCAGCCCCACTGTTTAAGCCCCTCTGTTTGTCGCCCTTTGTTTCAGCCCCTCTGTTTCTCGCCCGCTGTTTCTCGCCCTCTGTTTCAGCCCCTCTGTTTCAGCCCCTCTGTTTCAGCCCCTCTGTTTCAGCCCCTCTGTTTCAGCTCCACTGTTTCAGCCCATCTGTTTCTCGCCCTCTGTTTCAGACCCTCTCTTTCAGCCCCTCTGTTTCAGCCCCTCTGTTTCTCGCCCTCTGTATCTCGCCCTCTGTTTCAGCCCCTCTGTTTCAGCCCACCTGTTTCAGCCAATCTGTTTCAGCCCCTCTGTTTCTCGCCCTCTGTTTCAGACCCTCTCTTTCAGCCCCTCTGTTTCAGCCCCTCTGTTTCTCGCCCTCTGTTTCAGCCCCTCTGTTTCAGCCCCTCTGTTTCTCGCCCTCTGTTTCAGCCCCGCTGTTTCAGCCCCTCTGTTTCAGCCCCTCTGTTTCTCGCACTCTGTTTCTCGCCCTCTGTTTCTCGCCCTCTGTTTCAGCCACTCTGATTCAGCCCCTCTGTTCCAGCCCCTCTGCTTCAGCCCCTCTGTTTCATCCCCACTGTTTAAGCCCCTCTGTTTCTCGTACTCTGTTTCAGCCCCTCTGTTTCAGCCCCTCTGTTTCTCAGCCTCTGTTTCAGCCCCTCTGTTTCTCGCCCTCTGTTTCAGCCCCTCTGTTTCAGCCCCTCTGTTTCAGCCCCTCTGTTTCAGCCACTCTGTTTCTCGCCCTCTGTTTCTCGCCCTCTGTTTCTCGCCCTCTGTTTCTCGCCCTCTGTTTCAGCCCCTCTGTTTCAGCCCCTCTGTTTCAGCCCCTCTGTTTCAGCTCCTCTGTTTCTCGCCCTCTGTTTCAGCCCCTCTGTTTCAGCCCCTCTGTTTCACCCCCTCTGTTTCAGCCCCTCTGTTTTAGACCCACTCTTTCTCGCCCTCTGTTTCTCGCCCTCTGTTTGTCGCCCTCTGTTTCAGCCCCTCTGTTTCAGCCCCTCTGTTTCAGCCCCTCTGTTTCTGCCCCTCTGTTTCAGCTCCACTGTTTCAGCCCCTCTGTTTCTCGCCCTCTGTTTCAGCCCCTCTGTTTCTCGCCCTCTGGTTCAGCCCCTCTGTTTCAGCCCCTCTGTTTCAGCCCCTCTGTTTCAGCCCCTCTGTTTCAGCACCACTGTTTAAGCCCCTCTGTTTCTCGCTCTCTCTTTCAGCCCCTCTGTTTCTCGCCCTCTGTTTCTCGCCCTCTGTTTCAGCCCCTCTGTTTCAGCCCCTCTGTTTCAGCCCCTCTGTTTCAGCCCGTCTTTTTCAGCCACTCTGTTTCAGCCCCTCTGTTTCAGCCCCTCTGTTTCTCGCCCTCTGTTACTCGCTCTCTGTTTCTCGCCCTCTGTTTCAGCCCCTCTGTTTCTCGCGCACTGTTTCAGCCCCTCTGTTTCTCGCCCTCTGTTTCAGCCCCTCTGTTTCAGCCCCTCTGTTTCAGCCCCTCTGTTTCTCGCCCTCTGTTCAGCCCCTCTGTTTCAGCCCCTCTGTTTCTCGCCCTCTGATTCTGCCCCTCTGTTTCAGCCCCTCTGTTTCAGCCCCTCTGTTTCAGCCCCTCTGTTTCAGCCCCTCTGTTTCTCGCCCTCTGTTTCTCGCCCTCTGTTTCAGACCCTCTGTTTCAGCCCCTCTGTTTCAGCGCCTCTGTTTCAGCCCCTCTGTTTCAGCCACTCTGTTTCTCGCCCTCTGTTTCTCGCCCTCTGTTTCTCGCTCTCTGTTTCTCGCCCTCTGTTTCTCGCCCTCTGTTTCTCGCCCTCTGTTTCAGCCCCTCTGTTTCAGCCCCTCTGTTTCAGACCCTCTGATTCAGCCCCTCTGTTTCAGCCCCTCTGTTTCAGCCCCTCTGTTTCTCGCCCTCTGTTTCAGCCCCTCTGTTTCAGCCCCTCTGTTTCACCCCTCTGTTTCTCGCCCTCTGTTTCTCGCCCTCTGTTTCAGCCCCTCTGTTTCAGCCCCTCTGTTTCAGCCCCTCTGTTTCAGCCCCTCTGTTTCTCGCAATCTGTTTCTCGCCCTCTGTTTCTCGCCCTCTGTTTGTCGCACTCTGTTTCAGCCCCTCTGTTTCAGCCCCTCTGTTTCAGCCCCTCTTTTTCAGCCCCACTGTTTAATCCCCTCTGTTTCTCGCCCTCTGATCAGCCCCTCTGTTTCTCGGCCTCTGTTTCTCGCCCACTGTTTCAGCCCCTCTGTTTCAGCCCCTCTGTTTCAGCCCCTCTGTTTCAGCCCCTCTTTTTCAGCCCCTCTGTTTCAGCCCATCTGTTTCAGCCCCTCTGTTTCTCGCCCTCTGTTTCAGCCCCTCTGTTTCTCGCCCTCTGTTTCAGCCCCTCTGTTTCAGCCGCTCTGTTTCAGCCCATCTGTTTCAGCCCCTCTGTTAATCGCCCTCTGTTTCAGCCCCTCTCTTTCAGCCCCTCTGTTTCAGCCCCTCTGTTTCAGCCCCTCTGTTTCAGCCCCTCTGTTCCAGCCCCTCTGTTTCTCGCCATCTGTTTCAGCCCCGCTGTTTCATCCACTCTGTTTCATCCCCTCTGTTTCAGCCCCTCTGTTTCTCGCCCTCTGTTTCAGCCCCTCTGTTTCTCGCGCACTGTTTCAGCCCCTCTGTTTCTCGCCCTGTGTTTCAGCCCCTCTGTTTCAGCCCCTCTGTTTCAGCCCCTCTGTTTCAGCCCCTCTGTTTCTCGCCCTCTGTTTGAGCCCCTCTGTTTCAGCCCCTCTGTTTCGCGCCCTCTGTTTCATCCCATCTGTTTCAGCCCCTCTGTTTCTCGCCCTCTGTTTCTCGCTCTCTGTTTCTCGCCCTCTGTTTCAGCCCCTCTGTTTCTCGCGCACTGTTTCAGCCCCTCTGTTTCTCGCCCTGTGTTTCAGCCCCTCTGTTTCAGCCCCTCTGTTTCAGCCCCTCTGTTTCAGCCACTCTGTTTCTCGCCCTCTGTTTCAGCCCCTCTGTTTCAGCTCTTCTGTTTCTCGCCCTCTGTTTCTGCCCCTCTGTTTCAGCCCCTCTGTTTCTCGCCATCTGTTTCGGCCCCTCTGTTTCAGCCCCTCTGTTTCAGCCCCTCTGTTTCAGCCCCTCTGTTTCAGCCCCTCTGTTTCTCGCCCTCTGTTTCTCGCCCTCTGTTTCTCGCTCTCTGTTTCTCGCCCTCTGTTTCTCGCCCTCTGTTTCTCGCCCTCTGTTTCTCGCCCTCTGTTTCAGCCCCTCTGTTTCAGCCCCTCTGTTTCAGACCCTCTGCTTCAGCCCCGCTGTTTCAGCCCCTCTGTTTCAGCCCCTCTGTTTCTCGCCCTTTGTTTCAGCCCCTCTGTTTCAGCCCCTCTGTTTCACCCCTCTGTTTCTCGCCCTCTGTTTCTCGCCCTCTGTTTCAGCCGCTCTGTTTCAGCCCCTCTGTTTCAGCCCCTCTGTTTCAGCCCCTCTGTTTCTCGCAATCTGTTTCTCGCCCTCTGTTTCTCGCCCTCTGTTTCTCACCCTCTGTTTCAGCCCCTCTGTTTCAGCCCGTCTGTTTCAGCCCCTCTGTTTCAGCCCCACTGTTTAATCCCCTCTGTTTCTCGCCCTCTGATCAGCCCCTCTGTTTCTCGGCTCTGTTTCACGCCCTCTGTTTCAGCCCCTCTGATTCAGCCCCTCTGTTTCAGCCCCTCTGTTTCAGCCCCTCTTTTTCAGCCCCTCTGTTTCAGCCCATCTGTTTCAGCCCCTCTGTTTCTGGCCCTCTGTTTCAGCCCCTCTGTTTCTCGCCCTCTGTTTCAGCACCTCTGTTTCAGCCCCATTGTTTCAGCCCATCTGTTTCAGCCCCTCTGTTTCTCGCCCAATGTTTCAGCTCCTCTCTTTCAGCCCCTCTCTTTCAGCCCCTCTGTTTCAGCCCCTCTGTTTCAGCCCCTCTGTTCCAGCCCCTCTGTTTCTCGCCCTCTGTTTCAGCCCCGCTGTTTCAGCCCCTCTGTTTCAGCCCCTCCGTTTCTCGCACTCTGTTTCTCGCCCTCTGTTTCTCGCCCTCTGTTTCAGCCACTCTGATTCAGCCCCTCTGTTACAGCCCCTCTGTTTCAGCCCCTCTGTTTCAGCCCCACTATTTAAGCCCATCTGTTTCTCGCCCTCTGTTTCAGCCCCTCTGTTTCTCGCCATCTGTTTCTCGCCCTCTGTTTCAGCCCCTCTGTTTCAGCCCCTCTGTTTCTGCCCCTCTTTTTCAGCCATTCTGTTTCAGCCCCTCTGTTTCAGCCCCTCTGTTTCAGCCCCTCTGTTTCTCGCTCTCTGTTTCTCGCCCTCTGTTTCAGCCCCTCTGTTTCTCGCCCACTGTTTCAGCCCCTCTGTTTCTCGCCCTCTGTTTCAGCCCCTCTGTTTCAGCCCGTCTGTTTCAGCCCCTTTGTTTCAGCCCCTCTGTTTCTCGCCCTCTTTTCAGCCCCTCTGTTTCAGCCCCTCTGTTTCTCGCCCTCTGTTTCAGCCCCTCTGTTTCAGCCCCTCTGTTTTAGCCCCTCTGTTTCTGCCCCTCTTTTTCAGCCATTCTGTTTCAGCCCCTCTGTTTCAGCCCCTCTGTTTCAGCCCCTCTGTTTCTCGCTCTCTGTTTCTCGCCCTCTGTTTCAGCCCCTCTGTTTCTCGCCCACTGTTTCAGCCCCTCTGTTTCTCGCCCTCTGTTTCAGCCCCTCTGTTTCAGCCCCTCTGTTTCAGCCCCTTTGTTTCAGCCCCTCTGTTTCTCGCCCTCTTTTCAGCCCCTCTGTTTCAGCCCCTCTGTTTCTCGCCCGCTGTTTCAGCCCCTCTGTTTCAGCCCCTCTGTTTCAGCCCCTCTGTTTCAGCCCCTCTGTTTCAGCCCGTCTGTTTCTCGCCCTCTGTTTCTCGCCCTCTGTTTCTCGCTCTCTGTTTCACGCCCTCTGTTTCTCGCCCTCTGTTTCTCGCCCTCTGTTTCAGCCCCTCTGTTTCAGACCCTCTGTTTCAGCCCCTCTGTTTCACCCCCTCTGTTTCAGCCCCTCTGTTTCTCGCCCTCTGTTTCAGCCCCTCTGTTTCAGCTCCTCTGTTTCTCGCCCTCTGTTTCAGCCCCTCTGTTTCAGCCCCTCTGTTTCAGCCCCTCTGTTTCAGCCCCTCTGGTTCAGCCCCTCTGTTTCAGCTCCTCTGTTTCTCGCCCTCTGTTTCAGCCCCTCTGTTTCAGCCCCTCTGTTTCACCCCCTCTGTTTCAGCCCCTCTGTTTTAGACCCACTCTTTCTCGCCCTCTGTTTCTCGCCCTCTGTTTGTCGACCTCTGTTTCAGCCCCTCTGTTTCAGCCCCTCTGTTTCAGCCCCTCTGTTTCAGCTCCACTGTTTCAGCCCATCTGTTTCTGGCCCTCTGTTTCAGCCCCTCTGTTTCTCGCCCTCTGGTTCAGCCCCTCTGTTTCAGCCCCTCTGTTTCAGCCCCTCTGTTTCAGCCCCTCTGTTTCAGCCCCACTGTTTAAGCCCCTCTGTTTCTCGCTCTCTCTTTCAGCCCCTCTGTTTCTTGCCATCTGTTTCTCGCCCTCTGTTTCAGCCCCTCTGTTTCAGCCCCTCTGTTTCAGCCCCTCTGTTTCAGCCCGTCTTTTTCAGCCACTCTGTTTCAGCCCCTCTGTTTCAGCCCCTCTGTTTCTCGCCCTCTGTTACTCGCTCTCTGTTTCTCGCCCTCTGTTTCAGCCCCTCTGTTTCTCGCGCTCTGTTTCAGCCCCTCTCTTTCTCGCCCTCTGTTTCAGCCCCTCTGTTTCAGCCCCTCTGTTTCAGCCCCTCTGTTTCAGCCCCTCTGTTTCTCGCCCTCTGTTCAGCCCCTCTGTTTCAGCCCCTCTGTTTCTCGCCCTCTGATTCTGCCCCTCTGTTTCAGCCCCTCTGTTTCAGCCCCTCTGTTTCAGCCCCTCTGTTTCAGCCCCTCTGTTTCTCGCCCTCTGTTTCTCGCCCTCTGTTTCAGCCCCTCTGTTTCAGCCCCTCTGTTTCAGCTCCTCTGTTTCAGCCCCTCTGTTTCAGCCACTCTGTTTCTCGCCCTCTGTTTCTCGCCCTCTGTTTCTCGCTCTCTGTTTCTCGCACTCTGTTTCTCGCCCTCTGTTTCTCGCCCTCTGTTTCAGCCCCTCTGTTTCACCCCCTCTGTTTCAGACCCTCTGTTTCAGCCCCTCTGTTTCAGCCCCTCTGTTTCAGCCCCTCTGTTTCTCGCCCTCTGTTTCAGCCCCTCTGTTTCAGCCCCTCTGTTTCACCCCTCTGTTTCTCGCCCTCTGTTTCTCGCCCTCTGTTTCAGCCCCTCTGTTTCAGCCCCTCTGTTTCAGCCCCTCTGTTTCAGCCCCTCTGTTTCTCGCAATCTGTTTCTCGCCCTCTGTTTCTCGCCCTCTGTTTCTCGCACTCTGTTTCAGCCCCTCTGTTTCAGCTCCTCTGTTTCAGCCCCTCTGTTTCAGCTCCACTGTTTAATCCCCTCTGTTTCTCGCCCTCTGATCAGCCCCTCTGTTTCTCGGCCTCTGTTTCTCGCCCACTGTTTCAGCCCCTCTGTTTCAGCCCCTCTGTTTCAGCCCCTCTGTTTCAGCCCCTCTTTTTCTGCCCCTCTGTTTCAGCCCATCTGTTTCAGCCCCTCTGTTTCTCGCCCTCTGTTTCAGCCCCTCTGTTTCTCGCCCTCTGTTTCAGCCCCTCTGTTTCAGCCCCTCTGTTTCAGCCCATCTGTTTCAGCCCCTCTGTTAATCGCCCTCTGTTTCAGCCCCTCTGTTTCAGCCCCTCTGTTTCAGCCCCTCTGTTTCAGCCCCTCTGTTCCAGCCCCTCTGTTTCTCGCCATCTGTTTCAGCCCCGCTGTTTCATCCACTCTGTTTCATCCCCACTGTTTCAGCCCCTCTGTTTCTCGCCCTCTGTTTCTCGCTCTCTGTTTCTCACCCTCTGTTTCAGCCCCTCTGTTTCTCGCGCACTGTTTCAGCCCCTCTGTTTCTCGCCCTGTGTTTCAGCCCCTCTGTTTCAGCCCCTCTGTTTCAGCCACTCTGTTTCAGACCCTCTGTTTCTCGCCCTCTGTTTCAGCCCCTCTGTTTCAGCCCCTCTGTTTCAGCCCCTCTGTTTCAGCCCCTCTGTTTCTCGCAATCTGTTTTTCGCCCTCTGTTTCTCGCCCTCTGTTTCTCACCCTCTGTTTCAGCCCCTCTGTTTCAGCCCGTCTGTTTCAGCCCCTCTGTTTCAGCCCCACTGTTTAATCCCCTCTGTTTCTGGCCCTCTGATCAGACCCTCTGTTTCTCGGCTCTGTTTCACGCCCTCTGTTTCAGCCCCTCTGTTTCAGCCCCTCTGTTTCAGCCCCTCTGTTTCAGCCCCTCTTTTTCAGCCCAGCTGTTTCAGCCCATCTGTTTCAGCCCCTCTGTTTCTCGCCCTCTGTTTCAGCCCCTCTGTTTCTCGCCCTCTGTTTCACCCCCTCTGTTTCAGCCCCTCTGTTTCAGCCCATCTGATTCAGCCCCTCTGTTTCTCGCCCTCTGTTTGAGCTCCTCTCTTTCAGCCCCTCTCTTTCAGCCCCTCTGTTTCAGCCCCTCTGTTTCAGCCCCTCTGTTCCAGCCCCTCTGTTTCTCGCCCTCTGTTTCAGCCCCGCTGTTTCAGCCCCTCTGTTTCAGCCCCTCCGTTTCTCGCACTCTGTTTCTCGCCCTCTGTTTCTCGCCCTCTGTTTCAGCCACTCTGATTCAGCCCCTCTGTTACAGCCCCTCTGTTTCAGCCCCTCTGTTTCAGCCCCACTATTTAAGCCCCTCTGTTTCTCGCCCTCTGTTTCAGCCCCTCTGTTTCAGCCCCTCTGTTTCAGCCCCTCTGTTTCAGCCCCTCTTTTTCAGCCCCTCTGTTTCAGCCCATCTGTTTCTCTCAATCTGTTTCTCGCCCTCTGTTTCTCGCCCTCTGTTTCTCACCCTCTGTTTCTCGCCCTCTGTTTCAGCCCCGCTGTTTCAGCCCCTCTGTTTCAGCCCCTCCGTTTCTCGCACTCTGTTTCTCGCCCTCTGTTTCTCGCCCTCTGTTTCAGCCACTCTGATTCAGCCCCTCTGTTACAGCCCCTCTGTTTCAGCCCCTCTGTTTCAGCCCCACTATTTAAGCCCCTCTGTTTCTCGCCCTCTGTTTCAGCCCCTCTGTTTCAGCCCCTCTGTTTCAGCCCCTCTGTTTCAGCCCCTCTGTTTCAGCCCCTCTGTTTCAGCACCTCTGTTTCAGCCCCTCTGTTTCAGCCCCTCTGTTTCTCGCAATCTGTTTCTCGCCCTCTGTTTCTCGCCCTCTGTTTCTCACCCTCTGTTTCAGCCCCTCTGTTTCAGCCCGTCTGTTTCAGCCCCTCTGTTTCAGCCCCACTGTTTAATCCCCTCTGTTTCTCGCCCTCTGATCAGCCCCTCTGTTTCTCGGCTCTGTTTCACGCCCTCTGTTTCAGCCCCTCTGTTTCAGCCCCTCTGTTTCAGCCCCTCTGATTCAGCCCCTCTTTTTCAGCCCCTCTGTTTCAGCCCATCTGTTTCAGCCCCTCTGTTTCTCGCCCTCTGTTTCAGCCCCTCTGTTTCTCGCCCTCTGTTTCAGCCCCTCTGTTTCAGCCCCTCTGTTTCAGCCCATCTGTTTCAGCCCCTCTGTTTCTCGCCCTCTGTTTGAGCTCCTCTCTTTCAGCCCCTCTCTTTCAGCCCCTCTGTTTCAGCCCCTCTGTTTCAGCCCCTCTGTTCCAGCCCCTCTGTTTCTCGCCCTCTGTTTCAGCCCCGCTGTTTCAGCCCCTCTGTTTCAGCCCCTCCGTTTCTCGCACTCTGTTTCTCGCCCTCTGTTTCTCGCCCTCTGTTTCAGCCACTCTGATTCAGCACCTCTGTTACAGCCCCTCTGTTTCAGCCCCTCTGTTTCAGCCCCTCTGTTTCAGCCCCTCTGTTTCAGCCCCTCTTTTTCAGCCCCTCTGTTTCAGCCCATCTGTTTCAGCCCCTCTGTTTCTCGCCCTCTGTTTCAGCCCCTCTGTTTCTCGCCCTCTGTTTCAGCCCCTCTGTTTCAGCCCCTCTGTTTCAGCCCCTCTGTTACAGCCCCTCTGTTTCAGCCCCTCTGTTTCTGCCCCTCTTTTTCAGCCATTCTGTTTCAGCCCCTCTGTTTCAGCCCCTCTGTTTCAGCCCCTCTGTTTCTCGCTCTCTGTTTCTCGCCCTCTGTTTCAGCCCGTCTGTTTCTCGCCCACTGTTTCAGCCCCTCTGTTTCTCGCCCTCTGTTTCAGCCCCTCTGTTTCAGCCCCTCTGTTTCAGCCCCTTTGTTTCAGCCCCTCTGTTTCTCGCCCTCTTTTCAGCCCCTCTGTTTCAGCCCCTCTGTTTCTCGCCCTCTGTTTCAGCCCCTCTGTTTCAGCCCCTCTGTTTCAGTCCCTCTGTTTCAGCCCCTCTGTTTCAGCCCGTCTGTTTCTCGCCCTCTGTTTCTCGCCCTCTGTTTCTCGCTCTCTGTTTCACGCCCTCTGTTTCTCGCCCTCTGTTTCTCGCACTCTGTTTCAGCCCCTCTGTTTCACCCCCTCTGTTTCAGCCCCTCTGTTTCTCGCCCTCTGTTTCTCGCCCTCTGTTTCTTGCCCTCTGTTTCAGCCCCTCTGTTTCAGCCCCTCTGTTTCAGCCCCTCTGTTTCACCCCCTCTATTTCAGCCCCTCTGTTTCTCGCCCTCTGTTTCAGCCCCTCTGTTTCAGCTCCTCTGTTTCACCCCCTCTGTTTCTCGCCCTCTGTTTCAGCCCCTCTGTTTCAGCCCCTCTGTTTCAGCCCCTCTGTTTCAGCCCCTCTGTTTCAGCCCCTCTGTTTCAGCCCCTCTGTTTTAACCCCTCTGATTCAGCCCCTCTTTTTCAGCCCCTCTGTTTCAGCCCATCTGTTTCAGCCCCTCTGTTTCTCGCCCTCTGTTTCAGCCCCTCTGTTTCTCGCCCTCTGTTTCAGCCCCTCTGTTTCAGCCCCTCTGTTTCAGCCCATCTGTTTCAGCCCCTCTGTTTCTCGCCCTCTGTTTGAGCTCCTCTCTTTCAGCCCCTCTCTTTCAGCCCCTCTGTTTCAGCCCCTCTGTTTCAGCCCCTCTGTTCCAGCCCCTCTGTTTCCCGCCCTCTGTTTCAGCCACGCTGTTTCAGCCCCTCTGTTTCAGCCCCTCCGTTTCTCGCACTCTGTTTCTCGCCCTCTGTTTCTCGCCCTCTGTTTCAGCCACTCTGATTCAGCCCCTCTGTTACAGCCCCTCTGTTTCAGCCCCTCTGTTTCAGCCCCTCTGTTTCAGCCCCTCTGTTTCAGCCCCTCTTTTTCAGCCCCTCTGTTTCAGCCCATCTGTTTCAGCCCCTCTGTTTCTCGCCCTCTGTTTCAGCCCCTCTGTTTCTCGCCCTCTGTTTCAGCCCCTCTGTTTCAGCCCCTCTGTTTCAGCCCCTCTGTTACAGCCCCTCTGTTTCAGCCCCTCTGTTTCTGCCCCTCTTTTTCAGCCATTCTGTTTCAGCCCCTCTGTTTCAGCCCCTCTGTTTCAGCCCCTCTGTTTCTCGCTCTCTGTTTCTCGCCCTCTGTTTCAGCCCGTCTGTTTCTCGCCCACTGTTTCAGCCCCTCTGTTTCTCGCCCTCTGTTTCAGCCCCTCTGTTTCAGCCCCTCTGTTTCAGCCCCTTTGTTTCAGCCCCTCTGTTTCTCGCCCTCTTTTCAGCCCCTCTGTTTCAGCCCCTCTGTTTCTCGCCCTCTGTTTCAGCCCCTCTGTTTCAGCCCCTCTGTTTCAGTCCCTCTGTTTCAGCCCCTCTGTTTCAGCCCGTCTGTTTCTCGCCCTCTGTTTCTCGCCCTCTGTTTCTCGCTCTCTGTTTCACGCCCTCTGTTTCTCGCCCTCTGTTTCTCGCACTCTGTTTCAGCCCCTCTGTTTCACCCCCTCTGTTTCAGCCCCTCTGTTTCTCGCCCTCTGTTTCTCGCCCTCTGTTTCTTGCCCTCTGTTTCAGCCCCTCTGTTTCAGCCCCTCTGTTTCAGCCCCTCTGTTTCACCCCCTCTATTTCAGCCCCTCTGTTTCTCGCCCTCTGTTTCAGCCCCTCTGTTTCAGCTCCTCTGTTTCACCCCCTCTGTTTCTCGCCCTCTGTTTCAGCCCCTCTGTTTCAGCCCCTCTGTTTCAGCCCCTCTGTTTCAGCCCCTCTGTTTCAGCTCCTCTGTTTCTCGCCCTCTGTTTCAGCCCCTCTGTTTCAGCCCCTCTGTTTCACCCCCTCTGTTTCAGCCCCTCTGTTTTAGACCCACTCTTTCTCGCCCTCTGTTTCTCGCCCTCTGTTTGTCGCCCTCTGTTTCAGCCCCTCTGTTTCAGCCCCTCTGTTTCAGCCCCTCTGTTTCAGCCCCTCTGTTTCAGCTCCACTGTTTCACCCCCTCTGTTTCTCGCCCTCTGTTTCAGCCCCTCTGTTTCAGCCCCTCTGTTTCAGCCCCTCTGTTTCAGCCCCTCTGTTTCAGCCCCTCTGTTTCAGCCCCTCTGATTCAGCCCCTCTTTTTCAGCCCCTCTGTTTCAGCCCATCTGTTTCAGCCCCTCTGTTTCTCGCCCTCTGTTTCAGCCCCTCTGTTTCTCGCCCTCTGTTTCAGCCCCTCTGTTTCAGCCCCTCTGTTTCAGCCCATCTGTTTCAGCCCCTCTGTTTCTCGCCCTCTGTTTGAGCTCCTCTCTTTCAGCCCCTCTCTTTCAGCCCCTCTGTTTCAGCCCCTCTGTTTCAGCCCCTCTGTTCCAGCCCCTCTGTTTCCCGCCCTCTGTTTCAGCCACGCTGTTTCAGCCCCTCTGTTTCAGCCCCTCCGTTTCTCGCACTCTGTTTCTCGCCCTCTGTTTCTCGCCCTCTGTTTCAGCCACTCTGATTCAGCCCCTCTGTTACAGCCCCTCTGTTTCAGCCCCTCTGTTTCAGCCCCTCTGTTTCAGCCCCTCTGTTTCAGCCCCTCTTTTTCAGCCCCTCTGTTTCAGCCCATCTGTTTCAGCCCCTCTGTTTCTCGCCCTCTGTTTCAGCCCCTCTGTTTCTCGCCCTCTGTTTCAGCCCCTCTGTTTCAGCCCCTCTGTTTCAGCCCCTCTGTTACAGCCCCTCTGTTTCAGCCCCTCTGTTTCTGCCCCTCTTTTTCAGCCATTCTGTTTCAGCCCCTCTGTTTCAGCCCCTCTGTTTCAGCCCCTCTGTTTCTCGCTCTCTGTTTCTCGCCCTCTGTTTCAGCCCGTCTGTTTCTCGCCCACTGTTTCAGCCCCTCTGTTTCTCGCCCTCTGTTTCAGCCCCTCTGTTTCAGCCCCTCTGTTTCAGCCCCTTTGTTTCAGCCCCTCTGTTTCTCGCCCTCTTTTCAGCCCCTCTGTTTCAGCCCCTCTGTTTCTCGCCCTCTGTTTCAGCCCCTCTGTTTCAGCCCCTCTGTTTCAGTCCCTCTGTTTCAGCCCCTCTGTTTCAGCCCGTCTGTTTCTCGCCCTCTGTTTCTCGCCCTCTGTTTCTCGCTCTCTGTTTCACGCCCTCTGTTTCTCGCCCTCTGTTTCTCGCACTCTGTTTCAGCCCCTCTGTTTCACCCCCTCTGTTTCAGCCCCTCTGTTTCTCGCCCTCTGTTTCTCGCCCTCTGTTTCTTGCCCTCTGTTTCAGCCCCTCTGTTTCAGCCCCTCTGTTTCAGCCCCTCTGTTTCACCCCCTCTATTTCAGCCCCTCTGTTTCTCGCCCTCTGTTTCAGCCCCTCTGTTTCAGCTCCTCTGTTTCACCCCCTCTGTTTCTCGCCCTCTGTTTCAGCCCCTCTGTTTCAGCCCCTCTGTTTCAGCCCCTCTGTTTCAGCCCCTCTGTTTCAGCTCCTCTGTTTCTCGCCCTCTGTTTCAGCCCCTCTGTTTCAGCCCCTCTGTTTCACCCCCTCTGTTTCAGCCCCTCTGTTTTAGACCCACTCTTTCTCGCCCTCTGTTTCTCGCCCTCTGTTTGTCGCCCTCTGTTTCAGCCCCTCTGTTTCAGCCCCTCTGTTTCAGCCCCTCTGTTTCAGCCCCTCTGTTTCAGCTCCACTGTTTCAGCCCATCTGTTTCTCGCCCTCTGTTTCAGCCCCTCTGTTTCTTGCCCTCTGGTTCAGCCCCTCTGTTTCAGCCCCTCTGTTTCAGCCCCTCTGTTTCAGCCCCTCTGTTTCAGCCCCACTGTTTAAGCCCCTCTGTTTCTCGCTCTCTCTTTCAGCCCCTCTGTTTCTCGCCCTCTGTTTCTCGCCCTCTGTTTCAGCCCCTCTGTTTCAGCCCCTCTGTTTCAGCCCCTCTGTTTCAGCCCGTCTTTTTCAGCCACTCTGTTTCAGCCCCTCTGTTTCAGCCCATCTGTTTCTCGCCCTCTGTTACTCGCTCTCTGTTTCTCGCCCTCTGTTTCAGCCCCTGTGTTTCTCGCGCTCTGTTTCAGCCCCTCTGTTTCTCGCCCTCTGTTTCAGCCCCTCTGTTTCAGCCCCTCTGTTTCAGCCCCTCTGTTTCAGCCCCTCTGTTTCTCGCCCTCTGTTCAGCCCCTCTGTTTCAGCCCCTCTGTTTCTCGCCCTCTGATTCTGCCCCTCTGTTTCAGCCCCACTGTTTAATCCCCTCTGTTTCTCGCCCTCTATTCAGCCCCTCTGTTTCTCGGCTCTGTTTCACGCCCTCTGTTTCAGCCCCTCTGTTTCAGCCCCTCTGTTTCAGCCCCTCTGTTTCAGCCCCACTGTTTAATCCCCTCTGTTTCTCGCCCTCTGATCAGCCCCTCTGTTTCTCGGCCTCTGTTTCTCACCCACTGTTTCAGCCCCTCTGTTTCAGCCCCTCTGTTTCAGCCCCTCTGTTTCAGCCCCTCTTTTTCTGCCCCTCTGTTTCAGCCCATCTGTTTCAGCCCCTCTGTTTCTCGCCCTCTGTTTCAGCCCCTCTGTTTCTCGCCCTCTGTTTCAGCCCCTCTGTTTCAGCCCCTCTGTTTCAGCCCATCTGTTTCAGCCCCTCTGTTAATCGCCCTCTGTTTCAGCCCCTCTGTTTCAGCCCCGCTGTTTCAGCCCCTCTGTTTCAGCCCCTCTGTTCCAGCCCCTCTGTTTCTCGCCATCTGTTTCAGCCCCGCTGTTTCATCCACTCTGTTTCATCCCCTCTGTTTCAGCCCCTCTGTTTCTCGCCCTCTGTTTCTCGCTCTCTGTTTCTCGCCCTCTGTTTCAGCCCCTCTGTTTCTCGCGCACTGTTTCAGCCCCTCTGTTTCTCGCCCTGTGTTTCAGCCCCTCTGTTTCAGCCCCTCTGTTTCAGCCACTCTGTTTCAGCCCCTCTGTTTCTCGCCCTCTGTTTCAGCCCCTCTGTTTCAGCCCCTCTGTTTCTCGCCCTCTGTTTCATCCCATCTGTTTCAGCCCCTCTGTTTCTCGCCCTCTGTTTCTCGCTCTCTGTTTCTCGCCCTCTGTTTCAGCCCCTCTGTTTCTCGCGCTTTGTTTCAGCCCCTCTGTTTTTCGCCCTGTGTTTCAGCCCCTCTGTTTCAGCCCCTCTGTTTCAGCCCCTCTGTTTCAGCCCATCTGTTTCTCGCCCTCTGTTTCAGCCCCTCTGTTTCAGCCCCTCTGTTTCTCGCCCACTGTTTCTGCAACTCTGTTTCAGCCCCTCTGTTTCTCGCCATCTGTTTCGGCCCCTCTGTTTCAACCCCTCTGTTTCAGCCCCTCTGTTTCAGCCCCTCTGTTTCAGCCCCTCTGTTTCTCGCCCTCTGTTTCTCGCTCTCTGTTTCTCGCCCTCTGTTTCTCGCCCTCTGTTTCTCGCCCTCTGTTTCTCGCCCTCTGTTTCAGCCCCTCTGTTTCAGCCCCTCTGTTTCAGACCCTCTGTTTCAGCCCCGCTGTTTCAGCCCCTCTGTTTCAGCCCCTCTGATTCTCGCCCTTTGTTTCAGCCCCTCTGTTTCAGCCCCTCTGTTTCACCCCTCTGTTTCTCGCCCTCTGTTTCTCGCCCTCTGTTCCAGCCGCTCTGTTTCAGCCCCTCTGTTTCAGCCCCTCTGTTTCAGCCCCTCTGTTTCTCGCAATCTGTTTCTCGCCCTCTGTTTCTCGCCCTCTGTTTCTCACCCTCTGTTTCAGCCCCTCTGTTTCAGCCCGTCTGTTTCAGCCCCTCTGTTTCAGCCCCACTGTTTAATCCCCTCTGTTTCTCGCCCTCTGATCAGCCCCTCTGTTTCTCGGCTGTGTTTCACTTCCTCTGTTTCAGCCCCTCTGTTTCAGCCCCTCTGTTTCTCGCCCTCTGGTTCAGCCCCTCTTTTTCAGCCCCTCTGTTTCAGCCCATCTGTTTCAGCCCCTCTGTTTCTCGCCCTCTGTTTCAGCCCCTCTGTTTCTCGCCCTCTGTTTCAGCCCCTCTGTTTCAGCCCCTCTGTTTCAGCCCATCTGTTTTAGAACCCTGTTTCTCGCCCTCTGTTTCAGCTCCTCTCTTTCAGCCCCTCTCTTTCAGCCCCTCTGTTTCAGCCCCTCTGTTTCAGCCCCTCTGTTCCAGCCCCTCTGTTTCTCGCCCTCTGTTTCAGCCCCGCTGTTTCAGCCCCTCTGTTTCAGCCCCTCCGTTTCTCGCACTCTGTTTCTCGCCCTCTGTTTCTCGCCCTCTGTTTCAGCCACTCTGATTCAGCCCCTCTGTTACAGCCCCTCTGTTTCAGCCCCTCTGTTTCAGCCCCACTATTTAAGCCCCTCTGTTTCTCGCCCTCTGTTTCAGCCCCTCTGTTTCAGCCCCTCTGTTTCAGCCCCTCTGTTTCAGCCCCTCTTTTTCAGCCCCTCTGTTTCAGCCCATCTGTTTCAGCCCCTCTGTTTCTCGCCCTCTGTTTCAGCCCCTCTGTTTCTCGCCCTCTGTTTCAGCCCCTCTGTTTCAGCCCCTCTGTTTCAGCCCCTCTGTTTCAGCCCCTCTGTTTCAGCCTCTCTGTTTCTGCCCCTCTTTTTCAGCCATTCTGTTTCAGCCCCTCTGTTTCAGCCCCTCTGTTTCTCGCTCTCTGTTTCTCGCCCTCTGTTTCAGCCCCTCTGTTTCTCGCCCACTGTTTCAGCCCCTCTGTTTCTCGCCCTCTGTTTCAGCCCCTCTGTTTCAGCCCCTCTGTTTCAGCCCCTTTGTTTCAACCCCTCTGTTTCTCGCCCTCTTTTCAGCCCCTCTGTTTCAGCCCCTCTGTTTCTCGCCCTCTGTTTCAGCCCCTCTGTTTCAGCCCCTCTGTTTCAGCCCCTCTGTTTCAGCCCCTCTGTTTCAGCCCGTCTGTTTCTCGCCCTCTGTTTCTCGCCCTCTGTTTCTCGCTCTCTGTTTCACGCCCTCTGTTTCTCGCCCTCTGTTTCTCGCCCTCTGTTTCAGCCCCGCTGTTTCACCCCCTCTGTTTCAGCCCCTCTGTTTCTCGCCCTCTGTTTCTCGCCCTCTGTTTCTCGCCCTCTGTTTCAGCCCCTCTGTTTCAGCCCCTCTGTTTCAGCCCCTCTGTTTCACCCCCTCTATTTCAGCCCCTCAGTTTCTCGCCCTCTGTTTCAGCCCCTCTGTTTCAGGTCCTCTGTTTCACCCCCTCTGTTTCTCGCCCTCTGTTTCAGCCCCTCTGTTTCAGCCCCTCTGTTTCAGCCCCTCTGTTTCTGCCCCTCTTTTTCAGCCATTCTGTTTCAGCCCCTCTGTTTCAGCCCCTCTGTTTCAGCCCCTCTGTTTCTCGCTCTCTGTTTCTCGCCCTCTGTTTCAGCCCCTCTGTTTCTCGCCCACTGTTTCAGCCCCTCTGTTTCTCGCCCTCTGTTTCAGCCCCTCTGTTTCAGCCCCTCTGTTTCAGCCCCTTTGTTTCTGCCTAACTGTTTCTCGCCCTCTTTTCAGCCCCTCTGTTTCAGCCCCTCTGTTTCTCGCCCTCTGTTTCAGCCCCTCTGTTTCAGCCCCTCTGTTTCAGCCCCTCTGTTTCAGCCCCTCTGTTTCAGCCCCTCTGTTTCTCGCCCTCTGTTTCTCGCCCTGTGTTTCTCGCTCTCTGTTTCACGCCCTCTGTTTCTCGCCCTCTGTTTCTCGCCCTCTGTTTCAGCCCCTCTGTTTCACCCCCTCTGTTTCAACCCCTCTGTTTCTCGCCCTCTGTTTCTCGCCCTCTGTTTCTCGCCCTCTGTTTCAGCCCCTCTGTTTCAGCCCCTCTGTTTCAGCCCCTCTGTTTCACCCCCTCTGTTTCAGCCCCTCTGTTTCTCGCCCTCTTTTTCAGCCCCTCTGTTTCAGCTCCTCTGTTTCACCCCCTCTGTTTCTCGCCCTCTGTTTCAGCCCCTCTGTTTCAGCCCCTCTGTTTCACCCCCTCTGTTTCAGCCCCTCTGTTTCAGCCCCTCTGTTTAAGCCCCACTCTTTCTCGCCCTCTGTTTCTCGCCCTCTGTTTGTCGCCCTCTGTTTCAGCCCCTCTGTTTCAGCCCCTCTATTTCAGCCCCTTTGTTTCAGCCCCTCTGTTTCAGCCCCTCTGTTTCAGCTCCACTGTTTCAGCCCCTCTGTTTCTCGCACTCTGTTTCTCGCCCTCTGTTTCTCGCCCTCTGTTTCAGCCACTCTGCTTCAGCCCCTCTGTTTCAGCCCCTCTGTTTCAGCCCCACTGTTTAAGCCCCTCTGTTTCTCGCCCTCTGTTTCAGCCCCTCTGTTTCTCGCCCGCTGTTTCTCGCCCTCTGTTTCAGCCCCTCTGTTTCAGCCCCTCTGTTTCAGCCCCTCTGTTTCAGCCCTTCTTTTTCAGCCACTCTGTTTCAGTCCCTCTGTTTCAGCCCCTCTGTTTCTCGCCCTCTGTTTCTCGCTCTCTGTTTCTCGCCCTCTGTTTCAGCCCCTCTGTTTCTCGCCCACTGTTTCAGCCCCTCTGTTTCTCGCCCTCTGTTTCAGCCCCTCTGTTTCAGCCCCTCTGTTTCAGCCCCTCTCTTTCAGCCCCTCTGTTTCTCGCCCTCTGTTTCAGCACTTCTGTTTCAGCCCTTCTGTTTCTCGCCCTCTGTTTCTGCCCCTCTGTTTCATCCCCTCTGTTTCAGTCCCTCTGTTTCAGCCCCTCTGTTTCAGCCCCTCTGTTTCTCGCCCTCTGTTTCTCGCCCTCTGTTTCAGCCCCTCTGTTTCAGCCCCTCTGTTTCACCCCCTCTGTTTCAGCCCCTCTGTTTCAGCCCCTCTGTTTCTCGCCCTCTGTTTCTCGCCCTCTGTTTCTCGCTCTCTGTTTCTCGCCCTCTGTTTCTCGCCCTCTGTTTGAGCTCCTCTCTTTCAGCCCCTCTCTTTCAGCCCCTCTGTTTCAGCCCCTCTGTTTCAGCCCCTCTGTTCCAGCCCCTCTGTTTCTCGCCCTCTGTTTCAGCCCCGCTGTTTCAGCCCCTCTGTTTCAGCCCCTCCGTTTCTCGCACTCTGTTTCTCGCCCTCTGTTTCTCGCCCTCTGTTTCAGCCACTCTGATTCAGCCCCTCTGTTACAGCCCCTCTGTTTCAGCCCCTCTGTTTCAGCCCCTCTGTTTCAGCCCCTCTGTTTCAGCCCCTCTTTTTCAGCCCCTCTGTTTCAGCCCATCTGTTTCAGCCCCTCTGTTTCTCGCCCTCTGTTTCAGCCCCTCTGTTTCTCGCCCTCTGTTTCAGCCCCTCTGTTTCAGCCCCTCTGTTTCAGCCCCTCTGTTACAGCCCCTCTGTTTCAGCCCCTCTGTTTCTGCCCCTCTTTTTCAGCCATTCTGTTTCAGCCCCTCTGTTTCAGCCCCTCTGTTTCAGCCCCTCTGTTTCTCGCTCTCTGTTTCTCGCCCTCTGTTTCAGCCCGTCTGTTTCTCGCCCACTGTTTCAGCCCCTCTGTTTCTCGCCCTCTGTTTCAGCCCCTCTGTTTCAGCCCCTCTGTTTCAGCCCCTTTGTTTCAGCCCCTCTGTTTCTCGCCCTCTTTTCAGCCCCTCTGTTTCAGCCCCTCTGTTTCTCGCCCTCTGTTTCAGCCCCTCTGTTTCAGCCCCTCTGTTTCAGTCCCTCTGTTTCAGCCCCTCTGTTTCAGCCCGTCTGTTTCTCGCCCTCTGTTTCTCGCCCTCTGTTTCTCGCTCTCTGTTTCACGCCCTCTGTTTCTCGCCCTCTGTTTCTCGCACTCTGTTTCAGCCCCTCTGTTTCACCCCCTCTGTTTCAGCCCCTCTGTTTCTCGCCCTCTGTTTCTCGCCCTCTGTTTCTTGCCCTCTGTTTCAGCCCCTCTGTTTCAGCCCCTCTGTTTCAGCCCCTCTGTTTCACCCCCTCTATTTCAGCCCCTCTGTTTCTCGCCCTCTGTTTCAGCCCCTCTGTTTCAGCTCCTCTGTTTCACCCCCTCTGTTTCTCGCCCTCTGTTTCAGCCCCTCTGTTTCAGCCCCTCTGTTTCAGCCCCTCTGTTTCAGCCCCTCTGTTTCAGCTCCTCTGTTTCTCGCCCTCTGTTTCAGCCCCTCTGTTTCAGCCCCTCTGTTTCACCCCCTCTGTTTCAGCCCCTCTGTTTTAGACCCACTCTTTCTCGCCCTCTGTTTCTCGCCCTCTGTTTGTCGCCCTCTGTTTCAGCCCCTCTGTTTCAGCCCCTCTGTTTCAGCCCCTCTGTTTCAGCCCCTCTGTTTCAGCTCCACTGTTTCAGCCCATCTGTTTCTCGCCCTCTGTTTCAGCCCCTCTGTTTCTTGCCCTCTGGTTCAGCCCCTCTGTTTCAGCCCCTCTGTTTCAGCCCCTCTGTTTCAGCCCCTCTGTTTCAGCCCCACTGTTTAAGCCCCTCTGTTTCTCGAACTCTCTTTCAGCCCCTCTGTTTCTCGCCCTCTGTTTCTCGCCCTCTGTTTCAGCCCCTCTGTTTCAGCCCCTCTGTTTCAGCCCCTCTGTTTCAGCCCGTCTTTTTCAGCCACTCTGTTTCAGCCCCTCTGTTTCAGCCCATCTGTTTCTCGCCCTCTGTTACTCGCTCTCTGTTTCTCGCCCTCTGTTTCAGCCCCTCTGTTTCTCGCGCTCTGTTTCAGCCCCTCTGTTTCTCGCCCTCTGTTTCAGCCCCTCTGTTTCAGCCCCTCTGTTTCAGCCCCTCTGTTTCAGCCCCTCTGTTTCTCGCCCTCTGTTCAGCCCCTCTGTTTCAGCCCCTCTGTTTCTCGCCCTCTGATTCTGCCCCTCTGTTTCAGCCCCACTGTTTAATCCCCTCTGTTTCTCGCCCTCTATTCAGCCCCTCTGTTTCTCGGCTCTGTTTCACGCCCTCTGTTTCAGCCCCTCTGTTTCAGACCCTCTGTTTCAGCCCCTCTGTTTCAGCCCCACTGTTTAATCCCCTCTGTTTCTCGCCCTCTGATCAGCCCCTCTGTTTCTCGGCCTCTGTTTCTCACCCACTGTTTCAGCCCCTCTGTTTCAGCCCCTCTATTTCAGCCCCTCTGTTTCAGCCCCTCTTTTTCTGCCCCTCTGTTTCAGCCCATCTGTTTCAGCCCCTCTGTTTCTCGCCCTCTGTTTCAGCCCCTCTGTTTCTCGCCCTCTGTTTCAGCCCCTCTGTTTCAGCCCCTCTGTTTCAGCCCATCTGTTTCAGCCCCTCTGTTAATCGCCCTCTGTTTCAGCCCCTCTGTTTCAGCCCCTCTGTTTCAGCCCCTCTGTTTCAGCCCCTCTGTTCCAGCCCCTCTGTTTCTCGCCATCTGTTTCAGCCCCGCTGTTTCATCCAATCTGTTTCATCCCCTCTGTTTCAGCCCCTCTGTTTCTCGCCCTCTGTTTCTCGCTCTCTGTTTCTCGCCCTCTGTTTCAGCCCCTCTGTTTCTCGCGCACTGTTTCAGCCCCTCTGTTTCTCGCCCTGTGTTTCAGCCCCTCTGTTTCAGCCCCTCTGTTTCAGCCACTCTGTTTCAGCCCCTCTGTTTCTCGCCCTCTGTTTCAGCCCCTCTGTTTCAGCCCCTCTGTTTCTCGCCCTCTGTTTCATCCCATCTGTTTCAGCCCCTCTGTTTCTCGCCCTCTGTTTCTCGCTCTCTGTTTCTCGCCCTCTGTTTCAGCCCCTCTGTTTCTCGCGCTTTGTTTCAGCCCCTCTGTTTTTCGCCCTGTGTTTCAGCCCCTCTGTTTCAGCCCCTCTGTTTCAGCCCCTCTGTTTCAGCCCATCTGTTTCTCGCCCTCTGTTTCAGCCCCTCTGTTTCAGCCCCTCTGTTTCTCGCCCACTGTTTCTGCAACTCTGTTTCAGCCCCTCTGTTTCTCGCCATCTGTTTCGGCCCCTCTGTTTCAACCCCTCTGTTTCAGCCCCTCTGTTTCAGCCCCTCTGTTTCAGCCCCTCTGTTTCTCGCCCTCTGTTTCTCGCTCTCTGTTTCTCGCCCTCTGTTTCTCGCCCTCTGTTTCTCGCCCTCTGTTTCTCGCCCTCTGTTTCAGCCCCTCTGTTTCAGCCCCTCTGTTTCAGACCCTCTGTTTCAGCCCCGCTGTTTCAGCCCCTCTGTTTCAGCCCCTCTGATTCTCGCCCTTTGTTTCAGCCCCTCTGTTTCAGCCCCTCTGTTTCACCCCTCTGTTTCTCGCCCTCTGTTTCTCGCCCTCTGTTTCAGCCGCTCTGTTTCAGCCCCTCTGTTTCAGCCCCTCTGTTTCAGCCCCTCTGTTTCTCGCAATCTGTTTCTCGCCCTCTGTTTCTCGCCCTCTGTTTCTCACCCTCTGTTTCAGCCCCTCTGTTTCAGCCCGTCTGTTTCAGCCCCTCTGTTTCAGCCCCACTGTTTAATCCCCTCTGTTTCTCGCCCTCTGATCAGCCCCTCTGTTTCTCGGCTCTGTTTCACGCCCTCTGTTTCAGCCCCTCTGTTTCAGCCCCTCTGTTTCTCGCCCTCTGGTTCAGCCCCTCTTTTTCAGCCCCTCTGTTTCAGCCCATCTGTTTCAGCCCCTCTGTTTCTCGCCCTCTGTTTCAGCCCCTCTGTTTCTCGCCCTCTGTTTCAGCCCCTCTGTTTCAGCCCCTCTGTTTCAGCCCATCTGTTTTAGAACCCTGTTTCTCGCCCTCTGTTTCAGCTCCTCTCTTTCAGCCCCTCTCTTTCAGCCCCTCTGTTTCAGCCCCTCTGTTTCAGCCCCTCTGTTCCAGCCCCTCTGTTTCTCGCCCTCTGTTTCAGCCCCGCTGTTTCAGCCCCTCTGTTTCAGCCCCTCCGTTTCTCGCACTCTGTTTCTCGCCCTCTGTTTCTCGCCCTCTGTTTCAGCCACTCTGATTCAGCCCCTCTGTTACAGCCCCTCTGTTTCAGCCCCTCTGTTTCAGCCCCACTATTTAAGCCCCTCTGTTTCTCGCCCTCTGTTTCAGCCCCTCTGTTTCAGCCCCTCTGTTTCAGCCCCTCTGTTTCAGCCCCTCTTTTTCAGCCCCTCTGTTTCAGCCCATCTGTTTCAGCCCCTCTGTTTCTCGCCCTCTGTTTCAGCCCCTCTGTTTCTCGCCCTCTGTTTCAGCCCCTCTGTTTCAGCCCCTCTGTTTCAGCCCCTCTGTTTCAGCCCCTCTGTTTCAGCCTCTCTGTTTCTGCCCCTCTTTTTCAGCCATTCTGTTTCAGCCCCTCTGTTTCAGCCCCTCTGTTTCTCGCTCTCTGTTTCTCGCCCTCTGTTTCAGCCCCTCTGTTTCTCGCCCACTGTTTCAGCCCCTCTGTTTCTCGCCCTCTGTTTCAGCCCCTCTGTTTCAGCCCCTCTGTTTCAGCCCCTTTGTTTCAACCCCTCTGTTTCTCGCCCTCTTTTCAGCCCCTCTGTTTCAGCCCCTCTGTTTCTCGCCCTCTGTTTCAGCCCCTCTGTTTCAGCCCCTCTGTTTCAGCCCCTCTGTTTCAGCCCCTCTGTTTCAGCCCGTCTGTTTCTCGCCCTCTGTTTCTCGCCCTCTGTTTCTCGCTCTCTGTTTCACGCCCTCTGTTTCAGCCCCTCTGTTTCAGCCCCTCTGTTTCAGCCCCTCTGTTTCACCCCCTCTATTTCAGCCCCTCTGTTTCTCGCCCTCTGTTTCAGCCCCTCTGTTTCAGCTCCTCTGTTTCACCCCCTCTGTTTCTCGCCCTCTGTTTCAGCCCCTCTGTTTCAGCCCCTCTGTTTCAGCCCCTCTGTTTCTGCCCCTCTTTTTCAGCCATTCTGTTTCAGCCCCTCTGTTTCAGCCCCTCTGTTTCAGCCCCTCTGTTTCTCGCTCTCTGTTTCTCGCCCTCTGTTTCAGCCCCTCTGTTTCTCGCCCACTGTTTCAGCCCCTCTGTTTCTCGCCCTCTGTTTCAGCCCCTCTGTTTCAGCCCCTCTGTTTCAGCCCCTTTGTTTCTGCCTAACTGTTTCTCGCCCTCTTTTCAGCCCCTCTGTTTCAGCCCCTCTGTTTCTCGCCCTCTGTTTCAGCCCCTCTGTTTCAGCCCCTCTGTTTCAGCCCCTCTGTTTCAGCCCCTCTGTTTCAGCCCCTCTGTTTCTCGCCCTCTGTTTCTCGCCCTGTGTTTCTCGCTCTCTGTTTCACGCCCTCTGTTTCTCGCCCTCTGTTTCTCGCCCTCTGTTTCAGCCCCTCTGTTTCACCCCCTCTGTTTCAACCCCTCTGTTTCTCGCCCTCTGTTTCTCGCCCTCTGTTTCTCGCCCTCTGTTTCAGCCCCTCTGTTTCAGCCCCTCTGTTTCAGCCCCTCTGTTTCACCCCCTCTGTTTCAGCCCCTCTGTTTCTCGCCCTCTGTTTCAGCCCCTCTGTTTCAGCTCCTCTGTTTCACCCCCTCTGTTTCTCGCCCTCTGTTTCAGCCCCTCTGTTTCAGCCCCTCTGTTTCACCCCCTCTGTTTCAGCCCCTCTGTTTCAGCCCCTCTGTTTAAGCCCCACTCTTTCTCGCCCTCTGTTTCTCGCCCTCTGTTTGTCGCCCTCTGTTTCAGCCCCTCTGTTTCAGCCCCTCTATTTCAGCCCCTTTGTTTCAGCCCCTCTGTTTCAGCCCCTCTGTTTCAGCTCCACTGTTTCAGCCCCTCTGTTTCTCGCACTCTGTTTCTCGCCCTCTGTTTCTCGCCCTCTGTTTCAGCCACTCTGCTTCAGCCCCTCTGTTTCAGCCCCTCTGTTTCAGCCCCACTGTTTAAGCCCCTCTGTTTCTCGCCCTCTGTTTCAGCCCCTCTGTTTCTCGCCAGCTGTTTCTCGCCCTCTGTTTCAGCCCCTCTGTTTCAGCCCCTCTGTTTCAGCCCCTCTGTTTCAGCCCTTCTTTTTCAGCCACTCTGTTTCAGTCCCTCTGTTTCAGCCCCTCTGTTTCTCGCCCTCTGTTTCTCGCTCTCTGTTTCTCGCCCTCTGTTTCAGCCCCTCTGTTTCTCGCCCACTGTTTCAGCCCCTCTGTTTCTCGCCCTCTGTTTCAGCCCCTCTGTTTCAGCCCCTCTGTTTCAGCCCCTCTCTTTCAGCCCCTCTGTTTCTCGCCCTCTGTTTCAGCACTTCTGTTTCAGCCCTTCTGTTTCTCGCCCTCTGTTTCTGCCCCTCTGTTTCATCCCCTCTGTTTCAGTCCCTCTGTTTCAGCCCCTCTGTTTCAGCCCCTCTGTTTATCGCCCTCTGTTTCTCGCCCTCTGTTTCAGCCCCTCTGTTTCAGCCCCTCTGTTTCACCCCCTCTGTTTCAGCCCCTCTGTTTCAGCCCCTCTGTTTCTCGCCCTCTGTTTCTCGCCCTCTGTTTCTCGCTCTCTGTTTCTCGCCCTCTGTTTCTCGCCATCTGTTTCTCGCCCTCTGTTTCAGCCCCTCTGTTTCACACCCTCTGTTTCAGCCCCTCTGATTCTCGCCCACTGTTTCTCGCCCTCTGTTACTCGCCCTCTGTTTCTCGCCCTCTGTTTCAGCCCCTCTGTTTCAGCCCCTCTGTTTCAGCCCCTCTGTTTCACCCCCTCTGTTTCAGCCCCTCTGTTTCAGCTCCTCTGTTTCAGCCCCTCTGTTTCTCGCCCTCTGTTTCAGCCCCTCTGTTTCAGCCCCTCTGTTTCACCCCCTCTGTTTCAGCCCCTCTGTTTAGGCCCCTCTGTTTCAGCCCCACTCTTTCTCGCCCTCTGTTTCTCGCCCTCTGTTTCTCGCCCTCTGTTTCAGCCCCTCTGTTTCAGCCCCTCTGTTTCAGCCCCTCTGTTTCAGCCCCTCTGTTTCAGCCCCTCTGTTTCTCGCCCTCTGTTTCAGCCCCTCTGTTTCAGCCCCTCTGTTTCACCCCTCTGTTTCTCGCCCTCTGTTTCTCGCCCTCTGTTTCAGCCCCTCTGTTTCAGCCCCTCTGTTTCAGCCCCTCTGTTTCAACCCCTCTGTTTCTCGCAATCTGTTTCTCGCCCTTTGTTTCTCGCCCTCTGATTCTCGCCCTCTGTTTCAGCCGCTCTGTTTCAGCCCCTCTGTTTCAGCCCCTCTGTTTCATCCCCACTGTTTAATCCCCGCTGTTTCTCGCCCTCTGATAAGCCCCTCTGTTTCTCGCCCTCTGATCAGCCCCTCTGTTTCTCGGCCTCTGTTTCTCGACAACTGTTTCAGCCCCTCTGTTTCAGCCCCTCTGTTTCAGCCCCTCTGTTTCAGCCCCTCTTTTTCTGCCCCTCTGTTTCAGCCCATCTGTTTCAGCCCCTCTGTTTCTCGCCCTCTGTTTCAGCCCCTCTGTTTCTCGCCCTCTGTTTCAGCCCCTCTGTTTCAGCCACTCTGTTTCAGCCCATCTGTTTCAGCCCCTCTGTTAATCGCCCTCTGTTTCAGCCCCTCTGTTTCAGCCCCTCTGTTTCAGCCCCTCTGTTTCAGCCCCTCTGTTTCAGCCCCTCTGTTCCAGCCCCTCTGTTTCTCGCCATCTGTTTCAGCCCCTCTGTTTCATCCACTCTGTTTCATCCCCTCTGTTTCAGCCCCTCTGTTTCTCGCCCTCTGTTTCTCGCTCTCTGTTTCTCGCCCTCTGTTTCAGCCCCTCTGTTTCTCGCGCACTGTTTCAGCCCCTCTGTTTCTCGCCCTGTGTTTCAGCCCCTCTGTTTCAGCCCCTCTGTTTCAGCCACTCTGTTTCAGCCCCTCTGTTTCTCGCCCTCTGTTTCAGCCCCTCTGTTTCAGCCCCTCTGTTTCTCGCCCTCTGTTTCAACCCATCTGTTTCAGCCCCTCTGTTTCTCGCCCTTTGTTTCTCGCTCTCTGTTTCTCGCCCTCTGTTTCAGCCCCTCTGTTTCTCGCGCACTGTTTCAGCCCCTCTGTTTCTCGCCCTGTGTTTCAGCCCCTCTGTTTCAGCCCCTCTGTTTCAGCCCCTCTGTTTCAGCCCATCTGTTTCTCGCCCTCTGTTTCAGCCCCTCTGTTTCAGCCCCTCTGTTTCAGCCCATCTGTTTTAGAACCCTGTTTCTCGCCCTCTGTTTCAGCTCCTCTCTTTCAGCCCCTCTCTTTCAGCCCCTCTGTTTCAGCCCCTCTGTTTCAGCCCCTCTGTTCCAGCCCCTCTGTTTCTCGCCCTCTGTTTCAGCCCCGCTGTTTCAGCCCCTCTGTTTCAGCCCCTCCGTTTCTCGCACTCTGTTTCTCGCCCTCTGTTTCTCGCCCTCTGTTTCAGCCACTCTGATTCAGCCCCTCTGTTACAGCCCCTCTGTTTCAGCCCCTCTGTTTCAGCCCCACTATTTAAGCCCCTCTGTTTCTCGCCCTCTGTTTCAGCCCCTCTGTTTCAGCCCCTCTGTTTCAGCCCCTCTGTTTCAGCCCCTCTTTTTCAGCCCCTCTGTTTCAGCCCATCTGTTTCAGCCCCTCTGTTTCTCGCCCTCTGTTTCAGCCCCTCTGTTTCTCGCCCTCTGTTTCAGCCCCTCTGTTTCAGCCCCTCTGTTTCAGCCCCTCTGTTTCAGCCCCTCTGTTTCAGCCTCTCTGTTTCTGCCCCTCTTTTTCAGCCATTCTGTTTCAGCCCCTCTGTTTCAGCCCCTCTGTTTCTCGCTCTCTGTTTCTCGCCCTCTGTTTCAGCCCCTCTGTTTCTCGCCCACTGTTTCAGCCCCTCTGTTTCTCGCCCTCTGTTTCAGCCCCTCTGTTTCAGCCCCTCTGTTTCAGCCCCTTTGTTTCAACCCCTCTGTTTCTCGCCCTCTTTTCAGCCCCTCTGTTTCAGCCCCTCTGTTTCTCGCCCTCTGTTTCAGCCCCTCTGTTTCAGCCCCTCTGTTTCAGCCCCTCTGTTTCAGCCCCTCTGTTTCAGCCCGTCTGTTTCTCGCCCTCTGTTTCTCGCCCTCTGTTTCTCGCTCTCTGTTTCACGCCCTCTGTTTCTCGCCCTCTGTTTCTCGCCCTCTGTTTCAGCCCCGCTGTTTCACCCCCTCTGTTTCAGCCCCTCTGTTTCTCGCCCTCTGTTTCTCGCCCTCTGTTTCTCGCCCTCTGTTTCAGCCCCTCTGTTTCAGCCCCTCTGTTTCAGCCCCTCTGTTTCACCCCCTCTATTTCAGCCCCTCTGTTTCTCGCCCTCTGTTTCAGCCCCTCTGTTTCAGCTCCTCTGTTTCACCCCCTCTGTTTCTCGCCCTCTGTTTCAGCCCCTCTGTTTCAGCCGCTCTGTTTCAGCCCCTCTGTTTCTGCCCCTCTTTTTCAGCCATTCTGTTTCAGCCCCTCTGTTTCAGCCCCTCTGTTTCAGCCCCTCTGTTTCTCGCTCTCTGTTTCTCGCCCTCTGTTTCAGCCCCTCTGTTTCTCGCCCACTGTTTCAGCCCCTCTGTTTCTCGCCCTCTGTTTCAGCCCCTCTGTTTCAGCCCCTCTGTTTCAGCCCCTTTGTTTCTGCCTAACTGTTTCTCGCCCTCTTTTCAGCCCCTCTGTTTCAGCCCCTCTGTTTCTCGCCCTCTGTTTCAGCCCCTCTGTTTCAGCCCCTCTGTTTCAGCCCCTCTGTTTCAGCCCCTCTGTTTCAGCCCCTCTGTTTCTCGCCCTCTGTTTCTCGCCCTGTGTTTCTCGCTCTCTGTTTCACGCCCTCTGTTTCTCGCCCTCTGTTTCTCGCCCTCTGTTTCAGCCCCTCTGTTTCACCCCCTCTGTTTCAACCCCTCTGTTTCTCGCCCTCTGTTTCTCGCCCTCTGTTTCTCGCCCTCTGTTTCAGCCCCTCTGTTTCAGCCCCTCTGTTTCAGCCCCTCTGTTTCACCCCCTCTGTTTCAGCCCCTCTGTTTCTCGCCCTCTGTTTCAGCCCCTCTGTTTCAGCTCCTCTGTTTCACCCCCTCTGTTTCTCGCCCTCTGTTTCAGCCCCTCTGTTTCAGCCCCTCTGTTTCACCCCCTCTGTTTCAGCCCCTCTGTTTCAGCCCCTCTGTTTAAGCCCCACTCTTTCTCGCCCTCTGTTTCTCGCCCTCTGTTTGTCGCCCTCTGTTTCAGCCCCTCTGTTTCAGCCCCTCTATTTCAGCCCCTTTGTTTCAGCCCCTCTGTTTCAGCCCCTCTGTTTCAGCTCCACTGTTTCAGCCCCTCTGTTTCTCGCACTCTGTTTCTCGCCCTCTGTTTCTCGCCCTCTGTTTCAGCCACTCTGCTTCAGCCCCTCTGTTTCAGCCCCTCTGTTTCAGCCCCACTGTTTAAGCCCCTCTGTTTCTCGCCCTCTGTTTCAGCCCCTCTGTTTCTCGCCCGCTGTTTCTCGCCCTCTGTTTCAGCCCCTCTGTTTCAGCCCCTCTGTTTCAGCCCCTCTGTTTCAGCCCTTCTTTTTCAGCCACTCTGTTTCAGTCCCTCTGTTTCAGCCCCTCTGTTTCTCGCCCTCTGTTTCTCGCTCTCTGTTTCTCGCCCTCTGTTTCAGCCCCTCTGTTTCTCGCCCACTGTTTCAGCCCCTCTGTTTCTCGCCCTCTGTTTCAGCCCCTCTGTTTCAGCCCCTCTGTTTCAGCCCCTCTCTTTCAGCCCCTCTGTTTCTCGCCCTCTGTTTCAGCACTTCTGTTTCAGCCCTTCTGTTTCTCGCCCTCTGTTTCTGCCCCTCTGTTTCATCCCCTCTGTTTCAGTCCCTCTGTTTCAGCCCCTCTGTTTCAGCCCCTCTGTTTATCGCCCTCTGTTTCTCGCCCTCTGTTTCAGCCCCTCTGTTTCAGCCCCTCTGTTTCACCCCCTCTGTTTCAGCCCCTCTGTTTCAGCCCCTCTGTTTCTCGCCCTCTGTTTCTCGCCCTCTGTTTCTCGCTCTCTGTTTCTCGCCCTCTGTTTCTCGCCATCTGTTTCTCGCCCTCTGTTTCAGCCCCTCTGTTTCACCCCCTCTGTTTCAGCCCCTCTGATTCTCGCCCACTGTTTCTCGCCCTCTGTTACTCGCCCTCTGTTTCTCGCCCTCTGTTTCAGCCCCTCTGTTTCAGCCCCTCTGTTTCAGCCCCTCTGTTTCACCCCCTCTGTTTCAGCCCCTCTGTTTCAGCTCCTCTGTTTCAGCCCCTCTGTTTCTCGCCCTCTGTTTCAGCCCCTCTGTTTCAGCCCCTCTGTTTCACCCCCTCTGTTTCAGCCCCTCTGTTTAGGCCCCTCTGTTTCAGCCCCACTCTTTCTCGCCCTCTGTTTCTCGCCCTCTGTTTCTCGCCCTCTGTTTCAGCCCCTCTGTTTCAGCCCCTCTGTTTCAGCCCCTCTGTTTCAGCCCCTCTGTTTCAGCCCCTCTGTTTCTCGCCCTCTGTTTCAGCCCCTCTGTTTCAGCCCCTCTGTTTCACCCCTCTGTTTCTCGCCCTCTGTTTCTCGCCCTCTGTTTCAGCCCCTCTGTTTCAGCCCCTCTGTTTCAGCCCCTCTGTTTCAACCCCTCTGTTTCTCGCAATCTGTTTCTCGCCCTTTGTTTCTCGCCCTCTGATTCTCGCCCTCTGTTTCAGCCGCTCTGTTTCAGCCCCTCTGTTTCAGCCCCTCTGTTTCATCCCCACTGTTTAATCCCCGCTGTTTCTCGCCCTCTGATAAGCCCCTCTGTTTCTCGCCCTCTGATCAGCCCCTCTGTTTCTCGGCCTCTGTTTCTCGACAACTGTTTCAGCCCCTCTGTTTCAGCCCCTCTGTTTCAGCCCCTCTGTTTCAGCCCCTCTTTTTCTGCCCCTCTGTTTCAGCCCATCTGTTTCAGCCCCTCTGTTTCTCGCCCTCTGTTTCAGCCCCTCTGTTTCTCGCCCTCTGTTTCAGCCCCTCTGTTTCAGCCACTCTGTTTCAGCCCATCTGTTTCAGCCCCTCTGTTAATCGCCCTCTGTTTCAGCCCCTCTGTTTCAGCCCCTCTGTTTCAGCCCCTCTGTTTCAGCCCCTCTGTTTCAGCCCCTCTGTTCCAGCCCCTCTGTTTCTCGCCATCTGTTTCAGCCCCTCTGTTTCATCCACTCTGTTTCATCCCCTCTGTTTCAGCCCCTCTGTTTCTCGCCCTCTGTTTCTCGCTCTCTGTTTCTCGCCCTCTGTTTCAGCCCCTCTGTTTCTCGCGCACTGTTTCAGCCCCTCTGTTTCTCGCCCTGTGTTTCAGCCCCTCTGTTTCAGCCCCTCTGTTTCAGCCACTCTGTTTCAGCCCCTCTGTTTCTCGCCCTCTGTTTCAGCCCCTCTGTTTCAGCCCCTCTGTTTCTCGCCCTCTGTTTCAACCCATCTGTTTCAGCCCCTCTGTTTCTCGCCCTTTGTTTCTCGCTCTCTGTTTCTCGCCCTCTGTTTCAGCCCCTCTGTTTCTCGCGCACTGTTTCAGCCCCTCTGTTTCTCGCCCTGTGTTTCAGCCCCTCTGTTTCAGCCCCTCTGTTTCAGCCCCTCTGTTTCAGCCCATCTGTTTCTCGCCCTCTGTTTCAGCCCCTCTGTTTCAGCCCCTCTGTTTCTCGCCCTCTGATTCTGCCCCTCTGTTTCAGCCCCTCTGTTTCTCGCCATCTGTTTCGGCCCCTCTGTTAAAGCCCCTCTGTTTCAGCCCCTCTGTTTCAGCCCCTCTGTTTCAGCCCCTCTGTTTCTCGCCCTCTGTTTCTCGCCCTCTGTTTCTCGCCCTCTGTTTCTCGCCCTCTGTTTCAGCCCCTCTGTTTCAGCCCCTCTGTTTCAGACCCTCTGTTTCAGCCCCGCTGTTTCAGCCCCTCTGTTTCAGCCCCTCTTTTTCTCGCCCTTTGTTTCAGCCCCTCTGTTTCAGCCCCTCTGTTTCACCCCTCTGTTTCTCGCCCTCTGTTTCTCGCCCTCTGTTTCAGCCGCTCTGTTTCAGCCCCTCTGTTTCAGCCCCTCTGTTTCAGCCCCTCTGTTTCTCGCAATCTGTTTCTCGCCCTCTGTTTCTCGCCCTCTGTTTCTCACCCTCTGTTTCAGCCACTCTGTTTCAGCCCGTCTGTTTCAGCCCCTCTGTTTCAGCCCCACTGTTTAATCCCCTCTGTTTCTCGCCCTCTGATCAGCCCCTCTGTTTCTCGGCTCTGTTTCACGCCCTCTGTTTCAGCCCCTCTGTTTCAGCCCCTCTGTTTCAGCCCCTCTGTTTCAGCCCCTCTTTTTCAGCCCCTCTGTTTCAGCCCATCTGTTTCAGCCCCTCTGTTTCTCGCCCTCTGTTTCAGCCCCTCTGTTTCTCGCCCTCTGTTTCAGCCCCTCTGTTTCAGCCCCTCTGTTTCAGCCCATCTGTTTCAGCCCCTCTGTTTCTCGCCCTCTGTTTCAGCTCCTCTCTTTCAGCCCCTCTCTTTCAGCCCCTCTGTTTCAGCCCCTCTGTTTCAGCCCCTCTGTTCCAGCCCCTCTGTTTCTCGCCCTCTGTTTCAGCCCCGCTGTTTCAGCCCCTCTGTTTCAGCCCCTCCGTTTCTCGCACTCTGTTTCTCGCCCTCTGTTTCTCGCCCTCTGTTTCAGCCACTCTGATTCAGCCCCTCTGTTAGAGCCCCTCTGTTTCAGCCCCTCTGTTTCAGCCCCACTATTTAAGCCCCTCTGTTTCTCGCCCTCTGTTTCAGCCCCTCTGTTTCTCGCCATCTGTTTCTCGCCCTCTGTTTCAGCCCCTCTGTTTCAGCCCCTCTGTTTCAGCCCCTCTGTTTCTGCCCCTCTTTTTCAGCCATTCTGTTTCAGCCCCTCTGTTTCAGCCCCTCTGTTTCTCGCTCTCTGTTTCTCGCCCTCTGTTTCAGCCCCTCTGTTTCTCGCCCACTGTTTCAGCCCCTCTGTTTCTCGCCCTCTGTTTCAGCCCCTCTGTTTCAGCCCCTCTGTTTCAGCCCTTTTGTTTCAGCCCCACTGTTTCTCGCCCTCTTTTCAGCCCCTCTGTTTCAGCCCCTCTGTTTCTCGCCCTCTGTTTCAGCCCCTCTGTTTCAGCCCCTCTGTTTCAGCCCCTCTGTTTCAGCCCCTCTGTTTCAGCCCCTCTGTTTCTCGCCCTCTGTTTCTCGCCCTGTCTTTCTCGCTCTCTGTTTCACGCCCTCTGTTTCTCGCCCTCTGTTTCTCGCCCTCTGTTTCAGCCCCTCTGTTTCACCCCCTCTGTTTCAACCCCTCTGTTTCTCGCCCTCTGTTTCTCGCCCTCTGTTTCTCGCACTCTGTTTCAGCCCCTCTGTTTCAGCCCCTCTGTTTCAGCCCCTCTGTTTCACCCCCTCTGTTTCAGCCCCTCTGTTTCTCGCCCTCTGTTTCAGCCCCTCTGTTTCAGCTCCTCTGTTTCACCCCCTCTGTTTCTCGCCCTCTGTTTCAGCCCCTCTGTTTCAGCCCCTCTGTTTCACCCCCTCTGTTTCAGCCCCTCTGTTTCAGCCCCTCTGTTTAAGCCCCACTCTTTCTCGCCCTCTGTTTCTCGCCCTCTGTTTGTCGCCCTCTGTTTCAGCCCCTCTGTTTCAGCCCCTCTATTTCAGCCCCTTTGTTTCAGCCCCTCTGTTTCAGCCCCTCTGTTTCAGCTCCACTGTTTCAGCCTCTCTGTTTCTCGCACTCTGTTTCTCGCCCTCTGTTTCTCGCCCTCTGTTTCAGCCACTCTGATTCAGCCCCTCTGTTTCAGCCCCTCTGTTTCAGCCCCACTGTTTAAGCCCCTCTGTTTCTCGCCCTCTGTTTCAGCCCCTCTGTTTCTCGCCCGCTGTTTCTCGCCCTCTGTTTCAGCCCCTCTGTTTCAGCCCCTCTGTTTCAGCCCCTCTGTTTCAGCCCTTCTTTTTCAGCCACTCTGTTTCAGTCCCTCTGTTTCAGCCCCTCTGTTTCTCGCCCTCTGTTTCTCGCTCTCTGTTTCTCGCCCTCTGTTTCAGCCCCTCTGTTTCTCGCCCACTGTTTCATCCCCTCTGTTTCTCGCCCTCTGTTTCAGCACCTCTGTTTCAGCCCCTCTGTTTCAGCCCCTCTCTTTCAGCCCCTCTGTTTCTCGCCCTCTGTTTCAGCACTTCTGTTTCAGCCCCTCTGTTTCTCGCCCTCTGTTTCTGCCCCTCTTTTTCAGCCCCTCTGTTTCAGTCCCTCTGTTTCAGCCCCTCTGTTTCAGCCCCTCTGTTTCTCGCCCTCTGTTTCTCGCCCTCTGTTTCAGCCCCTCTGTTTCAGCCCCTCTGTTTCACCCCCTCTGTTTCAGCCCCTCTGTTTCAGCCCCTCTGTTTCTCGCCCTCTGTTTCTCGCCCTCTGTTTCTCGCTCTCTGTTTCTCGCCCTCTGTTTCTCGCCCTCTGTTTCTCGCCCTCTGTTTCAGCCCCTCTGTTTCACCCCCTCTGTTTCAGCCCCTCTGATTCTCGCCCTCTGTTTCTCGCCCTCTGTTTCTCGCCCTCTGTTTCTCGCCCTCTGTTTCAGCCCCTCTGTTTCAGCCCCTCTGTTTCAGCCCCTCTGTTTCACCCCCTCTGTTTCAGCCCCTCTGTTTCTCGCCCTCTGTTTCAGCCCCTCTGTTTCAGCTCCTCTGTTTCAGCCCCTCTGTTTCTCGCCCTCTGTTTCAGCCCCTCTGTTTCAGCCCCTCTGTTTCACCCCCTCTGTTTCAGCCCCTCTGTTTCAGCCCCTCTGTTTCAGCCCCACTCTTTCTCGCCCTCTGTTTCTCGCCCTCTGTTTCTCGCCCTCTGTTTCAGCCCCTCTGTTTCAGCCCCTCTGTTTCAGCCCCTATGTTTCAGCCCCTCTGTTTCAGCCCCTCTGTTTCTCGCCCTCTGTTTCAGCCCCTCTGTTTCAGCCCCTCTGTTTCACCCCTCTGTTTCTCGCCCTCTGTTTCTCGCCCTCTGTTTCAGCCCCTCTGTTTCAGCCCCTCTGTTTCAGCCCCTCTGTTTCAACCCCTCTGTTTCTCGCAATCTGTTTCTCGCCCTTTGTTTCTCGCCCTCTGTTTCTCGCCCTCTGTTTCAGCCCCTCTGTTTCAGCCCCTCTGTTTCAGCCCCTCTGTTTCATCCCCACTGTTTAATCCCCGCTGTTTCTCGCCCTCTGATAAGCCCCTCTGTTTCTCGGCCTCTGTTTCTCGCCCTCTGTTTCAGCCCCTCTGTTTCAGCCCCTCTGTTTCAGCCCCTCTGTTTCAGCCCCTCTGTTTCAGCCCCTCTTTTTCTGCCCCTCTGTTTCAGCCCATCTGTTTCAGCCCCTCTGTTTCTCGCCCTCTGTTTCAGCCCCTCTGTTTCTCGCCCTCTGTTTCAGCCCCTCTGTTTCAGCCCCTCTGTTTCAGTCCATCTGTTTCAGCCCCTCTGTTAATCGCCCTCTGTTTCAGCCCCTCTGTTTCAGCCCCTCTGTTTCAGCCCCTCTGTTTCAGCCCCTCTGTTCCAGCCCCTCTGTTTCTCGCCATCTGTTTCAGCCCCGCTGTTTCATCCACTCTGTTTCATCCCCTCTGTTTCAGCCCCTCTGTTTCTCGCCCTCTGTTTCTCGCTCTCTGTTTCTCGCCCTCTGTTTCAGCCCCTCTGTTTCTCGCGCACTGTTTCAGCCCCTCTGTTTCTCGCCCTGTGTTTCAGCCCCTCTGTTTCAGCCCCTCTGTTTCAGCCACTCTGTTTCAGCCCCTCTGTTTCTCGCCCTCTGTTTCAGCCCCTCTGTTTCAGCCCCTCTGTTTCTCGCCCTCTGTTTCATCCCATCTGTTTCAGCCCCTCTGTTTCACGCCCTCTGTTTCTCGCTCTCTGTTTCTCGCCCTCTGTTTCAGCCCCTCTGTTTCTCGCGCACTGTTTCAGCCCCTCTGTTTCTCGCCCTGTGTTTCAGCCCCTCAGTTTCAGCCCCTCTGTTTCAGCCCCTCTGTTTCAGCCCATCTGTTTCTCGCCCTCTGTTTCAGCCCCTCTGTTTCAGCCCCTCTGTTTCTCGCCCACTGTTTCTGCACCTCTGTTTCAGCCCCTCTGTTTCTCGCCATCTGTTTCGGCCCCTCTGTTTCAACCCCTCTGTTTCAGCCCCTCTGATTCAGCCCCTCTGTTTCAGCCCCTCTGTTTCTCGCCCTCTGTTTCTCGCTCTCTGTTTCTCGCCCTCTGTTTCTCGCCCTCTGTTTCTCGCCCTCTGTTTCTCGCCCTCTGTTTCAGCCCCTCTGTTTCAGCCCCTCTGTTTCAGACCCTCTGTTTCAGCCCCGCTGTTTCAGCCCCTCTGTTTCAGCCCCTCTGTTTCTCGCCCTTTGTTTCAGCCCCTCTGTTTCAGCCCCTCTGTTTCACCCCTCTGTTTCTCGCCCTCTGTTTCTCGCCCTCTGTTTCAGCCGCTCTGTTTCAGCCCCTCTGTTTCAGCCCCTCTGTTTCAGCCCCTCTGTTTCTCGCAATCTGTTTCTCGCCCTCTGTTTCTCGCCCTCTGTTTCTCACCCTCTGTTTCAGCCCCTCTGTTCCAGCCCGTCTGTTTCAGCCCCTCTGTTTCAGCCCCACTGTTTAATCCCCTCTGTTTCTCGCCCTCTGATCAGCCCCTCTGTTTCTCGGCTCTGTTTCACGCCCTCTGTTTCAGCCCCTCTGTTTCAGCCCCTCTGTTTCTCGCCCTCTGGTTCAGCCCCTCTTTTTCAGCCCCTCTGTTTCAGCCCATCTGTTTCAGCCCCTCTGTTTCTCGCCCTCTGTTTCAGCCCCTCTGTTTCTCGCCCTCTGTTTCAGCCCCTCTGTTTCAGCCCCTCTGTTTCAGCCCATCTGTTTCAGCCCCTCTGTTTCTCGCCCTCTGTTTCAGCTCCTCTCTTTCAGCCCCTCTCTTTCAGCCCCTCTGTTTCAGCCCCTCTGTTTCAGCCCCTCTGTTTCAGCCCCTCTGTTTCTCGCCCTCTGTTTCAGCCCCGCTGTTTCAGCCCCTCTGTTTCAGCCCCTCCGTTTCTCGCACTCTGTTTCTCGCCCTCTGTTTCTCGCCCTCTGTTTCAGCCACACTGATTCAGCCCCTCTGTTACAGCCCCTCTGTTTCTGCCCCTCTGTTTCAGCCCCACTATTTAAACCCCTCTGTTTCTCGCCCTCTGTTTCAGCCCCTCTGTTTCAGCCCCTCTGTTTCAGCCCCTCTGTTTCAGCCCCTCTTTTTCAGCCCCTCCGTTTCAGCCCATCTGTTTCAGCCCCTCTGTTTCTCGCCCTCTGTTTCAGCCCCTCTGTTTCTCGCCCTCTGTTTCAGCCCCTCTGTTTCAGCCCCTCTGTTTCAGCCCCTCTGTTTCAGCCCCTCTGTTTCAGCCCCTCTGTTTCTGCCCCTCTTTTTCAGCCATTCTGTTTCAGCCCCTCTGTTTCAGCCCCTCTGTTTCTCGCTCTCTGTTTCTCGCCCTCTGTTTCAGCCCCTCTGTTTCTCGCCCACTGTTTCAGCCCCTCTGTTTCTCGCCCTCTGTTTCAGCCCATCTGTTTCAGCCCCTCTGTTTCAGCCCCTTTGTTTCAACCCCTCTGTTTCTCGCCCTCTTTTCAGCCCCTCTGTTTCAGCCCCTCTGTTTCTCGCCCTCTGTTTCAGCCCCTCTGTTTCAGCCCCTCTGTTTCAGCCCCTCTGTTTCAGCCCCTCTGTTTCAGCCCGTCTGTTTCTCGCCCTCTGTTTCTCGCCCTCTGTTTCTCGCTCTCTGTTTCACGCCCTCTGTTTCTCGCCCTCTGTTTCTCGCCCTCTGTTTCAGCCCCGCTGTTTCACCCCCTCTGTTTCAGCCCCTCTGTTTCTCGCCCTCTGTTTCTCGCCCTCTGTTTCTCGCCCTCTGTTTCAGCCCCTCTGTTTCAGCCCCTCTGTTTCAGCCCCTCTGTTTCACCCCCTCTATTTCAGCCCCTCTGTTTCTCGCCCTCTGTTTCAGCCCCTCTGTTTCAGCTCCTCTGTTTCACCCCCTCTGTTTCTCGCCCTCTGTTTCAGCCCCTCTGTTTCAGCCCCTCTGTTTCAGCCCCTCTGTTTCAACCCCTCTGTTTCTCGCAATCTGTTTCTCGCCCTTTGTTTCTCGCCCTCTGTTTCTCGCCCTCTGTTTCAGCCCCTCTGTTTCAGCCCCTCTGTTTCAGCCCCTCTGTTTCATCCCCACTGTTTAATCCCCGCTGTTTCTCGCCCTCTGATAAGCCCCTCTGTTTCTCGGCCTCTGTTTCTCGCCCTCTGTTTCAGCCCCTCTGTTTCAGCCCCTCTGTTTCAGCCCCTCTGTTTCAGCCCCTCTGTTTCAGCCCCTCTTTTTCTGCCCCTCTGTTTCAGCCCATCTGTTTCAGCCCCTCTGTTTCTCGCCCTCTGTTTCAGCCCCTCTGTTTCTCGCCCTCTGTTTCAGCCCCTCTGTTTCAGCCCCTCTGTTTCAGCCCATCTGTTTCAGCCCCTCTGTTAATCGCCCTCTGTTTCAGCCCCTCTGTTTCAGCCCCTCTGTTTCAGCCCCTCTGTTTCAGCCCCTCTGTTTCAGCCCCTCTGTTCCAGCCCCTCTGTTTCTCGCCATCTGTTTCAGCCCCGCTGTTTCATCCACTCTGTTTCATCCCCTCTGTTTCAGCCCCTCTGTTTCTCGCCCTCTGTTTCTCGCTCTCTGTTTCTCGCCCTCTGTTTCAGCCCCTCTGTTTCTCGCGCACTGTTTCAGCCCCTCTGTTTCTCGCCCTGTGTTTCAGCCCCTCTGTTTCAGCCCCTCTGTTTCAGCCACTCTGTTTCAGCCCCTCTGTTTCTCGCCCTCTGTTTCAGCCCCTCTGTTTCAGCCCCTCTGTTTCTCGCCCTCTGTTTCATCCCATCTGTTTCAGCCCCTCTGTTTCACGCCCTCTGTTTCTCGCTCTCTGTTTCTCGCCCTCTGTTTCAGCCCCTCTGTTTCTCGCGCACTGTTTCAGCCCCTCTGTTTCTCGCCCTGTGTTTCAGCCCCTCTGTTTCAGCCCCTCTGTTTCAGCCCCTCTGTTTCAGCCCATCTGTTTCTCGCCCTCTGTTTCAGCCCCTCTGTTTCAGCCCCTCTGTTTCTCGCCCACTGTTTCTGCACCTCTGTTTCAGCCCCTCTGTTTCTCGCCATCTGTTTCGGCCCCTCTGTTTCAACCCCTCTGTTTCAGCCCCTCTGATTCAGCCCCTCTGTTTCAGCCCCTCTGTTTCTCGCCCTCTGTTTCTCGCTCTCTGTTTCTCGCCCTCTGTTTCTCGCCCTCTGTTTCTCGCCCTCTGTTTCTCGCCCTCTGTTTCAGCCCCTCTGTTTCAGCCCCTCTGTTTCAGACCCTCTGTTTCAGCCCCGCTGTTTCAGCCCCTCTGTTTCAGCCCCTCTGTTTCTCGCCCTTTGTTTCAGCCCCTCTGTTTCAGCCCCTCTGTTTCACCCCTCTGTTTCTCGCCCTCTGTTTCTCGCCCTCTGTTTCAGCCGCTCTGTTTCAGCCCCTCTGTTTCAGCCCCTCTGTTTCAGCCCCTCTGTTTCTCGCAATCTGTTTCTCGCCCTCTGTTTCTCGCCCTCTGTTTCTCACCCTCTGTTTCAGCCCCTCTGTTTCAGCCCGTCTGTTTCAGCCCCTCTGTTTCAGCCCCACTGTTTAATCCCCTCTGTTTCTCGCCCTCTGATCAGCCCCTCTGTTTCTCGGCTCTGTTTCACGCCCTCTGTTTCAGCCCCTCTGTTTCAGCCCCTCTGTTTCTCGCCCTCTGGTTCAGCCCCTCTTTTTCAGCCCCTCTGTTTCAGCCCATCTGTTTCAGCCCCTCTGTTTCTCGCCCTCTGTTTCAGCCCCTCTGTTTCTCGCCCTCTGTTTCAGCCCCTCTGTTTCAGCCCCTCTGTTTCAGCCCATCTGTTTCAGCCCCTCTGTTTCTCGCCCTCTGTTTCAGCTCCTCTCTTTCAGCCCCTCTCTTTCAGCCCCTCTGTTTCAGCCCCTCTGTTTCAGCCCCTCTGTTTCAGCCCCTCTGTTTCTCGCCCACTGTTTCAGCCCCGCTGTTTCAGCCCCTCTGTTTCAGCCCCTCCGTTTCTCGCACTCTGTTTCTCGCCCTCTGTTTCTCGCCCTCTGTTTCAGCCACACTGATTCAGCCCCTCTGTTACAGCCCCTCTGTTTCTGCCCCTCTGTTTCAGCCCCACTATTTAAACCCCTCTGTTTCTCGCCCTCTGTTTCAGCCCCTCTGTTTCAGCCCCTCTGTTTCAGCCCCTCTGTTTCAGCCCCTCTTTTTCAGCCCCTCTGTTTCAGCCCATCTGTTTCAGCCCCTCTGTTTCTCGCCCTCTGTTTCAGCCCCTCTGTTTCTCGCCCTCTGTTTCAGCCCCTCTGTTTCAGCCCCTCTGTTTCAGCCCCTCTGTTTCAGCCCCTCTGTTTCAGCCCCTCTGTTTCTGCCCCTCTTTTTCAGCCATTCTGTTTCAGCCCCTCTGTTTCAGCCCCTCTGTTTCTCGCTCTCTGTTTCTCGCCCTCTGTTTCAGCCCCTCTGTTTCTCGCCCACTGTTTCAGCCCCTCTGTTTCTCGCCCTCTGTTTCAGCCCATCTGTTTCAGCCCCTCTGTTTCAGCCCCTTTGTTTCAACCCCTCTGTTTCTCGCCCTCTTTTCAGCCCCTCTGTTTCAGCCCCTCTGTTTCTCGCCCTCTGTTTCAGCCCCTCTGTTTCAGCCCCTCTGTTTCAGCCCCTCTGTTTCAGCCCCTCTGTTTCAGCCCGTCTGTTTCTCGCCCTCTGTTTCTCGCCCTCTGTTTCTCGCTCTCTGTTTCACGCCCTCTGTTTCTCGCCCTCTGTTTCTCGCCCTCTGTTTCAGCCCCGCTGTTTCACCCCCTCTGTTTCAGCCCCTCTGTTTCTCGCCCTCTGTTTCTCGCCCTCTGTTTCTCGCCCTCTGTTTCAGCCCCTCTGTTTCAGCCCCTCTGTTTCAGCCCCTCTGTTTCACCCCCTCTATTTCAGCCCCTCTGTTTCTCGCCCTCTGTTTCAGCCCCTCTGTTTCAGCTCCTCTGTTTCACCCCCTCTGTTTCTCGCCCTCTGTTTCAGCCCCTCTGTTTCAGCCCCTCTGTTTCAGCCCCTCTGTTTCTGCCCCTCTTTTTCAGCCATTCTGTTTCAGCCCCTCTGTTTCAGCCCCTCTGTTTCAGCCCCTCTGTTTCTCGCTCTCTGTTTCTCGCCCTCTGTTTCAGCCCCTCTGTTTCTCGCCCACTGTTTCAGCCCCTCTGTTTCTCGCCCTCTGTTTCAGCCCCTCTGTTTCAGTCCCTCTGTATCAGCCCCTTTGTTTCAGCCCCACTGTTTCTCGCCCTCTTTTCAGCCCCTCTGTTTCAGCCCCTCTGTTTCTCGCCCTCTGTTTCAGCCCCTCTGTTTCAGCCCCTCTGTTTCAGCCCCTCTGTTTCAGCCCCTCTGTTTCAGCCCGTCTGTTTCTCGCCCTCTGTTTCTCGCCCTGTGTTTCTCGCTCTCTGTTTCACGCCCTCTGTTTCTCGCCCTCTGTTTCTCGCCCTCTGTTTCAGCCCCTCTGTTTCACCCCCTCTGTTTCAGCCCCTCTGTTTCTCGCCCTCTGTTTCTCGCACTCTGTTTCTCGCCCTCTGTTTCAGCCCCTCTGTTTCAGCCCCTCTGTTTCAGCCCCTCTGTTTCACCCCCTCTGTTTCAGCCCCTCTGTTTCTCGCCCTCTGTTTCAGCCCCTCTGTTTCAGCTCCTCTGTTTCACCCCCTCTGTTTCTCGCCCTCTGTTTCAGCCCCTCTGTTTCAGCCCCTCTGTTTCACCCCCTCTGTTTCAGCCCCTCTGTTTCAGCCCCTCTGTTTAAGCCCCACTCTTTCTCGCCCTCTGTTTCTCGCCCTCTGTTTGTCGCCCTCTGTTTCAGCCCCTCTGTTTCAGCCCCTCTATTTCAGCCCCTTTGTTTCAGCCCCTCTGTTTCAGCCCCTCTGTTTCAGCTCCACTGTTTCAGCCCCTCTGTTTCTCGCACTCTGTTTCTCGCCCTCTGTTTCTCGCCCTCTGTTTCAGCCACTCTGATTCAGCCCCTCTGTTTCAGGCCCTCTGTTTCAGCCCCTCTGTTTCAGCCCCTCTGTTTCAGCCCCTCTGTTTCAGCCCATCTGTTTTAGAACCCTGTTTCTCGCCCTCTGTTTCAGCTCCTCTCTTTCAGCCCCTCTCTTTCAGCCCCTCTGTTTCAGCCCCTCTGTTTCAGCCCCTCTGTTCCAGCCCCTCTGTTTCTCGCCCTCTGTTTCAGCCCCGCTGTTTCAGCCCCTCTGTTTCAGCCCCTCCGTTTCTCGCACTCTGTTTCTCGCCCTCTGTTTCTCGCCCTCTGTTTCAGCCACTCTGATTCAGCCCCTCTGTTACAGCCCCTCTGTTTCAGCCCCTCTGTTTCAGCCCCACTATTTAAGCCCCTCTGTTTCTCGCCCTCTGTTTCAGCCCCTCTGTTTCAGCCCCTCTGTTTCAGCCCCTCTGTTTCAGCCCCTCTTTTTCAGCCCCTCTGTTTCAGCCCATCTGTTTCAGCCCCTCTGTTTCTCGCCCTCTGTTTCAGCCCCTCTGTTTCTCGCCCTCTGTTTCAGCCCCTCTGTTTCAGCCCCTCTGTTTCAGCCCCTCTGTTTCAGCCCCTCTGTTTCAGCCTCTCTGTTTCTGCCCCTCTTTTTCAGCCATTCTGTTTCAGCCCCTCTGTTTCAGCCCCTCTGTTTCTCGCTCTCTGTTTCTCGCCCTCTGTTTCAGCCCCTCTGTTTCTCGCCCACTGTTTCAGCCCCTCTGTTTCTCGCCCTCTGTTTCAGCCCCTCTGTTTCAGCCCCTCTGTTTCAGCCCCTTTGTTTCAACCCCTCTGTTTCTCGCCCTCTTTTCAGCCCCTCTGTTTCAGCCCCTCTGTTTCTCGCCCTCTGTTTCAGCCCCTCTGTTTCAGCCCCTCTGTTTCAGCCCCTCTGTTTCAGCCCGTCTGTTTCTCGCCCTCTGTTTCTCGCCCTCTGTTTCTCGCTCTCTGTTTCACGCCCTCTGTTTCTCGCCCTCTGTTTCTCGCCCTCTGTTTCAGCCCCGCTGTTTCACCCCCTCTGTTTCAGCCCCTCTGTTTCTCGCCCTCTGTTTCTCGCCCTCTGTTTCTCGCCCTCTGTTTCAGCCCCTCTGTTTCAGCCCCTCTGTTTCAGCCCCTCTGTTTCACCCCCTCTATTTCAGCCCATCTGTTTCTCGCCCTCTGTTTCAGCCCCTCTGTTTCAGCTCCTCTGTTTCACCCCCTCTGTTTCTCGCCCTCTGTTTCAGCCCCTCTGTTTCAGCCCCTCTGTTTCAGCCCCTCTGTTTCTGCCCCTCTTTTTCAGCCATTCTGTTTCAGCCCCTCTGTTTCAGCCCCTCTGTTTCAGCCCCTCTGTTTCTCGCTCTCTGTTTCTCGCCCTCTGTTTCAGCCCCTCTGTTTCTCGCCCACTGTTTCAGCCCCTCTGTTTCTCGCCCTCTGTTTCAGCCCCTCTGTTTCAGCCCCTCTGTTTCAGCCCCTTTGTTTCAGCCCCACTGTTTCTCGCCCTCTTTTCAGCCCCTCTGTTTCAGCCCCTCTGTTTCTCGCCCTCTGTTTCAGCCCCTCTGTTTCAGCCCCTCTGTTTCAGCCCCTCTGTTTCAGCCCCTCTGTTTCTCGCCCTCTGTTTCTCGCCCTGTGTTTCTCGCTCTCTGTTTCACGCCCTCTGTTTCTCGCCCTCTGTTTCTCGCCCTCTGTTTCAGCCCCTCTGTTTCACCCCCTCAGTTTCAACCCCTCTGTTTCTCGCCCTCTGTTTCTCGCCCTCTGTTTCTCGCCCTCTGTTTCAGCCCCTCTGTTTCAGCCCCTCTGTTTCAGCCCCTCTGTTTCACCCCCTCTGTTTCAGCCCCTCTGTTTCTCGCCCTCTGTTTCAGCCCCTCTGTTTCAGCTCCTCTGTTTCACCCCCTCTGTTTCTCGCCCTCTGTTTCAGCCCCTCTGTTTCAGCCCCTCTGTTTCACCCCCTCTGTTTCAGCCCCTCTGTTTCAGCCCCTCTGTTTAAGCCCCACTCTTTCTCGCCCTCTGTTTCTCGCCCTCTGTTTGTCGCCCTCTGTTTCAGCCCCTCTGTTTCAGCCCCTCTATTTCAGCCCCTTTGTTTCAGCCCCTCTGTTTCAGCCCCTCTGTTTCAGCTCCACTGTTTCAGCCCCTCTGTTTCTCGCACTCTGTTTCTCGCCCTCTGTTTCTCGCCCTCTGTTTCAGCCACTCTGCTTCAGCCCCTCTGTTTCAGCCCCTCTGTTTCAGCCCCACTGTTTAAGCCCCTCTGTTTCTCGCCCTCTGTTTCAGCCCCTCTGTTTCTCGCCCGCTGTTTCTCGCCCTCTGTTTCTCGCCCTCTGTTTCAGCCACTCTGATTCAGCCCCTCTGTTTCAGGCCCTCTGTTTCAGCCCCTCTGTTTCAGCCCCTCTGTTTCAGCCCCTCTGTTTCAGCCCATCTGTTTTAGAACCCTGTTTCTCGCCCTCTGTTTCAGCTCCTCTCTTTCAGCCCCTCTCTTTCAGCCCCTCTGTTTCAGCCCCTCTGTTTCAGCCCCTCTGTTCCAGCCCCTCTGTTTCTCGCCCTCTGTTTCAGCCCCGCTGTTTCAGCCCCTCTGTTTCAGCCCCTCCGTTTCTCGCACTCTGTTTCTCGCCCTCTGTTTCTCGCCCTCTGTTTCAGCCACTCTGATTCAGCCCCTCTGTTACAGCCCCTCTGTTTCAGCCCCTCTGTTTCAGCCCCACTATTTAAGCCCCTCTGTTTCTCGCCCTCTGTTTCAGCCCCTCTGTTTCAGCCCCTCTGTTTCAGCCCCTCTGTTTCAGCCCCTCTTTTTCAGCCCCTCTGTTTCAGCCCATCTGTTTCAGCCCCTCTGTTTCTCGCCCTCTGTTTCAGCCCCTCTGTTTCTCGCCCTCTGTTTCAGCCCCTCTGTTTCAGCCCCTCTGTTTCAGCCCCTCTGTTTCAGCCCCTCTGTTTCAGCCTCTCTGTTTCTGCCCCTCTTTTTCAGCCATTCTGTTTCAGCCCCTCTGTTTCAGCCCCTCTGTTTCTCGCTCTCTGTTTCTCGCCCTCTGTTTCAGCCCCTCTGTTTCTCGCCCACTGTTTCAGCCCCTCTGTTTCTCGCCCTCTGTTTCAGCCCCTCTGTTTCAGCCCCTCTGTTTCAGCCCCTTTGTTTCAACCCCTCTGTTTCTCGCCCTCTTTTCAGCCCCTCTGTTTCAGCCCCTCTGTTTCTCGCCCTCTGTTTCAGCCCCTCTGTTTCAGCCCCTCTGTTTCAGCCCCTCTGTTTCAGCCCCTCTGTTTCAGCCCGTCTGTTTCTCGCCCTCTGTTTCTCGCCCTCTGTTTCTCGCTCTCTGTTTCACGCCCTCTGTTTCTCGCCCTCTGTTTCTCGCCCTCTGTTTCAGCCCCGCTGTTTCACCCCCTCTGTTTCAGCCCCTCTGTTTCTCGCCCTCTGTTTCTCGCCCTCTGTTTCTCGCCCTCTGTTTCAGCCCCTCTGTTTCAGCCCCTCTGTTTCAGCCCCTCTGTTTCACCCCCTCTATTTCAGCCCATCTGTTTCTCGCCCTCTGTTTCAGCCCCTCTGTTTCAGCTCCTCTGTTTCACCCCCTCTGTTTCTCGCCCTCTGTTTCAGCCCCTCTGTTTCAGCCCCTCTGTTTCAGCCCCTCTGTTTCTGCCCCTCTTTTTCAGCCATTCTGTTTCAGACCCTCTGTTTCAGCCCCTCTGTTTCAGCCCCTCTGTTTCTCGCTCTCTGTTTCTCGCCCTCTGTTTCAGCCCCTCTGTTTCTCGCCCACTGTTTCAGCCCCTCTGTTTCTCGCCCTCTGTTTCAGCCCCTCTGTTTCAGCCCCTCTGTTTCAGCCCCTTTGTTTCAGCCCCACTGTTTCTCGCCCTCTTTTCAGCCCCTCTGTTTCAGCCCCTCTGTTTCTCGCCCTCTGTTTCAGCCCCTCTGTTTCAGCCCCTCTGTTTCAGCCCCTCTGTTTCAGCCCCTCTGTTTCTCGCCCTCTGTTTCTCGCCCTGTGTTTCTCGCTCTCTGTTTCACGCCCTCTGTTTCTCGCCCTCTGTTTCTCGCCCTCTGTTTCAGCCCCTCTGTTTCAGCCCCTCTGTTTCAGCTCCACTGTTTCAGCCCCTCTGTTTCTCGCACTCTGTTTCTCGCCCTCTGTTTCTCGCCCTCTGTTTCAGCCACTCTGCTTCAGCCCCTCTGTTTCAGCCCCTCTGTTTCAGCCCCACTGTTTAAGCCCCTCTGTTTCTCGCCCTCTGTTTCAGCCCCTCTGTTTCTCGCCCGCTGTTTCTCGCCCTCTGTTTCAGCCCCTCTGTTTCAGCCCCTCTGTTTCAGCCCCTCTGTTTCAGCCCTTCTTTTTCAGCCACTCTGTTTCAGTCCCTCTGTTTCAGCCCCTCTGTTTCTCGCTCTCTGTTTCTCGCCCTCTGTTTCAGCCCCTCTGTTTCTCGCCCACTGTTTCAGCCCCTCTGTTTCTCGCCCTCTGTTTCAGCCCCTCTGTTTCAGCCCCTCTGTTTCAGCCCCTCTCTTTCAGCCCCTCTGTTTCTCGCCCTCTGTTTCAGCACTTCTGTTTCAGCCCTTCTGTTTCTCGCCCTCTGTTTCTGCCCCTCTGTTTCAGCCCCTCTGTTTCAGTCCCTCTGCTTCAGCCCCTCTGTTTCAGCCCCTCTGTTTCTCGCCCTCTGTTTCTCGCCCTCTGTTTCAGCCCCTCTGTTTCAGCCCCTCTGTTTCACCCCCTCTGTTTCAGCCCCTCTGTTTCACCCCCTCTGTTTCTCGCCCTCTGTTTCTCGCCCTCTGTTTCTCGCTCTCTGTTTCTCGCCCTCTGTTTCTCGCCATCTGTTTCTCGCCCTCTGTTTCAGCCCCTCTGTTTCACCCCCTCTGTTTCAGCCCCTCTGATTCTCGCCCACTGTTTCTCGCCCTCTGTTTCTCGCCCTCTGTTTCTCGCCCTCTGTTTCAGCCCCTCTGTTTCAGCCCCTCTGTTTCAGCCCCTCTGTTTCACCCCCTCTGTTTCAGCCCCTCTGTTTCAGCTCCTCTGTTTCAGCCCCTCTGTTTCTTGCCCTCTGTTTCAGCCCCTCTGTTTCAGCCCCTCTGTTTCACCCCCTCTGTTTCAGCCCCTCTGTTTAGGCCCCTCTGTTTCAGCCCCACTCTTTCTCGCCCTCTGTTTCTCGCCCTCTGTTTCTCGCCCTCTGTTTCAGCCCCTCTGTTTCAGCCCCTCTGTTTCAGCCCCTCTGTTTCAGCCCCTCTGTTTCAGCCCCTCTGTTTCTCGCCCTCTGTTTCAGCCCCTCTGTTTCAGCCCCTCTGTTTCACCCCTCTGTTTCTCGCCCTCTGTTTCTCGCCCTCTGTTTCAGCCCCTCTGTTTCAGCCCCTCTGTTTCAGCCCCTCTGTTTCAACCCCTCTGTTTCTCGCAATCTGTTTCTCGCCCTTTGTTTCTCGCCCTCTGATTCTCGCCCTCTGTTTCAGCCGCTCTGTTTCAGCCCCTCTGTTTCAGCCCCTCTGTTTCATCCCCACTGTTTAATCCCCGCTGTTTCTCGCCCTCTGATAAGCCCCTCTGTTTCTCGCCCTCTGATCAGCCCCTCTGTTTCTCGGCCTCTGTTTCTCGCCCACTGTTTCAGCCCCTCTGTTTCAGCCCCTCTGTTTCAGCCCCTCTGTTTCAGCCCCTCTTTTTCTGCCCCTCTGTTTCAGCCCATCTGTTTCAGCCCCTCTGTTTCTCGCCCTCTGTTTCAGCCCCTCTGTTTCTCGCCCTCTGTTTCAGCCCCTCTGTTTCAGCCACTCTGTTTCAGCCCATCTGTTTCAGCCCCTCTGTTAATCGCCCTCTGTTTCAGCCCCTCTGTTTCAGCCCCTCTGTTTCAGCCCCTCTGTTTCAGCCCCTCTGTTTCAGCCCCTCTGTTCCAGCCCCTCTGTTTCTCGCCATCTGTTTCAGCCCCTCTGTTTCATCCACTCTGTTTCATCCCCTCTGTTTCAGCCCCTCTGTTTCTCGCCCTCTGTTTCTCGCTCTCTGTTTCTCGCCCTCTGTTTCAGCCCCTCTGTTTCTCGCGCACTGTTTCAGCCCCTCTGTTTCTCGCCCTGTGTTTCAGCCCCTCTGTTTCAGCCCCTCTGTTTCAGCCACTCTGTTTCAGCCCCTCTGTTTCTCGCCCTCTGTTTCAGCCCCTCTGTTTCAGCCCCTCTGTTTCTCGCCCTCTGTTTCATCCCATCTGTTTCAGCCCCTCTGTTTCTCGCCCTCTGTTTCTCGCTCTCTGTTTCTCGCCCTCTGTTTCAGCCCCTCTGTTTCTCGCGCACTGTTTCAGCCCCTCTGTTTCTCGCCCTGTGTTTCAGCCCCTCTGTTTCAGCCCCTCTGTTTCAGCCCCTCTGTTTCAGCCCATCTGTTTCTCGCCCTCTGTTTCAGCCCCTCTGTTTCAGCCCCTCTGTTTCTCGCCCTCTGAATCTGCCCCTCTGTTTCAGCCCCTCTGTTTCTCGCCATCTGTTTCGGCCCCTCTGTTTCAGCCCCTCTGTTTCAGCCCCTCTGTTTCAGCCCCTCTGTTTCAGCCCCTCTGTTTCTCGCCCTCTGTTTCTCGCCCTCTGTTTCTCGCCCTCTGTTTCTCGCCCTCTGTTTCAGCCCCTCTGTTTCAGCCCCTCTGTTTCAGACCCTCTGTTTCAGCCCCGCTGTTTCAGCCCCTCTGTTTCAGCCCCTCTTTTTCTCGCCCTTTGTTTCAGCCCCTCTGTTTCAGCCCCTCTGTTTCACCCCTCTGTTTCTCGCCCTCTGTTTCTCGCCCTCTGTTTCAGCCGCTCTCTTTCAGCCCCTCTGTTTCAGCCCCTCTGTTTCAGCCCCTCTGTTTCTCGCAATCTGTTTCTCGCCCTCTGTTTCTCGCCCTCTGTTTCTCACCCTCTGTTTCAGCCACTCTGTTTCAGCCCGTCTGTTTCAGCCCCTCTGTTTCAGCCCCACTGTTTAATCCCCTCTGTTTCTCGCCCTCTGATCAGCCCCTCTGTTTCTCGGCTCTGTTTCACGCCCTCTGTTTCAGCCCCTCTGTTTCAGCCCCTCTGTTTCAGCCCCTCTGTTTCAGCCCCTCTTTTTCAGCCCCTCTGTTTCAGCCCATCTGTTTCAGCCCCTCTGTTTCTCGCCCTCTGTTTCAGCCCCTCTGTTTCTCGCCCTCTGTTTCAGCCCCTCTGTTTCAGCCCCTCTGTTTCAGCCCATCTGTTTCAGCCCCTCTGTTTCTCGCCCTCTGTTTCAGCTCCTCTCTTTCAGCCCCTCTCTTTCAGCCCCTCTGTTTCAGCCCCTCTGTTTCAGCCCCTCTGTTCCAGCCCCTCTGTTTCTCGCCCTCTGTTTCAGCCCCGCTGTTTCAGCCCCTCTGTTTCAGCCCCTCCGTTTCTCGCACTCTGTTTCTCGCCCTCTGTTTCTCGCCCTCTGTTTCAGCCACTCTGATTCAGCCCCTCTGTTAGAGCCCCTCTGTTTCAGCCCCTCTGTTTCAGCCCCACTATTTAAGCCCCTCTGTTTCTCGCCCTCTGTTTCAGCCCCTCTGTTTCTCGCCATCTGTTTCTCGCCCTCTGTTTCAGCCCCTCTGTTTCAGCCCCTCTGTTTCAGCCCCTCTGTTTCTGCCCCTCTTTTTCAGCCATTCTGTTTCAGCCCCTCTGTTTCAGCCCCTCTGTTTCTCGCTCTCTGTTTCTCGCCCTCTGTTTCAGCCCCTCTGTTTCTCGCCCACTGTTTCAGCCCCTCTGTTTCAGCCCCTCTGTTTCAGCCCCTCTGTTTCTCGCCCTCTGTTTCAGCCCCTCTGTTTCAGCCCCTCTGTTTCACCCCTCTGTTTCTCGCCCTCTGTTTCTCGCCCTCTGTTTCAGCCCCTCTGTTTCAGCCCCTCTGTTTCAGCCCCTCTGTTTCAACCCCTCTGTTTCTCGCAATCTGTTTCTCGCCCTTTGTTTCTCGCCCTCTGATTCTCGCCCTCTGTTTCAGCCGCTCTGTTTCAGCCCCTCTGTTTCAGCCCCTCTGTTTCATCCCCACTGTTTAATCCCCGCTGTTTCTCGCCCTCTGATAAGCCCCTCTGTTTCTCGCCCTCTGATCAGCCCCTCTGTTTCTCGGCCTCTGTTTCTCGCCCACTGTTTCAGCCCCTCTGTTTCAGCCCCTCTGTTTCAGCCCCTCTGTTTCAGCCCCTCTTTTTCTGCCCCTCTGTTTCAGCCCATCTGTTTCAGCCCCTCTGTTTCTCGCCCTCTGTTTCAGCCCCTCTGTTTCTCGCCCTCTGTTTCAGCCCCTCTGTTTCAGCCACTCTGTTTCAGCCCATCTGTTTCAGCCCCTCTGTTAATCGCCCTCTGTTTCAGCCCCTCTGTTTCAGCCCCTCTGTTTCAGCCCCTCTGTTTCAGCCCCTCTGTTTCAGCCCCTCTGTTCCAGCCCCTCTGTTTCTCGCCATCTGTTTCAGCCCCTCTGTTTCATCCACTCTGTTTCATCCCCTCTGTTTCAGCCCCTCTGTTTCTCGCCCTCTGTTTCTCGCTCTCTGTTTCTCGCCCTCTGTTTCAGCCCCTCTGTTTCTCGCGCACTGTTTCAGCCCCTCTGTTTCTCGCCCTGTGTTTCAGCCCCTCTGTTTCAGCCCCTCTGTTTCAGCCACTCTGTTTCAGCCCCTCTGTTTCTCGCCCTCTGTTTCAGCCCCTCTGTTTCAGCCCCTCTGTTTCTCGCCCTCTGTTTCATCCCATCTGTTTCAGCCCCTCTGTTTCTCGCCCTCTGTTTCTCGCTCTCTGTTTCTCGCCCTCTGTTTCAGCCCCTCTGTTTCTCGCGCACTGTTTCAGCCCCTCTGTTTCTCGCCCTGTGTTTCAGCCCCTCTGTTTCAGCCCCTCTGTTTCAGCCCCTCTGTTTCAGCCCATCTGTTTCTCGCCCTCTGTTTCAGCCCCTCTGTTTCAGCCCCTCTGTTTCTCGCCCTCTGAATCTGCCCCTCTGTTTCAGCCCCTCTGTTTCTCGCCATCTGTTTCGGCCCCTCTGTTTCAGCCCCTCTGTTTCAGCCCCTCTGTTTCAGCCCCTCTGTTTCAGCCCCTCTGTTTCTCGCCCTCTGTTTCTCGCCCTCTGTTTCTCGCCCTCTGTTTCTCGCCCTCTGTTTCAGCCCCTCTGTTTCAGCCCCTCTGTTTCAGACCCTCTGTTTCAGCCCCGCTGTTTCAGCCCCTCTGTTTCAGCCCCTCTTTTTCTCGCCCTTTGTTTCAGCCCCTCTGTTTCAGCCCCTCTGTTTCACCCCTCTGTTTCTCGCCCTCTGTTTCTCGCCCTCTGTTTCAGCCGCTCTCTTTCAGCCCCTCTGTTTCAGCCCCTCTGTTTCAGCCCCTCTGTTTCTCGCAATCTGTTTCTCGCCCTCTGTTTCTCGCCCTCTGTTTCTCACCCTCTGTTTCAGCCACTCTGTTTCAGCCCGTCTGTTTCAGCCCCTCTGTTTCAGCCCCACTGTTTAATCCCCTCTGTTTCTCGCCCTCTGATCAGCCCCTCTGTTTCTCGGCTCTGTTTCACGCCCTCTGTTTCAGCCCCTCTGTTTCAGCCCCTCTGTTTCAGCCCCTCTGTTTCAGCCCCTCTTTTTCAGCCCCTCTGTTTCAGCCCATCTGTTTCAGCCCCTCTGTTTCTCGCCCTCTGTTTCAGCCCCTCTGTTTCTCGCCCTCTGTTTCAGCCCCTCTGTTTCAGCCCCTCTGTTTCAGCCCATCTGTTTCAGCCCCTCTGTTTCTCGCCCTCTGTTTCAGCTCCTCTCTTTCAGCCCCTCTCTTTCAGCCCCTCTGTTTCAGCCCCTCTGTTTCAGCCCCTCTGTTCCAGCCCCTCTGTTTCTCGCCCTCTGTTTCAGCCCCGCTGTTTCAGCCCCTCTGTTTCAGCCCCTCCGTTTCTCGCACTCTGTTTCTCGCCCTCTGTTTCTCGCCCTCTGTTTCAGCCACTCTGATTCAGCCCCTCTGTTAGAGCCCCTCTGTTTCAGCCCCTCTGTTTCAGCCCCACTATTTAAGCCCCTCTGTTTCTCGCCCTCTGTTTCAGCCCCTCTGTTTCTCGCCATCTGTTTCTCGCCCTCTGTTTCAGCCCCTCTGTTTCAGCCCCTCTGTTTCAGCCCCTCTGTTTCTGCCCCTCTTTTTCAGCCATTCTGTTTCAGCCCCTCTGTTTCAGCCCCTCTGTTTCTCGCTCTCTGTTTCTCGCCCTCTGTTTCAGCCCCTCTGTTTCTCGCCCACTGTTTCAGCCCCTCTGTTTCTCGCCCTCTGTTTCAGCCCCTCTGTTTCAGCCCCTCTGTTTCAGCCCCTCTGTTTCTCGCCCTCTGTTTCAGCCCCTCTGTTTCAGCCCCTCTGTTTCACCCCTCTGTTTCTCGCCCTCTGTTTCTCGCCCTCTGTTTCAGCCCCTCTGTTTCAGCCCCTCTGTTTCAGCCCCTCTGTTTCAACCCCTCTGTTTCTCGCAATCTGTTTCTCGCCCTTTGTTTCTCGCCCTCTGATTCTCGCCCTCTGTTTCAGCCGCTCTGTTTCAGCCCCTCTGTTTCAGCCCCTCTGTTTCATCCCCACTGTTTAATCCCCGCTGTTTCTCGCCCTCTGATAAGCCCCTCTGTTTCTCGCCCTCTGATCAGCCCCTCTGTTTCTCGGCCTCTGTTTCTCGCCCACTGTTTCAGCCCCTCTGTTTCAGCCCCTCTGTTTCAGCCCCTCTGTTTCAGCCCCTCTTTTTCTGCCCCTCTGTTTCAGCCCATCTGTTTCAGCCCCTCTGTTTCTCGCCCTCTGTTTCAGCCCCTCTGTTTCTCGCCCTCTGTTTCAGCCCCTCTGTTTCAGCCACTCTGTTTCAGCCCATCTGTTTCAGCCCCTCTGTTAATCGCCCTCTGTTTCAGCCCCTCTGTTTCAGCCCCTCTGTTTCAGCCCCTCTGTTTCAGCCCCTCTGTTTCAGCCCCTCTGTTCCAGCCCCTCTGTTTCTCGCCATCTGTTTCAGCCCCTCTGTTTCATCCACTCTGTTTCATCCCCTCTGTTTCAGCCCCTCTGTTTCTCGCCCTCTGTTTCTCGCTCTCTGTTTCTCGCCCTCTGTTTCAGCCCCTCTGTTTCTCGCGCACTGTTTCAGCCCCTCTGTTTCTCGCCCTGTGTTTCAGCCCCTCTGTTTCAGCCCCTCTGTTTCAGCCACTCTGTTTCAGCCCCTCTGTTTCTCGCCCTCTGTTTCAGCCCCTCTGTTTCAGCCCCTCTGTTTCTCGCCCTCTGTTTCATCCCATCTGTTTCAGCCCCTCTGTTTCTCGCCCTCTGTTTCTCGCTCTCTGTTTCTCGCCCTCTGTTTCAGCCCCTCTGTTTCTCGCGCACTGTTTCAGCCTCTCTGTTTCTCGCCCTGTGTTTCAGCCCCTCTGTTTCAGCCCCTCTGTTTCAGCCCCTCTGTTTCAGCCCATCTGTTTCTCGCCCTCTGTTTCAGCCCCTCTGTTTCAGCCCCTCTGTTTCTCGCCCTCTGAATCTGCCCCTCTGTTTCAGCCCCTCTGTTTCTCGCCATCTGTTTCGGCCCCTCTGTTTCAGCCCCTCTGTTTCAGCCCCTCTGTTTCAGCCCCTCTGTTTCAGCCCCTCTGTTTCTCGCCCTCTGTTTCTCGCCCTCTGTTTCTCGCCCTCTGTTTCTCGCCCTCTGTTTCAGCCCCTCTGTTTCAGCCCCTCTGTTTCAGACCCTCTGTTTCAGCCCCGCTGTTTCAGCCCCTCTGTTTCAGCCCCTCTTTTTCTCGCCCTTTGTTTCAGCCCCTCTGTTTCAGCCCCTCTGTTTCACCCCTCTGTTTCTCGCCCTCTGTTTCTCGCCCTCTGTTTCAGCCGCTCTGTTTCAGCCCCTCTGTTTCAGCCCCTCTGTTTCAGCCCCTCTGTTTCTCGCAATCTGTTTCTCGCCCTCTGTTTCTCGCCCTCTGTTTCTCACCCTCTGTTTCAAACACTCTGTTTCAGCCCGTCTGTTTCAGCCCCTCTGTTTCAGCCCCACTGTTTAATCCCCTCTGTTTCTCGCCCTCTGATCAGCCCCTCTGTTTCTCGGCTCTGTTTCACGCCCTCTGTTTCAGCCCCTCTGTTTCAGCCCCTCTGTTTCAGCCCCTCTGTTTCAGCCCCTCTTTTTCAGCCCCTCTGTTTCAGCCCATCTGTTTCAGCCCCTCTGTTTCTCGCCCTCTGTTTCAGCCCCTCTGTTTCTCGCCCTCTGTTTCAGCCCCTCTGTTTCAGCCCCTCTGTTTCAGCCCATCTGTTTCAGCCCCTCTGTTTCTCGCCCTCTGTTTCAGCTCCTCTCTTTCAGCCCCTCTCTTTCAGCCCCTCTGTTTCAGCCCCTCTGTTTCAGCCCCTCTGTTCCAGCCCCTCTGTTTCTCGCCCTCTGTTTCAGCCCCGCTGTTTCAGCCCCTCTGTTTCAGCCCCTCCGTTTCTCGCACTCTGTTTCTCGCCCTCTGTTTCTCGCCCTCTGTTTCAGCCACTCTGATTCAGCCCCTCTGTTAGAGCCCTTCTGTTTCAGCCCCTCTGTTTCAGCCCCACTATTTAAGCCCCTCTGTTTCTCGCCCTCTGTTTCAGCCCCTCTGTTTCTCGCCATCTGTTTCTCGCCCTCTGTTTCAGCCCCTCTGTTTCAGCCCCTCTGTTTCAGCCCCTCTGTTTCTGCCCCTCTTTTTCAGCCATTCTGTTTCAGCCCCTCTGTTTCAGCCCCTCTGTTTCTCGCTCTCTGTTTCTCGCCCTCTGTTTCAGCCCCTCTGTTTCTCGCCCACTGTTTCAGCCCCTCTGTTTCTCGCCCTCTGTTTCAGCCCCTCTGTTTCAGCCCCTCTGTTTCAGGCCTTTGTTTCAGCCCCACTGTTTCTCGCCCTCTTTTCAGCCCCTCTGTTTCAGCCCCTCTGTTTCTCGCCCTCTGTTTCAGCCCCTCTGTTTCAGCCCCTCTGTTTCAGCCCCTCTGTTTCAGCCCCTCTGTTTCAGCCCCTCTGTTTCTCGCCCTCTGTTTCTCGCCCTGTCTTTCTCGCTCTCTGTTTCACGCCCTCTGTTTCTCGCCCTCTGTTTCTCGCCCTCTGTTTCAGCCCCTCTGTTTCACCCACTCTGTTTCAACCCCTCTGTTTCTCGCCCTCTGTTTCTCGCCCTCTGTTTCTCGCCCTCTGTTTCAGCCCCTCTGTTTCAGCCCCTCTGTTTCAGCCCCTCTGTTTCACCCCCTCTGTTTCAGCCCCTCTGTTTCTCGCCCTCTGTTTCAGCCCCTCTGTTTCAGCTCCTCTGTTTCACCCCCTCTGTTTCTCGCCCTCTGTTTCAGCCCCTCTGTTTCAGCCCCTCTGTTTCACCCCCTCTGTTTCAGCCCCTCTGTTTCAGCCCCTCTGTTTAAGCCCCACTCTTTCTCGCCCTCTGTTTCTCGCCCTCTGTTTGTCGCCCTCTGTTTCAGCCCCTCTGTTTCAGCCCCTCTATTTCAGCCCCTTTGTTTCAGCCCCTCTGTTTCAGCCCCTCTGTTTCAGCTCCACTGTTTCAGCCCCTCTGTTTCTCGCACTCTGTTTCTCGCCCTCTGTTTCTCGCCCTCTGTTTCAGCCACTCTGATTCAGCCCCTCTGTTTCAGCCCCTCTGTTTCAGCCCCACTGTTTAAGCCCCTCTGTTTCTCGCCCTCTGTTTCAGCCCCTCTGTTTCTCGCCCGCTGTTTCTCGCCCTCTGTTTCAGCCCCTCTGTTTCAGCCCCTCTGTTTCAGCCCCTCTGTTTCAGCCCTTCTTTTTCAGCCACTCTGTTTCAGTCCCTCTGTTTCAGCCCCTCTGTTTCTCGCCCTCTGTTTCTCGCTCTCTGTTTCTCGCCCTCTGTTTCAGACCCTCTGTTTCTCGCCCACTGTTTCATCCCCTCTGTTTCTCGCCCTCTGTTTCAGCACCTCTGTTTCAGCCCCTCTGTTTCAGCCCCTCTCTTTCAGCCCCTCTGTTTCAGCCCCTCTGTTTCAGCCCCTCTGTTTCTCGCCCTCTGTTTCATCCCATCTGTTTCAGCCCCTCTGTTTCTCGCCCACTGTTTCAGCCCCTCTGTTTCAGCCCCTCTGTTTCAGCCCCTCTGTTTCAGCCCCTCTTTTTCTGCCCCTCTGTTTCAGCCCATCTGTTTCAGCCCCTCTGTTTCTCGCCCTCTGTTTCAGCCCCTCTGTTTCTCGCCCTCTGTTTCAGCCCCTCTGTTTCAGCCACTCTGTTTCAGCCCATCTGTTTCAGCCCCTCTGTTAATCGCCCTCTGTTTCAGCCCCTCTGTTTCAGCCCCTCTGTTTCAGCCCCTCTGTTTCAGCCCCTCTGTTTCAGCCCCTCTGTTCCAGCCCCTCTGTTTCTCGCCATCTGTTTCAGCCCCTCTGTTTCATCCACTCTGTTTCATCCCCTCTGTTTCAGCCCCTCTGTTTCTCGCCCTCTGTTTCTCGCTCTCTGTTTCTCGCCCTCTGTTTCAGCCCCTCTGTTTCTCGCGCACTGTTTCAGCCCCTCTGTTTCTCGCCCTGTGTTTCAGCCCCTCTGTTTCAGCCCCTCTGTTTCAGCCACTCTGTTTCAGCCCCTCTGTTTCTCGCCCTCTGTTTCAGCCCCTCTGTTTCAGCCCCTCTGTTTCTCGCCCTCTGTTTCATCCCATCTGTTTCAGCCCCTCTGTTTCTCGCCCTCTGTTTCTCGCTCTCTGTTTCTCGCCCTCTGTTTCAGCCCCTCTGTTTCTCGCGCACTGTTTCAGCCTCTCTGTTTCTCGCCCTGTGTTTCAGCCCCTCTGTTTCAGCCCCTCTGTTTCAGCCCCTCTGTTTCAGCCCATCTGTTTCTCGCCCTCTGTTTCAGCCCCTCTGTTTCAGCCCCTCTGTTTCTCGCCCTCTGAATCTGCCCCTCTGTTTCAGCCCCTCTGTTTCTCGCCATCTGTTTCGGCCCCTCTGTTTCAGCCCCTCTGTTTCAGCCCCTCTGTTTCAGCCCCTCTGTTTCAGCCCCTCTGTTTCTCGCCCTCTGTTTCTCGCCCTCTGTTTCTCGCCCTCTGTTTCTCGCCCTCTGTTTCAGCCCCTCTGTTTCAGCCCCTCTGTTTCAGACCCTCTGTTTCAGCCCCGCTGTTTCAGCCCCTCTGTTTCAGCCCCTCTTTTTCTCGCCCTTTGTTTCAGCCCCTCTGTTTCAGCCCCTCTGTTTCACCCCTCTGTTTCTCGCCCTCTGTTTCTCGCCCTCTGTTTCAGCCGCTCTGTTTCAGCCCCTCTGTTTCAGCCCCTCTGTTTCAGCCCCTCTGTTTCTCGCAATCTGTTTCTCGCCCTCTGTTTCTCGCCCTCTGTTTCTCACCCTCTGTTTCAAACACTCTGTTTCAGCCCGTCTGTTTCAGCCCCTCTGTTTCAGCCCCACTGTTTAATCCCCTCTGTTTCTCGCCCTCTGATCAGCCCCTCTGTTTCTCGGCTCTGTTTCACGCCCTCTGTTTCAGCCCCTCTGTTTCAGCCCCTCTGTTTCAGCCCCTCTGTTTCAGCCCCTCTTTTTCAGCCCCTCTGTTTCAGCCCATCTGTTTCAGCCCCTCTGTTTCTCGCCCTCTGTTTCAGCCCCTCTGTTTCTCGCCCTCTGTTTCAGCCCCTCTGTTTCAGCCCCTCTGTTTCAGCCCATCTGTTTCAGCCCCTCTGTTTCTCGCCCTCTGTTTCAGCTCCTCTCTTTCAGCCCCTCTCTTTCAGCCCCTCTGTTTCAGCCCCTCTGTTTCAGCCCCTCTGTTCCAGCCCCTCTGTTTCTCGCCCTCTGTTTCAGCCCCGCTGTTTCAGCCCCTCTGTTTCAGCCCCTCCGTTTCTCGCACTCTGTTTCTCGCCCTCTGTTTCTCGCCCTCTGTTTCAGCCACTCTGATTCAGCCCCTCTGTTAGAGCCCTTCTGTTTCAGCCCCTCTGTTTCAGCCCCACTATTTAAGCCCCTCTGTTTCTCGCCCTCTGTTTCAGCCCCTCTGTTTCTCGCCATCTGTTTCTCGCCCTCTGTTTCAGCCCCTCTGTTTCAGCCCCTCTGTTTCAGCCCCTCTGTTTCTGCCCCTCTTTTTCAGCCATTCTGTTTCAGCCCCTCTGTTTCAGCCCCTCTGTTTCTCGCTCTCTGTTTCTCGCCCTCTGTTTCAGCCCCTCTGTTTCTCGCCCACTGTTTCAGCCCCTCTGTTTCTCGCCCTCTGTTTCAGCCCCTCTGTTTCAGCCCCTCTGTTTCAGGCCTTTGTTTCAGCCCCACTGTTTCTCGCCCTCTTTTCAGCCCCTCTGTTTCAGCCCCTCTGTTTCTCGCCCTCTGTTTCAGCCCCTCTGTTTCAGCCCCTCTGTTTCAGCCCCTCTGTTTCAGCCCCTCTGTTTCAGCCCCTCTGTTTCTCGCCCTCTGTTTCTCGCCCTGTCTTTCTCGCTCTCTGTTTCACGCCCTCTGTTTCTCGCCCTCTGTTTCTCGCCCTCTGTTTCAGCCCCTCTGTTTCACCCACTCTGTTTCAACCCCTCTGTTTCTCGCCCTCTGTTTCTCGCCCTCTGTTTCTCGCCCTCTGTTTCAGCCCCTCTGTTTCAGCCCCTCTGTTTCAGCCCCTCTGTTTCACCCCCTCTGTTTCAGCCCCTCTGTTTCTCGCCCTCTGTTTCAGCCCCTCTGTTTCAGCTCCTCTGTTTCACCCCCTCTGTTTCTCGCCCTCTGTTTCAGCCCCTCTGTTTCAGCCCCTCTGTTTCACCCCCTCTGTTTCAGCCCCTCTGTTTCAGCCCCTCTGTTTAAGCCCCACTCTTTCTCGCCCTCTGTTTCTCGCCCTCTGTTTGTCGCCCTCTGTTTCAGCCCCTCTGTTTCAGCCCCTCTATTTCAGCCCCTTTGTTTCAGCCCCTCTGTTTCAGCCCCTCTGTTTCAGCTCCACTGTTTCAGCCCCTCTGTTTCTCGCACTCTGTTTCTCGCCCTCTGTTTCTCGCCCTCTGTTTCAGCCACTCTGATTCAGCCCCTCTGTTTCAGCCCCTCTGTTTCAGCCCCACTGTTTAAGCCCCTCTGTTTCTCGCCCTCTGTTTCAGCCCCTCTGTTTCTCGCCCGCTGTTTCTCGCCCTCTGTTTCAGCCCCTCTGTTTCAGCCCCTCTGTTTCAGCCCCTCTGTTTCAGCCCTTCTTTTTCAGCCACTCTGTTTCAGTCCCTCTGTTTCAGCCCCTCTGTTTCTCGCCCTCTGTTTCTCGCTCTCTGTTTCTCGCCCTCTGTTTCAGCCCCTCTGTTTCTCGCCCACTGTTTCAGCCCCTCTGTTTCTCGCCCTCTGTTTCAGCCCCTCTGTTTCAGCCCCTCTGTTTCAGCCCCTCTGTTTCTCGCCCTCTGTTTCAGCCCCTCTGTTTCAGCCCCTCTGTTTCACCCCTCTGTTTCTCGCCCTCTGTTTCTCGCCCTCTGTTTCAGCCCCTCTGTTTCAGCCCCTCTGTTTCAGCCCCTCTGTTTCAACCCCTCTGTTTCTCGCAATCTGTTTCTCGCCCTTTGTTTCTCGCCCTCTGATTCTCGCCCTCTGTTTCAGCCGCTCTGTTTCAGCCCCTCTGTTTCAGCCCCTCTGTTTCATCCCCACTGTTTAATCCCCGCTGTTTCTCGCCCTCTGATAAGCCCCTCTGTTTCTCGCCCTCTGATCAGCCCCTCTGTTTCTCGGCCTCTGTTTCTCGCCCACTGTTTCAGCCCCTCTGTTTCAGCCCCTCTGTTTCAGCCCCTCTGTTTCAGCCCCTCTTTTTCTGCCCCTCTGTTTCAGCCCATCTGTTTCAGCCCCTCTGTTTCTCGCCCTCTGTTTCAGCCCCTCTGTTTCTCGCCCTCTGTTTCAGCCCCTCTGTTTCAGCCACTCTGTTTCAGCCCATCTGTTTCAGCCCCTCTGTTAATCGCCCTCTGTTTCAGCCCCTCTGTTTCAGCCCCTCTGTTTCAGCCCCTCTGTTTCAGCCCCTCTGTTTCAGCCCCTCTGTTCCAGCCCCTCTGTTTCTCGCCATCTGTTTCAGCCCCTCTGTTTCATCCACTCTGTTTCATCCCCTCTGTTTCAGCCCCTCTGTTTCTCGCCCTCTGTTTCTCGCTCTCTGTTTCTCGCCCTCTGTTTCAGCCCCTCTGTTTCTCGCGCACTGTTTCAGCCCCTCTGTTTCTCGCCCTGTGTTTCAGCCCCTCTGTTTCAGCCCCTCTGTTTCAGCCACTCTGTTTCAGCCCCTCTGTTTCTCGCCCTCTGTTTCAGCCCCTCTGTTTCAGCCCCTCTGTTTCTCGCCCTCTGTTTCATCCCATCTGTTTCAGCCCCTCTGTTTCTCGCCCTCTGTTTCTCGCTCTCTGTTTCTCGCCCTCTGTTTCAGCCCCTCTGTTTCTCGCGCACTGTTTCAGCCTCTCTGTTTCTCGCCCTGTGTTTCAGCCCCTCTGTTTCAGCCCCTCTGTTTCAGCCCCTCTGTTTCAGCCCATCTGTTTCTCGCCCTCTGTTTCAGCCCCTCTGTTTCAGCCCCTCTGTTTCTCGCCCTCTGAATCTGCCCCTCTGTTTCAGCCCCTCTGTTTCTCGCCATCTGTTTCGGCCCCTCTGTTTCAGCCCCTCTGTTTCAGCCCCTCTGTTTCAGCCCCTCTGTTTCAGCCCCTCTGTTTCTCGCCCTCTGTTTCTCGCCCTCTGTTTCTCGCCCTCTGTTTCTCGCCCTCTGTTTCAGCCCCTCTGTTTCAGCCCCTCTGTTTCAGACCCTCTGTTTCAGCCCCGCTGTTTCAGCCCCTCTGTTTCAGCCCCTCTTTTTCTCGCCCTTTGTTTCAGCCCCTCTGTTTCAGCCCCTCTGTTTCACCCCTCTGTTTCTCGCCCTCTGTTTCTCGCCCTCTGTTTCAGCCGCTCTGTTTCAGCCCCTCTGTTTCAGCCCCTCTGTTTCAGCCCCTCTGTTTCTCGCAATCTGTTTCTCGCCCTCTGTTTCTCGCCCTCTGTTTCTCACCCTCTGTTTCAAACACTCTGTTTCAGCCCGTCTGTTTCAGCCCCTCTGTTTCAGCCCCACTGTTTAATCCCCTCTGTTTCTCGCCCTCTGATCAGCCCCTCTGTTTCTCGGCTCTGTTTCACGCCCTCTGTTTCAGCCCCTCTGTTTCAGCCCCTCTGTTTCAGCCCCTCTGTTTCAGCCCCTCTTTTTCAGCCCCTCTGTTTCAGCCCATCTGTTTCAGCCCCTCTGTTTCTCGCCCTCTGTTTCAGCCCCTCTGTTTCTCGCCCTCTGTTTCAGCCCCTCTGTTTCAGCCCCTCTGTTTCAGCCCATCTGTTTCAGCCCCTCTGTTTCTCGCCCTCTGTTTCAGCTCCTCTCTTTCAGCCCCTCTCTTTCAGCCCCTCTGTTTCAGCCCCTCTGTTTCAGCCCCTCTGTTCCAGCCCCTCTGTTTCTCGCCCTCTGTTTCAGCCCCGCTGTTTCAGCCCCTCTGTTTCAGCCCCTCCGTTTCTCGCACTCTGTTTCTCGCCCTCTGTTTCTCGCCCTCTGTTTCAGCCACTCTGATTCAGCCCCTCTGTTAGAGCCCTTCTGTTTCAGCCCCTCTGTTTCAGCCCCACTATTTAAGCCCCTCTGTTTCTCGCCCTCTGTTTCAGCCCCTCTGTTTCTCGCCATCTGTTTCTCGCCCTCTGTTTCAGCCCCTCTGTTTCAGCCCCTCTGTTTCAGCCCCTCTGTTTCTGCCCCTCTTTTTCAGCCATTCTGTTTCAGCCCCTCTGTTTCAGCCCCTCTGTTTCTCGCTCTCTGTTTCTCGCCCTCTGTTTCAGCCCCTCTGTTTCTCGCCCACTGTTTCAGCCCCTCTGTTTCTCGCCCTCTGTTTCAGCCCCTCTGTTTCAGCCCCTCTGTTTCAGGCCTTTGTTTCAGCCCCACTGTTTCTCGCCCTCTTTTCAGCCCCTCTGTTTCAGCCCCTCTGTTTCTCGCCCTCTGTTTCAGCCCCTCTGTTTCAGCCCCTCTGTTTCAGCCCCTCTGTTTCAGCCCCTCTGTTTCAGCCCCTCTGTTTCTCGCCCTCTGTTTCTCGCCCTGTCTTTCTCGCTCTCTGTTTCACGCCCTCTGTTTCTCGCCCTCTGTTTCTCGCCCTCTGTTTCAGCCCCTCTGTTTCACCCACTCTGTTTCAACCCCTCTGTTTCTCGCCCTCTGTTTCTCGCCCTCTGTTTCTCGCCCTCTGTTTCAGCCCCTCTGTTTCAGCCCCTCTGTTTCAGCCCCTCTGTTTCACCCCCTCTGTTTCAGCCCCTCTGTTTCTCGCCCTCTGTTTCAGCCCCTCTGTTTCAGCTCCTCTGTTTCACCCCCTCTGTTTCTCGCCCTCTGTTTCAGCCCCTCTGTTTCAGCCCCTCTGTTTCACCCCCTCTGTTTCAGCCCCTCTGTTTCAGCCCCTCTGTTTAAGCCCCACTCTTTCTCGCCCTCTGTTTCTCGCCCTCTGTTTGTCGCCCTCTGTTTCAGCCCCTCTGTTTCAGCCCCTCTATTTCAGCCCCTTTGTTTCAGCCCCTCTGTTTCAGCCCCTCTGTTTCAGCTCCACTGTTTCAGCCCCTCTGTTTCTCGCACTCTGTTTCTCGCCCTCTGTTTCTCGCCCTCTGTTTCAGCCACTCTGATTCAGCCCCTCTGTTTCAGCCCCTCTGTTTCAGCCCCACTGTTTAAGCCCCTCTGTTTCTCGCCCTCTGTTTCAGCCCCTCTGTTTCTCGCCCGCTGTTTCTCGCCCTCTGTTTCAGCCCCTCTGTTTCAGCCCCTCTGTTTCAGCCCCTCTGTTTCAGCCCTTCTTTTTCAGCCACTCTGTTTCAGTCCCTCTGTTTCAGCCCCTCTGTTTCTCGCCCTCTGTTTCTCGCTCTCTGTTTCTCGCCCTCTGTTTCAGACCCTCTGTTTCTCGCCCACTGTTTCATCCCCTCTGTTTCTCGCCCTCTGTTTCAGCACCTCTGTTTCAGCCCCTCTGTTTCAGCCCCTCTCTTTCAGCCCCTCTGTTTCAGCCCCTCTGTTTCAGCCCCTCTGTTTCTCGCCCTCTGTTTCATCCCATCTGTTTCAGCCCCTCTGTTTCTCGCCCACTGTTTCAGCCCCTCTGTTTCAGCCCCTCTGTTTCAGCCCCTCTGTTTCAGCCCCTCTTTTTCTGCCCCTCTGTTTCAGCCCATCTGTTTCAGCCCCTCTGTTTCTCGCCCTCTGTTTCAGCCCCTCTGTTTCTCGCCCTCTGTTTCAGCCCCTCTGTTTCAGCCACTCTGTTTCAGCCCATCTGTTTCAGCCCCTCTGTTAATCGCCCTCTGTTTCAGCCCCTCTGTTTCAGCCCCTCTGTTTCAGCCCCTCTGTTTCAGCCCCTCTGTTTCAGCCCCTCTGTTCCAGCCCCTCTGTTTCTCGCCATCTGTTTCAGCCCCTCTGTTTCATCCACTCTGTTTCATCCCCTCTGTTTCAGCCCCTCTGTTTCTCGCCCTCTGTTTCTCGCTCTCTGTTTCTCGCCCTCTGTTTCAGCCCCTCTGTTTCTCGCGCACTGTTTCAGCCCCTCTGTTTCTCGCCCTGTGTTTCAGCCCCTCTGTTTCAGCCCCTCTGTTTCAGCCACTCTGTTTCAGCCCCTCTGTTTCTCGCCCTCTGTTTCAGCCCCTCTGTTTCAGCCCCTCTGTTTCTCGCCCTCTGTTTCATCCCATCTGTTTCAGCCCCTCTGTTTCTCGCCCTCTGTTTCTCGCTCTCTGTTTCTCGCCCTCTGTTTCAGCCCCTCTGTTTCTCGCGCACTGTTTCAGCCTCTCTGTTTCTCGCCCTGTGTTTCAGCCCCTCTGTTTCAGCCCCTCTGTTTCAGCCCCTCTGTTTCAGCCCATCTGTTTCTCGCCCTCTGTTTCAGCCCCTCTGTTTCAGCCCCTCTGTTTCTCGCCCTCTGAATCTGCCCCTCTGTTTCAGCCCCTCTGTTTCTCGCCATCTGTTTCGGCCCCTCTGTTTCAGCCCCTCTGTTTCAGCCCCTCTGTTTCAGCCCCTCTGTTTCAGCCCCTCTGTTTCTCGCCCTCTGTTTCTCGCCCTCTGTTTCTCGCCCTCTGTTTCTCGCCCTCTGTTTCAGCCCCTCTGTTTCAGCCCCTCTGTTTCAGACCCTCTGTTTCAGCCCCGCTGTTTCAGCCCCTCTGTTTCAGCCCCTCTTTTTCTCGCCCTTTGTTTCAGCCCCTCTGTTTCAGCCCCTCTGTTTCACCCCTCTGTTTCTCGCCCTCTGTTTCTCGCCCTCTGTTTCAGCCGCTCTGTTTCAGCCCCTCTGTTTCAGCCCCTCTGTTTCAGCCCCTCTGTTTCTCGCAATCTGTTTCTCGCCCTCTGTTTCTCGCCCTCTGTTTCTCACCCTCTGTTTCAAACACTCTGTTTCAGCCCGTCTGTTTCAGCCCCTCTGTTTCAGCCCCACTGTTTAATCCCCTCTGTTTCTCGCCCTCTGATCAGCCCCTCTGTTTCTCGGCTCTGTTTCACGCCCTCTGTTTCAGCCCCTCTGTTTCAGCCCCTCTGTTTCAGCCCCTCTGTTTCAGCCCCTCTTTTTCAGCCCCTCTGTTTCAGCCCATCTGTTTCAGCCCCTCTGTTTCTCGCCCTCTGTTTCAGCCCCTCTGTTTCTCGCCCTCTGTTTCAGCCCCTCTGTTTCAGCCCCTCTGTTTCAGCCCATCTGTTTCAGCCCCTCTGTTTCTCGCCCTCTGTTTCAGCTCCTCTCTTTCAGCCCCTCTCTTTCAGCCCCTCTGTTTCAGCCCCTCTGTTTCAGCCCCTCTGTTCCAGCCCCTCTGTTTCTCGCCCTCTGTTTCAGCCCCGCTGTTTCAGCCCCTCTGTTTCAGCCCCTCCGTTTCTCGCACTCTGTTTCTCGCCCTCTGTTTCTCGCCCTCTGTTTCAGCCACTCTGATTCAGCCCCTCTGTTAGAGCCCTTCTGTTTCAGCCCCTCTGTTTCAGCCCCACTATTTAAGCCCCTCTGTTTCTCGCCCTCTGTTTCAGCCCCTCTGTTTCTCGCCATCTGTTTCTCGCCCTCTGTTTCAGCCCCTCTGTTTCAGCCCCTCTGTTTCAGCCCCTCTGTTTCTGCCCCTCTTTTTCAGCCATTCTGTTTCAGCCCCTCTGTTTCAGCCCCTCTGTTTCTCGCTCTCTGTTTCTCGCCCTCTGTTTCAGCCCCTCTGTTTCTCGCCCACTGTTTCAGCCCCTCTGTTTCTCGCCCTCTGTTTCAGCCCCTCTGTTTCAGCCCCTCTGTTTCAGGCCTTTGTTTCAGCCCCACTGTTTCTCGCCCTCTTTTCAGCCCCTCTGTTTCAGCCCCTCTGTTTCTCGCCCTCTGTTTCAGCCCCTCTGTTTCAGCCCCTCTGTTTCAGCCCCTCTGTTTCAGCCCCTCTGTTTCAGCCCCTCTGTTTCTCGCCCTCTGTTTCTCGCCCTGTCTTTCTCGCTCTCTGTTTCACGCCCTCTGTTTCTCGCCCTCTGTTTCTCGCCCTCTGTTTCAGCCCCTCTGTTTCACCCACTCTGTTTCAACCCCTCTGTTTCTCGCCCTCTGTTTCTCGCCCTCTGTTTCTCGCCCTCTGTTTCAGCCCCTCTGTTTCAGCCCCTCTGTTTCAGCCCCTCTGTTTCACCCCCTCTGTTTCAGCCCCTCTGTTTCTCGCCCTCTGTTTCAGCCCCTCTGTTTCAGCTCCTCTGTTTCACCCCCTCTGTTTCTCGCCCTCTGTTTCAGCCCCTCTGTTTCAGCCCCTCTGTTTCACCCCCTCTGTTTCAGCCCCTCTGTTTCAGCCCCTCTGTTTAAGCCCCACTCTTTCTCGCCCTCTGTTTCTCGCCCTCTGTTTGTCGCCCTCTGTTTCAGCCCCTCTGTTTCAGCCCCTCTATTTCAGCCCCTTTGTTTCAGCCCCTCTGTTTCAGCCCCTCTGTTTCAGCTCCACTGTTTCAGCCCCTCTGTTTCTCGCACTCTGTTTCTCGCCCTCTGTTTCTCGCCCTCTGTTTCAGCCACTCTGATTCAGCCCCTCTGTTTCAGCCCCTCTGTTTCAGCCCCACTGTTTAAGCCCCTCTGTTTCTCGCCCTCTGTTTCAGCCCCTCTGTTTCTCGCCCGCTGTTTCTCGCCCTCTGTTTCAGCCCCTCTGTTTCAGCCCCTCTGTTTCAGCCCCTCTGTTTCAGCCCTTCTTTTTCAGCCACTCTGTTTCAGTCCCTCTGTTTCAGCCCCTCTGTTTCTCGCCCTCTGTTTCTCGCTCTCTGTTTCTCGCCCTCTGTTTCAGACCCTCTGTTTCTCGCCCACTGTTTCATCCCCTCTGTTTCTCGCCCTCTGTTTCAGCACCTCTGTTTCAGCCCCTCTGTTTCAGCCCCTCTCTTTCAGCCCCTCTGTTTCTCGCCCTCTGTTTCAGCACTTCTGTTTCAGCCCCTCTGTTTCTCGCCCTCTGTTTCTGCCCCTCTGTTTCAGCCCCTCTGTTTCAGTCCCTCTGTTTCAGCCCCTCTGTTTCAGCCCCTCTGTTTCTCGCCCTCTGTTTCTCGCCCTCTGTTTCAGCCCCTCTGTTTCAGCCCCTCTGTTTCACCCCCTCTGTTTCAGCCCCTCTGTTTCAGCCCCTCTGTTTCTCGCCCTCTGTTTCTCGCCCTCTGTTTCTCGCTCTCTGTTTCTCGCCCTCTGTTTCTCGCCCTCTGTTTCTCGCCCTCTGTTTCAGCCCCTCTGTTTCACCCCCTCTGTTTCAGCCCCTCTGATTCTCGCCCTCTGTTTCTCGCCCTCTGTTTCTCGCCCTCTGTTTCTCGCCCTCTGTTTCAGCCCCTCTGTTTCAGCCCCTCTGTTTCAGCCCCTCTGTTTCACCCCCTCTGTTTCAGCCCCTCTGTTTCTCGCCCTCTGTTTCAGCCCCTCTGTTTCAGCTCCTCTGTTTCAGCCCCTCTGTTTCTCGCCCTCTGTTTCAGCCCCTCTGTTTCAGCCCCTCTGTTTCACCCCCTCTGTTTCAGCCCCTCTGTTTCAGCCCCTCTGTTTCAGCCCCACTCTTTCTCGCCCTCTGTTTCTCGCCCTCTGTTTCTCGCCCTCTGTTTCAGCCCCTCTGTTTCAGCCCCTCTGTTTCAGCCCCTCTGTTTCAGCCCCTCTGTTTCAGCCCCTCTGTTTCTCGCCCTCTGTTTAAGCCCCTCTGTTTCAGCCCCTCTGTTTCACCCCTCTGTTTCTCGCCCTCTGTTTCTCGCCCTCTGTTTCAGCCCCTCTGTTTCAGCCCCTCTGTTTCAGCCCCTCTGTTTCAACCCCTCTGTTTCTCGCAATCTGTTTCTCGCCCTTTGTTTCTCGCCCTCTGTTTCTCGCCCTCTGTTTCAGCCCCTCTGTTTCAGCCCCTCTGTTTCAGCCCCTCTGTTTCATCCCCACTGTTTAATCCCCGCTGTTTCTCGCCCTCTGATAAGCCCCTCTGTTTCTCGGCCTCTGTTTCTCGCCCTCTGTTTCAGCCCCTCTGTTTCAGCCCCTCTGTTTCAGCCCCTCTGTTTCAGCCCCTCTTTTTCTGCCCCTCTGTTTCAGCCCATATGTTTCAGCCCCTCTGTTTCTCGCCCTCTGTTTCAGCCCCTCTGTTTCTCGCCCTCTGTTTCAGCCCCTCTGTTTCAGCCCCTCTGTTTCAGCCCATCTGTTTCAGCCCCTCTGTTAATCGCCCTCTGTTTCAGCCCCTCTGTTTCAGCCCCTCTGTTTCAGCCCCTCTGTTTCAGCCCCTCTGTTCCAGCCCCTCTGTTTCTCGCCATCTGTTTCAGCCCCGCTGTTTCATCCACTCTGTTTCATCCCCTCTGTTTCAGCCCCTCTGTTTCTCGCCCTCTGTTTCTCGCTCTCTGTTTCTCGCCCTCTGTTTCAGCCCCTCTGTTTCTCGCGCACTGTTTCAGCCCCTCTGTTTCTCGCCCTGTGTTTCAGCCCCTCTGTTTCAGCCCCTCTGTTTCAGCCACTCTGTTTCAGCCCCTCTGTTTCTCGCCCTCTGTTTCAGCCCCTCTGTTTCAGCCCCTCTGTTTCTCGCCCTCTGTTTCATCCCATCTGTTTCAGCCCCTCTGTTTCTCGCCCTCTGTTTCTCGCTCTCTGTTTCTCGCCCTCTGTTTCAGCCCCTCTGTTTCTCGCGCACTGTTTCAGCCCCTCTGTTTCAGCCCCTCTGTTTCAGCCCATCTGTTTCTCGCCCTCTGTTTCAGCCCCTCTGTTTCAGCCCCTCTGTTTCTCGCCCACTGTTTCTGCACCTCTGTTTCAGCCCCTCTGTTTCTCGCCATCTGTTTCGGCCCCTCTGTTTCAACCCCTCTGTTTCAGCCCCTCTGTTTCAGCCCCTCTGTTTCAGCCCCTCTGTTTCTCGCCCTCTGTTTCTCGCTCTCTGTTTCTCGCCCTCTGTTTCTCGCCCTCTGTTTCTCGCCCTCTGTTTCTCGCCCTCTGTTTCAGCCCCTCTGTTTCAGCCCCTCTGTTTCAGACCCTCTGTTTCAGCCCCGCTGTTTCAGCCCCTCTGTTTCAGCCCCTCTGTTTCTCGCCCTTTGTTTCAGCCCCTCTGTTTCAGCCCCTCTGTTTCACCCCTCTGTTTCTCGCCCTCTGTTTCTCGCCCTCTGTTTCAGCCGCTCTGTTTCAGCCCCTCTGTTTCAGCCCCTCTGTTTCAGCCCCTCTGTTTCTCGCAATCTGTTTCTCGCCCTCTGTTTCTCGCCCTCTGTTTCTCACCCTCTGTTTCAGCCCCTCTGTTTCAGCCCGTCTGTTTCAGCCCCTCTGTTTCAGCCCCACTGTTTAATCCCCTCTGTTTCTCGCCCTCTGATCAGCCCCTCTGTTTCTCGGCTCTGTTTCACGCCCTCTGTTTCAGCCCCTCTGTTTCAGCCCCTCTGTTTCTCGCCCTCTGGTTCAGCCCCTCTTTTTCAGCCCCTCTGTTTCAGCCCATCTGTTTCAGCCCCTCTGTTTCTCGCCCTCTGTTTCAGCCCCTCTGTTTCTCGCCCTCTGTTTCAGCCCCTCTGTTTCAGCCCCTCTGTTTCAGCCCATCTGTTTCAGCCCCTCTGTTTCTCGCCCTCTGTTTCAGCTCCTCTCTTTCAGCCCCTCTCTTTCAGCCCCTCTGTTTCAGCCCCTCTGTTTCAGCCCCTCTGTTTCAGCCCCTCTGTTTCTCGCCCTCTGTTTCAGCCCCGCTGTTTCAGCCCCTCTGTTTCAGCCCCTCCGTTTCTCGCACTCTGTTTCTCGCCATCTGTTTCTCGCCCTCTGTTTCAGCCACTCTGATTCAGCCCCTCTGTTACAGCCCCTCTGTTTCAGCCCCTCTGTTTCAGCCCCACTATTTAAACCCCTCTGTTTCTCGCCCTCTGTTTCAGCCCCTCTGTTTCAGCCCCTCTGTTTCAGCCCCTCTGTTTCAGCCCCTCTTTTTCAGCCCCTCTGTTTCAGCCCATCTGTTTCAGCCCCTCTGTTTCTCGCCCTCTGTTTCAGCCCCTCTGTTTCTCGCCCTCTGTTTCAGCCCCTCTGTTTCAGCCCCTCTGTTTCAGCCCCTCTGTTTCAGCCCCTCTGTTTCAGCCCCTCTGTTTCTGCCCCTCTTTTTCAGCCATTCTGTTTCAGCCCCTCTGTTTCAGCCCCTCTGTTTCTCGCTCTCTGTTTCTCGCCCTCTGTTTCAGCCCCTCTGTTTCTCGCCCACTGTTTCAGCCCCTCTGTTTCTCGCCCTCTGTTTCAGCCCATCTGTTTCAGCCCCTCTGTTTCAGCCCCTTTGTTTCAACCCCTCTGTTTCTCGCCCTCTTTTCAGCCCCTCTGTTTCAGCCCCTCTGTTTCTCGCCCTCTGTTTCAGCCCCTCTGTTTCAGCCCCTCTGTTTCAGCCCCTCTGTTTCAGCCCCTCTGTTTCAGCCCGTCTGTTTCTCGCCCTCTGTTTCTCGCCCTCTGTTTCTCGCTCTCTGTTTCACGCCCTCTGTTTCTCGCCCTCTGTTTCTCGCCCTCTGTTTCAGCCCCGCTGTTTCACCCCCTCTGTTTCAGCCCCTCTGTTTCTCGCCCTCTGTTTCTCGCCCTCTGTTTCTCGCCCTCTGTTTCAGCCCCTCTGTTTCAGCCCCTCTGTTTCTCGCTCTCTGTTTCTCGCCCTCTGTTTCAGCCCCTCTGTTTCTCGCCCACTGTTTCAGCCCCTCTGTTTCTCGCCCTCTGTTTCAGCCCCTCTGTTTCAGTCCCTCTGTATCAGCCCCTTTGTTTCAGCCCCACTGTTTCTCGCCCTCTTTTCAGCCCCTCTGTTTCAGCCCCTCTGTTTCTCGCCCTCTGTTTCAGCCCCTCTGTTTCAGCCCCTCTGTTTCAGCCCCTCTGTTTCAGCCCCTCTGTTTCAGCCCGTCTGTTTCTCGCCCTCTGTTTCTCGCCCTGTGTTTCTCGCTCTCTGTTTCACGCCCTCTGTTTCTCGCCCTCTGTTTCTCGCCCTCTGTTTCAGCCCCTCTGTTTCACCCCCTCTGTTTCAGCCCCTCTGTTTCTCGCCCTCTGTTTCTCGCCCTCTGTTTCTCGCCCTCTGTTTCAGCCCCTCTGTTTCAGCCCCTCTGTTTCAGCCCCTCTGTTTCACCCCCTCTGTTTCAGCCCCTCTGTTTCTCGCCCTCTGTTTCAGCCCCTCTGTTTCAGCTCCTCTGTTTCACCCCCTCTGTTTCTCGCCCTCTGTTTCAGCCCCTCTGTTTCAGCCCCTCTGTTTCACCCCCTCTGTTTCAGCCCCTCTGTTTCAGCCCCTCTGTTTAAGCTCCACTCTTTCTCGCCCTCTGTTTCTCGCCCTCTGTTTGTCGCCCTCTGTTTCAGCCCCTCTGTTTCAGCCCCTCTATTTCAGCCCCTTTGTTTCAGCCCCTCTGTTTCAGCCCCTCTGTTTCAGCTCCACTGTTTCAGCCCCTCTGTTTCTCGCACTCTGTTTCTCGCCCTCTGTTTCTCGCCCTCTGTTTCAGCCACTCTGCTTCAGCCCCTCTGTTTCAGCCCCTCTGTTTCAGCCCCACTGTTTAAGCCCCTCTGTTTCTCGCCCTCTGTTTCAGCCCCTCTGTTTCTCGCCCGCTGTTTCTCGCCCTCTGTTTCAGCCCCTCTGTTTCAGCCCCTCTGTTTCAGCCCCTCTGTTTCAGCCCTTCTTTTTCAGCCACTCTGTTTCAGTCCCTCTGTTTCAGCCCCTCTGTTTCTCGCCCTCTGTTTCTCGCTCTCTGTTTCTCGCCCTCTGTTTCAGCCCCTCTGTTTCTCGCCCACTGTTTCAGCCCCTCTGTTTCTCGCCCTCTGATTCAGCCCCTCTGTTTCAGCCCCTCTGTTTCATCCCCTCTCTTTCAGCCCCTCTGTTTCTCGCCCTCTGTTTCAGCACTTCTGTTTCAGCCCTTCTGTTTCTCGCCCTCTGTTTCAGCCCCTTTGTTTCAGCCCCTCTGTTTCAGTCCCTCTGTTTCAGCCCCTCTGTTTCAGCCCCTCTGTTTCTCGCCCTCTGTTTCTCGCCCTCTGTTTCAGCCCCTCTGTTTCAGCCCCTCTGTTTCACCCCCTCTGTTTCAGCCCCTCTGTTTCAGCCCCTCTGTTTCTCGCCCTCTGTTTCTCGCCCTCTGTTTCTCGCTCTCTGTTTCTCGCCCTCTGTTTCTCGCCCTCTGTTTCTCGAACTCTGTTTCAGCCCCTCTGTTTCACCCCCTCTGTTTCAGCCCCTCTGATTCTCGCCCACTGTTTCTCGCCCTCTGTTTCTCGCCCTCTGTTTCTCGCCCTCTGTTTCAGCCCCTCTGTTTCAGCCCCTCTGTTTCAGCCCCTCTGTTTCACCCACTCTGTTTCAGCCCCTCTGTTTCAGCTCCTCTGTTTCAGCCCCTCTGTTTCTCGCCCTCTGTTTCAGCCACTCTGTTTCAGCCCCTCTGTTTCACCCCCTCTGTTTCAGCCCCTCTGTTTCAGACCCTCTGTTTCAGCCCCACTCTTTCTCGCCCTCTGTTTCTCGCCCTCTGTTTCTCGCCCTCTGTTTCAGCCCCTCTCTTTCAGCCCCTCTGTTTCAGCCCCTCTGTTTCAGCCCCTCTGTTTCAGCCCCTCTGTTTCTCGCCCTCTGTTTCAGCCCCTCTGTTTCAGCCCCTCTGTTTCACCCCTCTGTTTCTCGCCCTCTGTTTCTCGCCCTCTGTTTCAGCCCCTCTGTTTCAGCCCCTCTGTTTCAGCCCCTCTGTTTCAACCCCTCTGTTTCTCGCAATCTGTTTCTCGCCCTTTGTTTCTCGCCCTCTGATTCTCGCCCTCTGTTTCAGCCGCTCTGTTTCAGCCCCTCTGTTTCAGCCCCTCTGTATCATCCCCACTGTTTAATCCCCGCTGTTTCTCGCCCTCTGATAAGCCCCTCTGTTTCTCGCCCTCTGATCAGCCCCTCTGTTTCTCGGCCTCTGTTTCTCGCCCACTGTTTCAGCCCCTCTGTTTCAGCCCCTCTGTTTCAGCCCCTCTGTTTCAGCCCCTCTTTTTCTGCCCCTCTGTTAGGCCCATCTGTTTCAGCCCCTCTGTTTCTCGCCCTCTGTTTCAGCCCCTCTGTTTCTCGCCCTCTGTTTCAGCCCCTCTGTTTCAGCCACTCTGTTTCAGCCCATCTGTTTCAGCCCCTCTGTTAATCGCCCTCTGTTTCAGCCCCTCTGTTTCAGCCCCTCTGTTTCAGCCCCTCTGTTTCAGCCCCTCTGTTTCAGCCCCTCTGTTCCAGCCCCTCTGTTTCTCGCCATCTGTTTCAGCCCCTCTGTTTCATCCACTCTGTTTCATCCCCTCTGTTTCAGCCCCTCTGTTTCTCGCCCTCTGTTTCTCGCTCTCTGTTTCTCGCCCTCTGTTTCAGCCCCTCTGTTTCTCGCGCACTGTTTCAGCCCCTCTGTTTCTCGCCCTGTGTTTCAGCCCCTCTGTTTCAGCCCCTCTGTTTCAGCCACTCTGTTTCAGCCCCTCTGTTTCACGGCCTCTGTTTCAGCCCCTCTGTTTCAGCCCCTCTGTTTCTCGCCCTCTGTTTCATCCCATCTGTTTCAGCCCCTCTGTTTCTCGCCCTCTGTTTCTCGCTCTCTGTTTCTCGCCCTCTGTTTCAGCCCCTCTGTTTCTCGCGCACTGTTTCAGCCCCTCTGTTTCTCGCCCTGTGTTTCAGCCCCTCTGTTTCAGCCCGTCTGTTTCAGCCCCTCTGTTTCAGCCCATCTGTTTCTCGCCCTCTGTTTCAGCCCCTCTGTTTCTCGCCCCTCTGTTTCTCGCCCTCTGTTTCTGCCCCTCTGTTTCAGCCCCTCTGTTTCTCGCCATCTGTTTCGGCCCCTCTGTTTCAGCCCCTCTGTTTCAGCCCCTCTGTTTCAGCCCCTCTGTTTCAGCCCCTCTGTTTCTCGCCCTCTGTTTCTCGCCCTCTGTTTCTCGCCCTCTGTTTCTCGCCCTCTGTTTCAGCCCCTCTGTTTCAGCCCCTCTGTTTCAGACCCTCTGTTTCAGCCCCGCTGTTTCAGCCCCTCTGTTTCAGCCCCTCTGTTTCTCGCCCTTTGTTTCAGCCCCTCTGTTTCAGCCCCTCTGTTTCACCCCTCTGTTTCTCGCCCTCTGTTTCTCGCCCTGTGTTTCAGCCGCTCTGTTTCAGCCCCTCTGTTTCAGCCCCTCCGTTTCAGCCCCTCTGTTTCTCGCAATCTGTTTCTCGCCCTCTGTTTCTCGCCCTCTGTTTCTCACCCTCTGTTTCAGCCCCTCTGTTTCAGCCCGTCTGTTTCAGCCCCTCTGTTTCAGCCCCACTGTTTAATCCCCTCTGTTTCTCGCCCTCTGATCAGCCCCTCTGTTTCTCGGCTCTGTTTCACGCCCTCTGTTTCAGCCCCTCTGTTTCAGCCCCTCTGTTTCAGCCCCTCTGTTCCAGCCCCTCTTTTTCAGCCCCTCTGTTTCAGCCCATCTGTTTCAGCCCCTCTGTTTCTCGCCCTCTGTTTCTCTCCCTCTGTTTCTCGCCCTCTGTTTCAGCCCCTCTGTTTCAGCCCCTCTGTTTCAGCCCATCTGTTTCAGCCCCTCTGTTTCTCGCCCTCTGTTTCAGCTCCTCTCTTTCAGCCCCTCTCTATCAGCCCCTCTGTTTCAGCCCCTCTGTTTCAGCCCCTCTGTTCCAGCCCCTCTGTTTCTCGCCCTCTGTTTCAGCCCCGCTGTTTCAGCCCCTCTGTTTTAGCCCCTCCGTTTCTCGCACTCTGTTTCTCGCCCTCTGTTTCTCGCCCTCAGTTTCAGCCACTCTGATTCAGCCCCTCTGTTACAGCCCCTCTGTTTCAGCCCCTCTGTTTCAGCCCCACTATTTAAGCCCCTCTGTTTCTCGCCCTCTGTTTCAGCCCCTCTGTTTCAGCCCCTCTGTTTCAGCCCCTCTGTTTCAGCCCCTCTTTTTCAGCCCCTCTGTTTCAGCCCATCTGTTTCAGCCCCTCTGTTTCTCGCCCTCTGTTTCAGCCCCTCTGTTTCTCGCCCTCTGTTTCAGCCCCTCTGTTTCAGCCCCTCTGTTTCAGCCCCTCTGTTTCTGCCCCTCTTTTTCAGCCATTCTGTTTCAGCCCCTCTGTTTCAGCCCCTCTGTTTCAACCCCTCTGTTTCTCGCAATCTGTTTCTCGCCCTTTGTTTCTCGCCCTCTGTTTCTCGCCCTCTGTTTCAGCCCCTCTGTTTCAGCCCCTCTGTTTCAGCCCCTCTGTTTCATCCCCACTGTTTAATCCCCGCTGTTTCTCGCCCTCTGATAAGCCCCTCTGTTTCTCGGCCTCTGTTTCTCGGCCTCTGTTTCAGCCCCTCTGTTTCAGCCCCTCTGTTTCAGCCCCTCTGTTTCAGCCCCTCTGTTTCAGCCCCTCTTTTTCTGCCCCTCTGTTTCAGCCCATCTGTTTCAGCCCCTCTGTTTCTCGCCCTCTGTTTCAGCCCCTCTGTTTCTCGCCCTCTGTTTCAGCCCCTCTGTTTCAGCCCCTCTGTTTCAGCCCATCTGTTTCAGCCCCTCTGTTAATCGCCCTCTGTTTCAGCCCCTCTGTTTCAGCCCCTCTGTTTCAGCCCCTCTGTTTCAGCCCCTCTGTTTCAGCCCCTCTGTTCCAGCCCCTCTGTTTCTCGCCATCTGTTTCAGCCCCGCTGTTTCATCCACTCTGTTTCATCCCCTCTGTTTCAGCCCCTCTGTTTCTCGCCCTCTGTTTCTCGCTCTCTGTTTCTCGCCCTCTGTTTCAGCCCCTCTGTTTCTCGCGCACTGTTTCAGCCCCTCTGTTTCTCGCCCTGTGTTTCAGCCCCTCTGTTTCAGCCCCTCTGTTTCAGCCACTCTGTTTCAGCCCCTCTGTTTCTCGCCCTCTGTTTCAGCCCCTCTGTTTCAGCCCCTCTGTTTCTCGCCCTCTGTTTCAGCCCCGCTGTTTCAGCCCCTCTGTTTCAGCCCCTCCGTTTCTCGCACTCTGTTTCTCGCCCTCTGTTTCTCGCCCTCTGTTTCAGCCACTCTGATTCAGCCCCTCTGTTACAGCCCCTCTGTTTCAGACCCTCTATTTCAGCCCCACTATTTAAGCCCCTCTGTTTCTCGCCCTCTGTTTCAGCCCCTCTGTTTCTCGCCATCTGTTTCTCGCCCTCTGTTTCAGCCCCTCTGTTTCAGCCCCTCTGTTTCAGCCCCTCTGTTTCTGCCCCTCTTTTTCAGCCATTCTGTTTCAGCCCCTCTGTTTCAGCCCCTCTGTTTCTCGCTCTCTGTTTCTCGCCCTCTGTTTCAGCCCCTCTGTTTCTCGCCCACTGTTTCAGCCCCTCTGTTTCTCGCCCTCTGTTTCAGCCACTCTGTTTCAGCCCCTCTGTTTCAGCCCCTTTGTTTCAGCCCCACTGTTTCTCGCCCACTTTTCAGCCCCTCTGTTTCAGCCCCTCTGTTTCTCGCCCTCTGTTTCAGCCCCTCTGTTTCAGCCCCTCTGTTTCAGCCCCTCTGTTTCAGCCCCTCTGTTTCAGCCCCTCTGTTTCTCGCCCTCTGTTTCTCGCCCTGTGTTTCTCGCTCTCTGTTTCACGCCCTCTGTTTCTCGCCCTCTGTTTCTCGCCCTCTGTTTCAGCCCCTCTGTTTCACCCCCTCTGTTTCAACCCCTCTGTTTCTCGCCCTCTGTTTCTCGCCCTCTGTTTCTCGCCCTCTGTTTCAGCCCCTCTGTTTCAGCCCCTCTGTTTCAGCCCCTCTGTTTCACCCCCTCTGTTTCAGCCCCTCTGTTTCTCGCCCTCTGTTTCAGCCCCTCTGTTTCAGCTCCTCTGTTTCACCCCCACTGTTTCTCGCCCTCTGTTTCAGCCCCTCTGTTTCAGCCCCTCTGTTTCACCCCCTCTGTTTCAGCCCCTCTGTTTCAGCCCCTCTGTTTAAGCCCCACTCTTTCTCGCCCTCTGTTTCTCGCCCTCTGTTTGTCGCCCTCTGTTTCAGCCCCTCTGTTTCAGCCCCTCTATTTCAGCCCCTTTGTTTCAGCCCCTCTGTTTCAGCCCCTCTGTTTCAGCTCCACTGTTTCAGCCCCTCTGTTTCTCGCACTCTGTTTCTCGCCCTCTGTTTTTCGCCCTCTGTTTCAGCCACTCTGATTCAGCCCCTCTGTTTCAGCCCCTCTGTTTCAGCCCCACTGTTTAAGCCCCTCTGTTTCTCGCCCTCTGTTTCAGCCCCTCTGTTTCTCGCCCGCTGTTTCTCGCCCTCTGTTTCAGCCCCTCTGTTTCAGCCCCTCTGTTTCAGCCCCTCTGTTTCAGCCCTTCTTTTTCAGCCACTCTGTTTCAGTCCCTCTGTTTCAGCCCCTCTGTTTCTCGCCCTCTGTTTCGCGCTCTCTGTTTCTCGCCCTCTGTTTCAGCCCCTCTGTTTCTCGCCCACTGTTTCAGCCCCTCTGTTTCTCGCCCTCTGTTTCAGCCCCTCTGTTTCAGCCCCTCTGTTTCAGCCCCTCTCTTTCAGCCCCTCTGTTTCTCGCCCTCTGTTTCAGCACTTCTGTTTCAGCCCCTCTGTTTCTCGCCCTCTGTTTCTGCCCCTCTGTTTCAGCCCCTCTGTTTCAGTCCCTCTGTTTCAGCCCCTCTGTTTCAGCCCCTCTGTTTCTCGCCCTCTGTTTCTCGCCCTCTGTTTCAGCCCCTCTGTTTCAGCCCCTCTGTTTCACCCCCTCTGTTTCAGCCCCTCTGTTTCAGCCCCTCTGTTTCTCGCCCTCTGTTTCTCGCCCTCTGTTTCTCGCTCTCTGTTTCTCGCCCTCTGTTTCTCGCCGTCTGTTTCTCGCCGTCTGTTTCAGCCCCTCTGTTTCACCCCCTCTGTTTCAGCCCCTCTGATTCTCGCCCTCTGTTTCTCGCCCTCTGTTTCTCGCCCTCTGTTTCTCGCCCTCTGTTTCAGCCCCTCTGTTTCAGCCCCTCTGTTTCAGCCCCTCTGTTTCACCCCCTCTGTTTCAGCCCCTCTGTTTCTCGCCCTCTGTTTCAGCCCCTCTGTTTCAGCTCCTCTGTTTCAGCCCCTCTGTTTCTCGCCCTCTGTTTCAGCCCCTCTGTTTCAGCCCCTCTGTTTCACCCCCTCTGTTTCAGCCCCTCTGTTTCAGCCCCTCTGTTTCAGCCCCACTCTTTCTCGCCCTCTGTTTCTCGCCCTCTGTTTCTCGCCCTCTGTTTCAGCCCCTCTGTTTCAGCCCCTCTGTTTCAGCCCCTCTGTTTCAGCCCCTCTGTTTCAGCCCCTCTGTTTCTCGCCCTCTGTTTCAGCCCCTCTGTTTCAGCCCCTCTGTTTCACCCCTCTGTTTCTCGCCCTCTGTTTCTCGCCCTCTGTTTCAGCCCCTCTGTTTCAGCCCCTCTGTTTCAGCCCCTCTGTTTCTCGCAATCTGTTTCTCGCCCTTTGTTTCTCGCCCTCTGTTTCTCGCTCTCTGTTTCTCGCCCCTCTGTTTCAGCCCCTCTGTTTCTCGCGCACTGTTTCAGCCCCTCTGTTTCTCGCCCTGTGTTTCAGCCCCTCTGTTTCAGCCCCTCTGTTTCAGCCCCTCTGTTTCAGCCCATCTGTTTCTCGCCCTCTGTTTCAGCCCCTCTGTTTCAGCCCCTCTGTTTCTCGCCCACTGTTTCTGCACCTCTGTTTCAGCCCCTCTGTTTCTCGCCATCTGTTTCGGCCCCTCTGTTTCAGCCCCTCTGTTTCTCGCCCTCTGTTTCAGCCCCGCTGTTTCAGCCCCTCTGTTTCAGCCCCTCCGTTTCTCGCACTCTGTTTCTCGCCCTCTGTTTCTCGCCCTCTGTTTCAGCCACTCTGATTCAGCCCCTCTGTTACAGCCCCTCTGTTTCAGACCCTCTATTTCAGCCCCACTATTTAAGCCCCTCTGTTTCTCGCCCTCTGTTTCAGCCCCTCTGTTTCTCGCCATCTGTTTCTCGCCCTCTGTTTCAGCCCCTCTGTTTCAGCCCCTCTGTTTCAGCCCCTCTGTTTCTGCCCCTCTTTTTCAGCCATTCTGTTTCAGCCCCTCTGTTTCAGCCCCTCTGTTTCTCGCTCTCTGTTTCTCGCCCTCTGTTTCAGCCCCTCTGTTTCTCGCCCACTGTTTCAGCCCCTCTGTTTCTCGCCCTCTGTTTCAGCCACTCTGTTTCAGCCCCTCTGTTTCAGCCCCTTTGTTTCAGCCCCACTGTTTCTCGCCCACTTTTCAGCCCCTCTGTTTCAGCCCCTCTGTTTCTCGCCCTCTGTTTCAGCCCCTCTGTTTCAGCCCCTCTGTTTCAGCCCCTCTGTTTCAGCCCCTCTGTTTCAGCCCCTCTGTTTCTCGCCCTCTGTTTCTCGCCCTGTGTTTCTCGCTCTCTGTTTCACGCCCTCTGTTTCTCGCCCTCTGTTTCTCGCCCTCTGTTTCAGCCCCTCTGTTTCACCCCCTCTGTTTCAACCCCTCTGTTTCTCGCCCTCTGTTTCTCGCCCTCTGTTTCTCGCCCTCTGTTTCAGCCCCTCTGTTTCAGCCCCTCTGTTTCAGCCCCTCTGTTTCACCCCCTCTGTTTCAGCCCCTCTGTTTCTCGCCCTCTGTTTCAGCCCCTCTGTTTCAGCTCCTCTGTTTCACCCCCACTGTTTCTCGCCCTCTGTTTCAGCCCCTCTGTTTCAGCCCCTCTGTTTCACCCCCTCTGTTTCAGCCCCTCTGTTTCAGCCCCTCTGTTTAAGCCCCACTCTTTCTCGCCCTCTGTTTCTCGCCCTCTGTTTGTCGCCCTCTGTTTCAGCCCCTCTGTTTCAGCCCCTCTATTTCAGCCCCTTTGTTTCAGCCCCTCTGTTTCAGCCCCTCTGTTTCAGCTCCACTGTTTCAGCCCCTCTGTTTCTCGCACTCTGTTTCTCGCCCTCTGTTTCTCGCCCTCTGTTTCAGCCACTCTGATTCAGCCCCTCTGTTTCAGCCCCTCTGTTTCAGCCCCACTGTTTAAGCCCCTCTGTTTCTCGCCCTCTGTTTCAGCCCCTCTGTTTCTCGCCCGCTGTTTCTCGCCCTCTGTTTCAGCCCCTCTGTTTCAGCCCCTCTGTTTCAGCCCCTCTGTTTCAGCCCTTCTTTTTCAGCCACTCTGTTTCAGTCCCTCTGTTTCAGCCCCTCTGTTTCTCGCCCTCTGTTTCGCGCTCTCTGTTTCTCGCCCTCTGTTTCAGCCCCTCTGTTTCTCGCCCACTGTTTCAGCCCCTCTGTTTCTCGCCCTCTGTTTCAGCCCCTCTGTTTCAGCCCCTCTGTTTCAGCCCCTCTCTTTCAGCCCCTCTGTTTCTCGCCGTCTGTTTCAGCACTTCTGTTTCAGCCCCTCTGTTTCTCGCCCTCTGTTTCTGCCCCTCTGTTTCAGCCCCTCTGTTTCAGTCCCTCTGTTTCAGCCCCTCTGTTTCAGCCCCTCTGTTTCTCGCCCTCTGTTTCTCGCCCTCTGTTTCAGCCCCTCTGTTTCAGCCCCTCTGTTTCACCCCCTCTGTTTCAGCCCCTCTGTTTCAGCCCCTCTGTTTCTCGCCCTCTGTTTCTCGCCCTCTGTTTCTCGCTCTCTGTTTCTCGCCCTCTGTTTCTCGCCGTCTGTTTCTCGCCGTCTGTTTCAGCCCCTCTGTTTCACCCCCTCTGTTTCAGCCCCTCTGATTCTCGCCCTCTGTTTCTCGCCCTCTGTTTCTCGCCCTCTGTTTCTCGCCCTCTGTTTCAGCCCCTCTGTTTCAGCCCCTCTGTTTCAGCCCCTCTGTTTCACCCCCTCTGTTTCAGCCCCTCTGTTTCTCGCCCTCTGTTTCAGCCCCTCTGTTTCAGCTCCTCTGTTTCAGCCCCTCTGTTTCTCGCCCTCTGTTTCAGCCCCTCTGTTTCAGCCCCTCTGTTTCACCCCCTCTGTTTCAGCCCCTCTGTTTCAGCCCCACTGTTTCAGCCCCACTCATTCTCGCCCTCTGTTTCTCGCCCTCTGTTTCTCGCCCTCTGTTTCAGCCCCTCTGTTTCAGCCCCTCTGTTTCAGCCCCTCTGTTTCAGCCCCTCTGTTTCAGCCCCTCTGTTTCTCGCCCTCTGTTTCAGCCCCTCTGTTTCAGCCCCTCTGTTTCACCCCTCTGTTTCTCGCCCTCTGTTTCTCGCCCTCTGTTTCAGCCCCTCTGTTTCAGCCCCTCTGTTTCAGCCCCTCTGTTTCAACCCCTCTGTTTCTCGCAATCTGTTTCTCGCCCTTTGTTTCTCGCCCTCTGTTTCTCGCCCTCTGTTTCAGCCCCTCTGTTTCAGCCCCTCTGTTTCAGCCCCTCTGTTTCATCCCCACTGTTTAATCCCCGCTGTTTCTCGCCCTCTGATTAGCCCCTCTGTTTCTCGGCCTCTGTTTCTCGCCCTCTGTTTCAGCCCCTCTGTTTCAGCCCCTCTGTTTCAGCCCCTCTGTTTCAGCCCCTCTGTTTCAGACCCTCTTTTTCTGCCCCTCTGTTTCAGCCCATCTGTTTCAGCCCCTCTGTTTCTCGCCCTCTGTTTCAGCCCCTCTGTTTCTCGCCCTCTGTTTCAGCCCCTCTGTTTCAGCCCCTCTGTTTCAGCCCATCTGTTTCAGCCCCTCTTTTAATCGCCCTCTGTTTCAGCCCCTCTGTTTCAGCCCCTCTGTTTCAGCCCCTCTGTTTCAGCCCCTCTGTTTCAGCCCCTCTGTTCCAGCCCCTCTGTTTCTCGCCATCTGTTTCAGCCCCGCTGTTTCATCCACTCTGTTTCATCCCCTCTGTTTCAGCCCCTCTGTTTCTCGCCCTCTGTTTCTCGCTCTCTGTTTCTCGCCCTCTGTTTCAGCCCCTCTGTTTCTCGCGCACTGTTTCAGCCCCTCTGTTTCTCGCCCTGTGTTTCAGCCCCTCTGTTTCAGCCCCTCTGTTTCAGCCACTCTGTTTCAGCCCCTCTGTTTCTCGCCCTCTGTTTCAGCCCCTCTGTTTCAGCCCCTCTGTTTCTCGCCCTCTGTTTCATCCCATCTGTTTCAGCCCCTCTGTTTCTCGCCCTCTGTTTCTCGCTCTCTGTTTCTCGCCCTCTGTTTCAGCCCCTCTGTTTCTCGCGCACTGTTTCAGCCCCTCTGTTTCTCGCCCTGTGTTTCAGCCCCTCTGTTTCAGCCCCTCTGTTTCAGCCCCTCTGTTTCAGCCCATCTGTTTCTCGCCCTCTGTTTCAGCCCCTCTGTTTCAGCCCCTCTGTTTCTCGCCCACTGTTTCTGCACCTCTGTTTCAGCCCCTCTGTTTCTCGCCATCTGTTTCGGCCCCTCTGTTTCAGCCCCTCTGTTTCAGCCCCTCTGTTTCAGCCCCTCTGTTTCAGCCCCTCTGTTTCTCGCCCTCTGTTTCTCGCTCTCTGTTTCTCGCCCTCTGTTTCTCGCCCTCTGTTTCTCGCCCTCTGTTTCTCGCCCTCTGTTTCAGCCGCTCTGTTTCAGCCCCTCTGTTTCAGCCCCTCTGTTTCAGCCCCTCTGTTTCTCGCAATCTGTTTCTCGCCCTCTGTTTCTCGCCCTCTGTTTCTCACCCTCTGTTTCAGCCCCTCTGTTTCAGCCCGTCTGTTTCAGCCCCTCTGTTTCAGCCCCAGTGTTTAATCCCCTCTGTTTCTCGCCCTCTGATCAGCCCCTCTGTTTCTCGGCTCTGTTTCACGCCCTCTGTTTCAGCCCCTCTGTTTCAGCCCCTCTGTTTCTCGCCCTCTGGTTCAGCCCCTCTTTTTCAGCACCTCTGTTTCAGCCCATCTGTTTCAGCCCCTCTGTTTCTCGCCCTCTGTTTCAGCTCCTCTGTTTCTGCCCCACTCTTTCAGCCCCTCTGTTTCAGCCCCTCTGTTTCAGCCCCTCTGTTCCAGCCCCTCTGTTTCTCGCCCTCTGTTTCAGCCCCGCTGTTTCAGCCCCTCTGTTTCAGCCCCTCCGTTTCTCGCACTCTGTTTCTCGCCCTCTGTTTCAGCCACTCTGATTCAGCCCCTCTGTTACAGCCCCTCTGTTTCAGCCCCTCTGTTTCAGCCCCACTATTTAAGCCCCTCTGTTTCTCGCCCTCTGTTTCAGCCCCTTTGTTTCAGCCCCTCTGTTACAGCCCCTCTGTTTCAGCCCCTCTTTTTCAGCCCCTCTGTTTCAGCCCATCTGTTTCAGCCCCTCTGTTTCTCGCCCTCTGTTTCAGCCCCTCTGTTTCTCGCCCTCTGTTTCAGCCCCTCTGTTTCAGCCCCTCTGTTTCAGCCCCTCTGTTTCAGCCCCTCTGTTTCAGCCCCTCTGTTTCTGCCCCTCTTTTTCAGCCATTCTGTTTCAGCCCCTCTGTTTCAGCCCCTCTGTTTCTCGCTCTCTGTTTCTCGCCCTCTGTTTCAGCCCCTCTGTTTCTCGCCCACTGTTTCAGCCCCTCTGTTTCTCGCCCTCTGTTTCAGCCCCTCTGTTTCAGCCCCTCTGTTTCAGCCCCTTTGTTTCAGCCCCTCTGTTTCTCGCCCTCTTTTCAGCCCCTCTGTTTCAGCCCCTCTGTTTCTCGCCCTCTGTTTCAGCCCCTCTGTTTCAGCCCCTCTGTTTCAGACCCTCTGTTTCAGCCCCTCTGTTTCAGCCCGTCTGTTTCTCGCCCTCTGTTTCTCGCCCTCTGTTTCTCGCTCTCTGTTTCACGCCCTCTGTTTCTCGCCCTCTGTTTCTCGCCCTCTGTTTCAGCCCCGCTGTTTCACCCCCTCTGTTTCAGCCCCTCTGTTTCTCGCCCTCTGTTTCTCGCCCTCTGTTTCTCGCCCTCTGTTTCAGCCCCTCTGTTTCAGCCCCTCTGTTTCAGCCCCTCTGTTTCACCCCCTCTATTTCAGCCCCTCTGTTTCTCGCCCTCTGTTTCAGCCCCTCTGTTTCAGCTCCTCTGTTTCACCCCCTCTGTTTCTCGCCCTCTGTTTCAGCCCCTCTGTTTCAGCCCCTCTGTTTCAGCCCCTCTGTTTCTGCCCCTCTTTTTCAGCCATTCTGTTTCAGCCCCTCTGTTTCAGCCCCTCTGTTTCAGCCCCTCTGTTTCTCGCTCTCTGTTTCTCGCCCTCTGTTTCAGCCCCTCTGTTTCTCGCCCACTGTTTCAGCCCCTCTGTTTCTCGCCCTCTGTTTCAGCCCCTCTGTTTCAGCCCCTCTGTTTCAGCCCCTTTGTTTCAGCCCCACTGTTTCTCGCCCTCTTTTCAGCCCCTCTGTTTCAGCCCCTCTGTTTCTCGCCCTCTGTTTCAGCCCCTCTGTTTCAGCCCCTCTGTTTCAGCCCCTCTGTTTCAGCCCCTCTGTTTCAGCCCGTCTGTTTCTCGCCCTCTGTTTCTCGCCCTGTGTTTCTCGCTCTCTGTTTCACGCCCTCTGTTTCTCGCCCTCTGTTTCTCGCCCTCTGTTTCAGCCCCTCTGTTTCACCCCCTCTGTTTCAGCCCCTCTGTTTCTCGCCCTCTGTTTCTCGCCCTCTGTTTCTCGCCCTCTGTTTCAGCCCCTCTGTTTCAGCCCCTCTGTTTCAGCCCCTCTGTTTCACCCCCTCTGTTTCAGCCCCTCTGTTTCTCGCCCTCTGTTTCAGCCCCTCTGTTTCAGCTCCTCTGTTTCACCCCCTCTGTTTCTCGCCCTCTGTTTCAGCCCCTCTGTTTCAGCCCCTCTGTTTCACCCCCTCAGTTTCAGCCCCTCTGTTTCCGCCCCTGTGTTTAAGCCCCACTCTTTCTCGCCCTCTGTTTCTCGCCCTCTGTTTGTCGCCCTCTGTTTCAGCCCCTCTGTTTCAGCCCCTCTATTTCAGCCCCTTTGTTTCAGCCCCTCTGTTTCAGCCCCTCTGTTTCAGCTCCACTGTTTCAGCCCCTCTGTTTCTCGCACTCTGTTTCTCGCCCTCTGTTTCTCGCCCTCTGTTTCAGCCACTCTGTTTCAGCCCCTCTGTTTCAGCCCCTCTGTTTCAGCCCCACTGTTTAAGCCCCTCTGTTTCTCGCCCTCTGTTTCAGCCCCTCTGTTTCTCGTACGCTGTTTCTCGCCCTCTGTTTCAGCCCCTCTGTTTCAGCCCCTCTGTTTCAGCCCCTCTGTTTCAGCCCTTCTTTTTCAGCCACTCTGTTTCAGTCCCTCTGTTTCAGCCCCTCTGTTTCTCGCCCTCTGTTTCTCGCTCTCTGTTTCTCGCCCTCTGTTTCAGCCCCTCTGTTTCTCGCCCACTGTTTCAGCCCCTCTGTTTCTCGCCCTCTGTTTCAACCCCTCTGTTTCAGCCCCTCTGTTTCAGCCCCTCTCTTTCAGCCCCTCTGTTTCTCGCCCTCTGTTTCAGCACTTCTGTTTCAGCCCCTCTGTTTCTCGCCCTCTGTTTCTGCCCCTCTGTTTCAGCCCCTCTGTTTCAGTCCCTCTGTTTCAGCCCCTCTGTTTCAGCCCCTCTGTTTCTCGCCCTCTGTTTCTCGCCCTCTGTTTCAGCCCCTCTGTTTCAGCCCCTCTGTTTCACCCCCTCTGTTTCAGCCCCTCTGTTTCAGCCCCCCTGTTTCTCGCCCTCTGTTTCTCGCCCTCTGTTTCTCGCTCTCTGTTTCTCGCCCTCTGTTTCTCGCCCTCTGTTTCTCGCCCTCTGTTTCAGCCCCTCTGTTTCACCCCCTCTGTTTCAGCCCCTCTGATTCTCGCCCTCTGTTTCTCGCCCTCTGTTTCTCGCCCTCTGTTTCTCGCCCTCTGTTTCAGCCCCTCTGTTTCAGCCCCTCTGTTTCAGCCCCTCTGTTTCACCCCCTCTGTTTCAGCCCCTCTGTTTCTCGCCCTCTGTTTCAGCCCCTCTGTTTCAGCTCCTCTGTTTCAGCCCCTCTGTTTCTCGCCCTCTGTTTCAGCCCCTCTGTTTCAGCCCCTCTGTTTCACCCCCTCTGTTTCAGCCCCTCTGTTTCAGCCCCTCTGTTTCAGCCCCACTCTTTCTCGCCCTCTGTTTCTCGCCCTCTGTTTCTCGCCCTCTGTTTCAGCCCCTCTGTTTCAGCCCCTCTGTTTCAGCCCCTCTGTTTCAGCCCCTCTGTTTCAGCCCCTCTGTTTCTCGCCCTCTGTTTCAGCCCCTCTGTTTCAGCCCCTCTGTTTCACCCCTCTGTTTCTCGCCCTCTGTTTCTCGCCCTCTGTTTCAGCCCCTCTGTTTCAGCCCCTCTGTTTCAGCCCCTCTGTTTCAACCCCTCTGTTTCTCGCAATCTGTTTCTCGCCCTTTGTTTCTCGCCCTCTGATTCTCGCCCTCTGTTTCAGCCGCTCTGTTTCAGCCCCTCTGTTTCAGCCCCTCTGTTTCATCCCCACTGTTTAATCCCCGCTGTTTCTCGCCCTCTGATAAGCCCCTCTGTTTCTCGCCCTCTGATCAGCCCCTCTGTTTCTCGGCCTCTGTTTCTCGCCCACTGTTTCAGCCCCTCTGTTTCAGCCCCTCTGTTTCAGCCCCTCTTTTTCTGCCCCTCTGTTTCAGCCCATCTGTTTCAGCCCCTCTGTTTCTCGCCCTCTGTTTCAGCCCCTCTGTTTCTCGCCCTCTGTTTCAGCCCCTCTGTTTCAGCCCCTCTGTTTCAGCCGATCTGTTTCAGCCCCTCTGTTAATCGCCCTCTGTTTCAGCCCCTCTGTTTCAGCCCCTCTGTTTCAGCCCCTCTGTTTCAGCCCCTCTGTTTCAGCCCCTCTGTTCCAGCCCCTCTGTTTCTCGCCATCTGTTTCAGCCCCTCTGTTTCATCCACTCTGTTTCATCCCCTCTGTTTCAGCCCCTCTGTTTCTCGCCCTCTGTTTCTCGCTCTCTGTTTCTCGCCCTCTGTTTCAGCCCCTCTGTTTCTCGCGCACTGTTTCAGCCCCTCTGTTTCTCGCCCTGTGTTTCAGCCCCTCTGTTTCAGCCCCTCTGTTTCAGCCACTCTGTTTCAGCCCCTCTGTTTCTCGCCCTCTGTTTCAGCCCCTCTGTTTCAGCCCCTCTGTTTCTCGCCCTCTGTTTCATCCCATCTGTTTCAGCCCCTCTGTTTCTCGCCCTCTGTTTCTCGCTCTCTGTTTCTCGCCCTCTGTTTCAGCCCCTCTGTTTCTCGCGCACTGTTTCAGCCCCTCTGTTTCTCGCCTGGTGTTTCAGCCCCTCTGTTTCAGCCCCTCTGTTTCAGCCCATCTGTTTCTCGCCCTCTGTTTCAGCCCCTCTGTTTCAGCCCCTCTGTTTCTCGCCCTCTGTTTCTGCCCCTCTGTTTCAGCCCCTCTGTTTCTCGCCATCTGTTTCGGCCCCTCTGTTTCAGCCCCTCTGTTTCAGCCCCTCTGTTTCAGCCCCTCTGTTTCAGCCCCTCTTTTTCTCGCCCTCTGTTTCTCGCCCTCTGTTTCTCGCCCTCTGTTTCTCGCCCTCTGTTTCAGCCCCTCTGTTTCAGCCCCTCTGTTTCAGACCCTCTGTTTCAGCCCCGCTGTTTCAGCCCCTCTGTTTCAGCCCCTCTGTTTCTCGCCCTTTGTTTCAGCCCCTCTGTTTCAGCCCCTCTGTTTCACCCCTCTGTTTCTCGCCCTCTGTTTCTCGCCCTGTGTTTCAGCCGCTCTGTTTCAGCCCCTCTGTTTCAGCCCCTCCGTTTCAGCTCCTCTGTTTCTCGCAATCTGTTTCTCGCCCTCTGTTTCTCGCCCTCTGTTTCTCACCCTCTGTTTCAGCCCCTCTGTTTCAGCCCGTCTGTTTCAGCCCCTCTGTTTCAGCCCCACTGTTTAATCCCCTCTGTTTCTCGCCCTCTGATCAGCCCCTCTGTTTCTCGGCTCTGTTTCACGCCCTCTGTTTCAGCCCCTCTGTTTCAGCCCCTCTGTTTCAGCCCCTCTGTTTCAGCCCCTCTTTTTCAGCCCCTCTGTTTCAGCCCATCTGTTTCAGCCCCTCTGTTTCTCGCCCTCTGTTTCAGCCCCTCTGTTTCTCGCCCTCTGTTTCAGCCCCTCTGTTTCAGCCCCTCTGTTTCAGCCCATCTGTTTCAGCCCCTCTGTTTCTCGCCCTCTGTTTCAGCCCCTCTGTTTCAGCCCCTCTGTTTCAGCCCCTCTGTTTCAGCCCCTCTGTTCCAGCCCCTCTGTTTCTCGCCCTCTGTTTCAGCCCCGCTGTTTCAGCCCCTCTGTTTCAGCCCCTCCGTTTCTCGCACTCTGTTTCTCGCCCTCTGTTTCTCGCCCTCAGTTTCAGCCACTCTGATTCAGCCCCTCTGTTACAGCCCCTCTGTTTCAGCCCCTCTGTTTCAGCCCCACTATTTAAGCCCCTCAGTTTCTCGCCCTCTGTTTCAGCCCCTCTGTTTCAGCCCCTCTGTTTCAGCCCCTCTGTTTCAGCCCCTCTTTTTCAGCCCCTCTGTTTCAGCCCATCTGTTTCAGCCCCTCTGTTTCTCGCCCTCTGTTTCAGCCCCTCTGTTTCTCGCCCTCTGTTTCAGCCCCTCTGTTTCAGCCCCTCTGTTTCACCCCCTCTGTTTCAGCCCCTCTGTTTCTGCCCCTCTTTTTCAGCCATTCTGTTTCAGCCCCTCTGTTTCAGGCCCTCTGTTTCAACCCCTCTGTTTCTCGCAATCTGTTTCTCGCCCTTTGTTTCTCGCCCTCTGTTTCAGCCCCTCTGTTTCAGCCCCTCTGTTTCAGCCCCTCTGTTTCATCCCCACTGTTTAATCCCCGCTGTTTCTCGCCCTCTGATTAGCCCCTCTGTTTCTCGGCCTCTGTTTCTCGCCCTCTGTTTCAGCCCCTCTGTTTCAGCCCCTCTGTTTCAGCCCCTCTGTTTCAGCCCCTCTGTTTCAGACCCTCTTTTTCTGCCCCTCTGTTTCAGCCCATCTGTTTCAGCCCCTCTGTTTCTCGCCCTCTGTTTCAGCCCCTCTGTTTCTCGCCCTCTGTTTCAGCCCCTCTGTTTCAGCCCCTCTGTTTCAGCCCATCTGTTTCAGCCCCTCTGTTAATCGCCCTCTGTTTCAGCCCCTCTGTTTCAGCCCCTCTGTTTCAGCCCATCTGTTTCAGCCCCTCTGTTCCAGCCCCTCTGTTTCTCGCCATCTGTTTCAGCCCCGCTGTTTCATCCACTCTGTTTCATCCCCTCTGTTTCAGCCCCTCTGTTTCTCGCCCTCTGTTTCTCGCTCTCTGTTTCTCGCCCTCTGTTTCAGCCCCTCTGTTTCTCGCGCACTGTTTCAGCCCCTCTGTTTCTCGCCCTGTGTTTCAGCCCCTCTGTTTCAGCCCCTCTGTTTCAGCCACTCTGTTTCAGCCCCTCTGTTTCTCGCCCTCTGTTTCAGCCCCTCTGTTTCAGCCCCTCTGTTTCAGCCCCTCTGTTTCAGCCCCTCTGTTTCAGCCCCTCTGTTTCTGCCCCTCTTTTTCAGCCATTCTGTTTCAGCCCCTCTGTTTCAGCCCCTCTGTTTCTCGCTCTCTGTTTCTCGCCCTCTGTTTCAGCCCCTCTGTTTCTCGCCCACTGTTTCAGCCCCTCTGTTTCTCGCCCTCTGTTTCAGCCCCTCTGTTTCAGCCCCTCTGTTTCAGCCCCTTTGTTTCAGCCCCTCTGTTTCTCGCCCTCTTTTCAGCCCCTCTGTTTCAGCCCCTCTGTTTCTCGCCCTCTGTTTCAGCCCCTCTGTTTCAGCCCCTCTGTTTCAGACCCTCTGTTTCAGCCCCTCTGTTTCAGCCCGTCTGTTTCTCGCCCTCTGTTTCTCGCCCTCTGTTTCTCGCTCTCTGTTTCACGCCCTCTGTTTCTCGCCCTCTGTTTCTCGCCCTCTGTTTCAGCCCCGCTGTTTCACCCCCTCTGTTTCAGCCCCTCTGTTTCTCGCCCTCTGTTTCTCGCCCTCTGTTTCTCGCCCTCTGTTTCAGCCCCTCTGTTTCAGCCCCTCTGTTTCAGCCCCTCTGTTTCACCCCCTCTATTTCAGCCCCTCTGTTTCTCGCCCTCTGTTTCAGCCCCTCTGTTTCAGCTCCTCTGTTTCACCCCCTCTGTTTCTCGCCCTCTGTTTCAGCCCCTCTGTTTCAGCCCCTCTGTTTCAGCCCCTCTGTTTCTGCCCCTCTTTTTCAGCCATTCTGTTTCAGCCCCTCTGTTTCAGCCCCTCTGTTTCAGCCCCTCTGTTTCTCGCTCTCTGTTTCTCGCCCTCTGTTTCAGCCCCTCTGTTTCTCGCCCACTGTTTCAGCCCCTCTGTTTCTCGCCCTCTGTTTCAGCCCCTCTGTTTCAGCCCCTCTGTTTCAGCCCCTTTGTTTCAGCCCCACTGTTTCTCGCCCTCTTTTCAGCCCCTCTGTTTCAGCCCCTCTGTTTCTCGCCCTCTGTTTCAGCCCCTCTGTTTCAGCCCCTCTGTTTCAGCCCCTCTGTTTCAGCCCCTCTGTTTCAGCCCGTCTGTTTCTCGCCCTCTGTTTCTCGCCCTGTGTTTCTCGCTCTCTGTTTCACGCCCTCTGTTTCTCGCCCTCTGTTTCTCGCCCTCTGTTTCAGCCCCTCTGTTTCACCCCCTCTGTTTCAGCCCCTCTGTTTCTCGCCCTCTGTTTCTCGCCCTCTGTTTCTCGCCCTCTGTTTCAGCCCCTCTGTTTCAGCCCCTCTGTTTCAGCCCCTCTGTTTCACCCCCTCTGTTTCAGCCCCTCTGTTTCTCGCCCTCTGTTTCAGCCCCTCTGTTTCAGCTCCTCTGTTTCACCCCCTCTGTTTCTCGCCCTCTGTTTCAGCCCCTCTGTTTCAGCCCCTCTGTTTCACCCCCTCAGTTTCAGCCCCTCTGTTTCCGCCCCTGTGTTTAAGCCCCACTCTTTCTCGCCCTCTGTTTCTCGCCCTCTGTTTGTCGCCCTCTGTTTCAGCCCCTCTGTTTCAGCCCCTCTATTTCAGCCCCTTTGTTTCAGCCCCTCTGTTTCAGCCCCTCTGTTTCAGCTCCACTGTTTCAGCCCCTCTGTTTCTCGCACTCTGTTTCTCGCCCTCTGTTTCTCGCCCTCTGTTTCAGCCACTCTGTTTCAGCCCCTCTGTTTCAGCCCCTCTGTTTCAGCCCCACTGTTTAAGCCCCTCTGTTTCTCGCCCTCTGTTTCAGCCCCTCTGTTTCTCGTACGCTGTTTCTCGCCCTCTGTTTCAGCCCCTCTGTTTCAGCCCCTCTGTTTCAGCCCCTCTGTTTCAGCCCTTCTTTTTCAGCCACTCTGTTTCAGTCCCTCTGTTTCAGCCCCTCTGTTTCTCGCCCTCTGTTTCTCGCTCTCTGTTTCTCGCCCTCTGTTTCAGCCCCTCTGTTTCTCGCCCACTGTTTCAGCCCCTCTGTTTCTCGCCCTCTGTTTCAACCCCTCTGTTTCAGCCCCTCTGTTTCAGCCCCTCTCTTTCAGCCCCTCTGTTTCTCGCCCTCTGTTTCAGCACTTCTGTTTCAGCCCCTCTGTTTCTCGCCCTCTGTTTCTGCCCCTCTGTTTCAGCCCCTCTGTTTCAGTCCCTCTGTTTCAGCCCCTCTGTTTCAGCCCCTCTGTTTCTCGCCCTCTGTTTCTCGCCCTCTGTTTCAGCCCCTCTGTTTCAGCCCCTCTGTTTCACCCCCTCTGTTTCAGCCCCTCTGTTTCAGCCCCCCTGTTTCTCGCCCTCTGTTTCTCGCCCTCTGTTTCTCGCTCTCTGTTTCTCGCCCTCTGTTTCTCGCCCTCTGTTTCTCGCCCTCTGTTTCAGCCCCTCTGTTTCACCCCCTCTGTTTCAGCCCCTCTGATTCTCGCCCTCTGTTTCTCGCCCTCTGTTTCTCGCCCTCTGTTTCTCGCCCTCTGTTTCAGCCCCTCTGTTTCAGCCCCTCTGTTTCAGCCCCTCTGTTTCACCCCCTCTGTTTCAGCCCCTCTGTTTCTCGCCCTCTGTTTCAGCCCCTCTGTTTCAGCTCCTCTGTTTCAGCCCCTCTGTTTCTCGCCCTCTGTTTCAGCCCCTCTGTTTCAGCCCCTCTGTTTCACCCCCTCTGTTTCAGCCCCTCTGTTTCAGCCCCTCTGTTTCAGCCCCACTCTTTCTCGCCCTCTGTTTCTCGCCCTCTGTTTCTCGCCCTCTGTTTCAGCCCCTCTGTTTCAGCCCCTCTGTTTCAGCCCCTCTGTTTCAGCCCCTCTGTTTCAGCCCCTCTGTTTCTCGCCCTCTGTTTCAGCCCCTCTGTTTCAGCCCCTCTGTTTCACCCCTCTGTTTCTCGCCCTCTGTTTCTCGCCCTCTGTTTCAGCCCCTCTGTTTCAGCCCCTCTGTTTCAGCCCCTCTGTTTCAACCCCTCTGTTTCTCGCAATCTGTTTCTCGCCCTTTGTTTCTCGCCCTCTGATTCTCGCCCTCTGTTTCAGCCGCTCTGTTTCAGCCCCTCTGTTTCAGCCCCTCTGTTTCATCCCCACTGTTTAATCCCCGCTGTTTCTCGCCCTCTGATAAGCCCCTCTGTTTCTCGCCCTCTGATCAGCCCCTCTGTTTCAGCCCCTCTGTTTCAGCCCCTCTGTTTCAACCCCTCTGTTTCTCGCAATCTGTTTCTCGCCCTTTGTTTCTCGCCCTCTGATTCTCGCCCTCTGTTTCAGCCGCTCTGTTTCAGCCCCTCTGTTTCAGCCCCTCTGTTTCAGCCCCTCTGTTTCATCCCCACTGTTTAATCCCCGCTGTTTCTCGCCCTCTGATTAGCCCCTCTGTTTCTCGGCCTCTGTTTCTCGCCCTCTGTTTCAGCCCCTCTGTTTCAGCCCCTCTGTTTCAGCCCCTCTGTTTCAGCCCCTCTGTTTCAGACCCTCTTTTTCTGCCCCTCTGTTTCAGCCCATCTGTTTCAGCCCCTCTGTTTCTCGCCCTCTGTTTCAGCCCCTCTGTTTCTCGCCCTCTGTTTCAGCCCCTCTGTTTCAGCCCCTCTGTTTCAGCCCATCTGTTTCAGCCCCTCTGTTAATCGCCCTCTGTTTCAGCCCCTCTGTTTCAGCCCCTCTGTTTCAGCCCATCTGTTTCAGCCCCTCTGTTCCAGCCCCTCTGTTTCTCGCCATCTGTTTCAGCCCCGCTGTTTCATCCACTCTGTTTCATCCCCTCTGTTTCAGCCCCTCTGTTTCTCGCCCTCTGTTTCTCGCTCTCTGTTTCTCGCCCTCTGTTTCAGCCCCTCTGTTTCTCGCGCACTGTTTCAGCCCCTCTGTTTCTCGCCCTGTGTTTCAGCCCCTCTGTTTCAGCCCCTCTGTTTCAGCCACTCTGTTTCAGCCCCTCTGTTTCTCGCCCTCTGTTTCAGCCCCTCTGTTTCAGCCCCTCTGTTTCAGCCCCTCTGTTTCAGCCCCTCTGTTTCAGCCCCTCTGTTTCTGCCCCTCTTTTTCAGCCATTCTGTTTCAGCCCCTCTGTTTCAGCCCCTCTGTTTCTCGCTCTCTGTTTCTCGCCCTCTGTTTCAGCCCCTCTGTTTCTCGCCCACTGTTTCAGCCCCTCTGTTTCTCGCCCTCTGTTTCAGCCCCTCTGTTTCAGCCCCTCTGTTTCAGCCCCTTTGTTTCAGCCCCTCTGTTTCTCGCCCTCTTTTCAGCCCCTCTGTTTCAGCCCCTCTGTTTCTCGCCCTCTGTTTCAGCCCCTCTGTTTCAGCCCCTCTGTTTCAGACCCTCTGTTTCAGCCCCTCTGTTTCAGCCCGTCTGTTTCTCGCCCTCTGTTTCTCGCCCTCTGTTTCTCGCTCTCTGTTTCACGCCCTCTGTTTCTCGCCCTCTGTTTCTCGCCCTCTGTTTCAGCCCCGCTGTTTCACCCCCTCTGTTTCAGCCCCTCTGTTTCTCGCCCTCTGTTTCTCGCCCTCTGTTTCTCGCCCTCTGTTTCAGCCCCTCTGTTTCAGCCCCTCTGTTTCAGCCCCTCTGTTTCACCCCCTCTATTTCAGCCCCTCTGTTTCTCGCCCTCTGTTTCAGCCCCTCTGTTTCAGCTCCTCTGTTTCACCCCCTCTGTTTCTCGCCCTCTGTTTCAGCCCCTCTGTTTCAGCCCCTCTGTTTCAGCCCCTCTGTTTCTGCCCCTCTTTTTCAGCCATTCTGTTTCAGCCCCTCTGTTTCAGCCCCTCTGTTTCAGCCCCTCTGTTTCTCGCTCTCTGTTTCTCGCCCTCTGTTTCAGCCCCTCTGTTTCTCGCCCACTGTTTCAGCCCCTCTGTTTCTCGCCCTCTGTTTCAGCCCCTCTGTTTCAGCCCCTCTGTTTCAGCCCCTTTGTTTCAGCCCCACTGTTTCTCGCCCTCTTTTCAGCCCCTCTGTTTCAGCCCCTCTGTTTCTCGCCCTCTGTTTCAGCCCCTCTGTTTCAGCCCCTCTGTTTCAGCCCCTCTGTTTCAGCCCCTCTGTTTCAGCCCGTCTGTTTCTCGCCCTCTGTTTCTCGCCCTGTGTTTCTCGCTCTCTGTTTCACGCCCTCTGTTTCTCGCCCTCTGTTTCTCGCCCTCTGTTTCAGCCCCTCTGTTTCACCCCCTCTGTTTCAGCCCCTCTGTTTCTCGCCCTCTGTTTCTCGCCCTCTGTTTCTCGCCCTCTGTTTCAGCCCCTCTGTTTCAGCCCCTCTGTTTCAGCCCCTCTGTTTCACCCCCTCTGTTTCAGCCCCTCTGTTTCTCGCCCTCTGTTTCAGCCCCTCTGTTTCAGCTCCTCTGTTTCACCCCCTCTGTTTCTCGCCCTCTGTTTCAGCCCCTCTGTTTCAGCCCCTCTGTTTCACCCCCTCAGTTTCAGCCCCTCTGTTTCCGCCCCTGTGTTTAAGCCCCACTCTTTCTCGCCCTCTGTTTCTCGCCCTCTGTTTGTCGCCCTCTGTTTCAGCCCCTCTGTTTCAGCCCCTCTATTTCAGCCCCTTTGTTTCAGCCCCTCTGTTTCAGCCCCTCTGTTTCAGCTCCACTGTTTCAGCCCCTCTGTTTCTCGCACTCTGTTTCTCGCCCTCTGTTTCTCGCCCTCTGTTTCAGCCACTCTGTTTCAGCCCCTCTGTTTCAGCCCCTCTGTTTCAGCCCCACTGTTTAAGCCCCTCTGTTTCTCGCCCTCTGTTTCAGCCCCTCTGTTTCTCGTACGCTGTTTCTCGCCCTCTGTTTCAGCCCCTCTGTTTCAGCCCCTCTGTTTCAGCCCCTCTGTTTCAGCCCTTCTTTTTCAGCCACTCTGTTTCAGTCCCTCTGTTTCAGCCCCTCTGTTTCTCGCCCTCTGTTTCTCGCTCTCTGTTTCTCGCCCTCTGTTTCAGCCCCTCTGTTTCTCGCCCACTGTTTCAGCCCCTCTGTTTCTCGCCCTCTGTTTCAACCCCTCTGTTTCAGCCCCTCTGTTTCAGCCCCTCTCTTTCAGCCCCTCTGTTTCTCGCCCTCTGTTTCAGCACTTCTGTTTCAGCCCCTCTGTTTCTCGCCCTCTGTTTCTGCCCCTCTGTTTCAGCCCCTCTGTTTCAGTCCCTCTGTTTCAGCCCCTCTGTTTCAGCCCCTCTGTTTCTCGCCCTCTGTTTCTCGCCCTCTGTTTCAGCCCCTCTGTTTCAGCCCCTCTGTTTCACCCCCTCTGTTTCAGCCCCTCTGTTTCAGCCCCCCTGTTTCTCGCCCTCTGTTTCTCGCCCTCTGTTTCTCGCTCTCTGTTTCTCGCCCTCTGTTTCTCGCCCTCTGTTTCTCGCCCTCTGTTTCAGCCCCTCTGTTTCACCCCCTCTGTTTCAGCCCCTCTGATTCTCGCCCTCTGTTTCTCGCCCTCTGTTTCTCGCCCTCTGTTTCTCGCCCTCTGTTTCAGCCCCTCTGTTTCAGCCCCTCTGTTTCAGCCCCTCTGTTTCACCCCCTCTGTTTCAGCCCCTCTGTTTCTCGCCCTCTGTTTCAGCCCCTCTGTTTCAGCTCCTCTGTTTCAGCCCCTCTGTTTCTCGCCCTCTGTTTCAGCCCCTCTGTTTCAGCCCCTCTGTTTCACCCCCTCTGTTTCAGCCCCTCTGTTTCAGCCCCTCTGTTTCAGCCCCACTCTTTCTCGCCCTCTGTTTCTCGCCCTCTGTTTCTCGCCCTCTGTTTCAGCCCCTCTGTTTCAGCCCCTCTGTTTCAGCCCCTCTGTTTCAGCCCCTCTGTTTCAGCCCCTCTGTTTCTCGCCCTCTGTTTCAGCCCCTCTGTTTCAGCCCCTCTGTTTCACCCCTCTGTTTCTCGCCCTCTGTTTCTCGCCCTCTGTTTCAGCCCCTCTGTTTCAGCCCCTCTGTTTCAGCCCCTCTGTTTCAACCCCTCTGTTTCTCGCAATCTGTTTCTCGCCCTTTGTTTCTCGCCCTCTGATTCTCGCCCTCTGTTTCAGCCGCTCTGTTTCAGCCCCTCTGTTTCAGCCCCTCTGTTTCATCCCCACTGTTTAATCCCCGCTGTTTCTCGCCCTCTGATAAGCCCCTCTGTTTCTCGCCCTCTGATCAGCCCCTCTGTTTCTCGGCCTCTGTTTCTCGCCCACTGTTTCAGCCCCTCTGTTTCAGCCCCTCTGTTTCAGCCCCTCTTTTTCTGCCCCTCTGTTTCAGCCCATCTGTTTCAGCCCCTCTGTTTCTCGCCCTCTGTTTCAGCCCCTCTGTTTCTCGCCCTCTGTTTCAGCCCCTCTGTTTCAGCCCCTCTGTTTCAGCCGATCTGTTTCAGCCCCTCTGTTAATCGCCCTCTGTTTCAGCCCCTCTGTTTCAGCCCCTCTGTTTCAGCCCCTCTGTTTCAGCCCCTCTGTTTCAGCCCCTCTGTTCCAGCCCCTCTGTTTCTCGCCATCTGTTTCAGCCCCTCTGTTTCATCCACTCTGTTTCATCCCCTCTGTTTCAGCCCCTCTGTTTCTCGCCCTCTGTTTCTCGCTCTCTGTTTCTCGCCCTCTGTTTCAGCCCCTCTGTTTCTCGCGCACTGTTTCAGCCCCTCTGTTTCTCGCCCTGTGTTTCAGCCCCTCTGTTTCAGCCCCTCTGTTTCAGCCACTCTGTTTCAGCCCCTCTGTTTCTCGCCCTCTGTTTCAGCCCCTCTGTTTCAGCCCCTCTGTTTCTCGCCCTCTGTTTCATCCCATCTGTTTCAGCCCCTCTGTTTCTCGCCCTCTGTTTCTCGCTCTCTGTTTCTCGCCCTCTGTTTCAGCCCCTCTGTTTCTCGCGCACTGTTTCAGCCCCTCTGTTTCTCGCCTGGTGTTTCAGCCCCTCTGTTTCAGCCCCTCTGTTTCAGCCCATCTGTTTCTCGCCCTCTGTTTCAGCCCCTCTGTTTCAGCCCCTCTGTTTCTCGCCCTCTGTTTCTGCCCCTCTGTTTCAGCCCCTCTGTTTCTCGCCATCTGTTTCGGCCCCTCTGTTTCAGCCCCTCTGTTTCAGCCCCTCTGTTTCAGCCCCTCTGTTTCAGCCCCTCTTTTTCTCGCCCTCTGTTTCTCGCCCTCTGTTTCTCGCCCTCTGTTTCTCGCCCTCTGTTTCAGCCCCTCTGTTTCAGCCCCTCTGTTTCAGACCCTCTGTTTCAGCCCCGCTGTTTCAGCCCCTCTGTTTCAGCCCCTCTGTTTCTCGCCCTTTGTTTCAGCCCCTCTGTTTCAGCCCCTCTGTTTCACCCCTCTGTTTCTCGCCCTCTGTTTCTCGCCCTGTGTTTCAGCCGCTCTGTTTCAGCCCCTCTGTTTCAGCCCCTCCGTTTCAGCTCCTCTGTTTCTCGCAATCTGTTTCTCGCCCTCTGTTTCTCGCCCTCTGTTTCTCACCCTCTGTTTCAGCCCCTCTGTTTCAGCCCGTCTGTTTCAGCCCCTCTGTTTCAGCCCCACTGTTTAATCCCCTCTGTTTCTCGCCCTCTGATCAGCCCCTCTGTTTCTCGGCTCTGTTTCACGCCCTCTGTTTCAGCCCCTCTGTTTCAGCCCCTCTGTTTCAGCCCCTCTGTTTCAGCCCCTCTTTTTCAGCCCCTCTGTTTCAGCCCATCTGTTTCAGCCCCTCTGTTTCTCGCCCTCTGTTTCAGCCCCTCTGTTTCTCGCCCTCTGTTTCAGCCCCTCTGTTTCAGCCCCTCTGTTTCAGCCCATCTGTTTCAGCCCCTCTGTTTCTCGCCCTCTGTTTCAGCCCCTCTGTTTCAGCCCCTCTGTTTCAGCCCCTCTGTTTCAGCCCCTCTGTTCCAGCCCCTCTGTTTCTCGCCCTCTGTTTCAGCCCCGCTGTTTCAGCCCCTCTGTTTCAGCCCCTCCGTTTCTCGCACTCTGTTTCTCGCCCTCTGTTTCTCGCCCTCAGTTTCAGCCACTCTGATTCAGCCCCTCTGTTACAGCCCCTCTGTTTCAGCCCCTCTGTTTCAGCCCCACTATTTAAGCCCCTCAGTTTCTCGCCCTCTGTTTCAGCCCCTCTGTTTCAGCCCCTCTGTTTCAGCCCCTCTGTTTCAGCCCCTCTTTTTCAGCCCCTCTGTTTCAGCCCATCTGTTTCAGCCCCTCTGTTTCTCGCCCTCTGTTTCAGCCCCTCTGTTTCTCGCCCTCTGTTTCAGCCCCTCTGTTTCAGCCCCTCTGTTTCACCCCCTCTGTTTCAGCCCCTCTGTTTCTGCCCCTCTTTTTCAGCCATTCTGTTTCAGCCCCTCTGTTTCAGGCCCTCTGTTTCAACCCCTCTGTTTCTCGCAATCTGTTTCTCGCCCTTTGTTTCTCGCCCTCTGTTTCAGCCCCTCTGTTTCAGCCCCTCTGTTTCAGCCCCTCTGTTTCATCCCCACTGTTTAATCCCCGCTGTTTCTCGCCCTCTGATTAGCCCCTCTGTTTCTCGGCCTCTGTTTCTCGCCCTCTGTTTCAGCCCCTCTGTTTCAGCCCCTCTGTTTCAGCCCCTCTGTTTCAGCCCCTCTGTTTCAGACCCTCTTTTTCTGCCCCTCTGTTTCAGCCCATCTGTTTCAGCCCCTCTGTTTCTCGCCCTCTGTTTCAGCCCCTCTGTTTCTCGCCCTCTGTTTCAGCCCCTCTGTTTCAGCCCCTCTGTTTCAGCCCATCTGTTTCAGCCCCTCTGTTAATCGCCCTCTGTTTCAGCCCCTCTGTTTCAGCCCCTCTGTTTCAGCCCATCTGTTTCAGCCCCTCTGTTCCAGCCCCTCTGTTTCTCGCCATCTGTTTCAGCCCCGCTGTTTCATCCACTCTGTTTCATCCCCTCTGTTTCAGCCCCTCTGTTTCTCGCCCTCTGTTTCTCGCTCTCTGTTTCTCGCCCTCTGTTTCAGCCCCTCTGTTTCTCGCGCACTGTTTCAGCCCCTCTGTTTCTCGCCCTGTGTTTCAGCCCCTCTGTTTCAGCCCCTCTGTTTCAGCCACTCTGTTTCAGCCCCTCTGTTTCTCGCCCTCTGTTTCAGCCCCTCTGTTTCAGCCCCTCTGTTTCTCGCCCTCTGTTTCATCCCATCTGTTTCAGCCCCTCTGTTTCTCGCCCTCTGTTTCTCGCTCTCTGTTTCTCGCCCTCTGTTTCAGCCCCTCTGTTTCTCGCGCACTGTTTCAGCCCCTCTGTTTCTCGCCCTGTGTTTCAGCCCCTCTGTTTCAGCCCCTCTGTTTCAGCCCCTCTGTTTCAGCCCCTCTGTTTCAGCCCCTCTGTTTCTCGCCCTCTGTTTCTCGCCCTCTGTTTCAGCCCCTCTGTTTCAGCCCCTCTGTTTCACCCCCTCTGTTTCAGCCCCTCTGTTTCAGCCCCCCTGTTTCTCGCCCTCTGTTTCTCGCCCTCTGTTTCTCGCTCTCTGTTTCTCGCCCTCTGTTTCTCGCCCTCTGTTTCTCGCCCTCTGTTTCAGCCCCTCTGTTTCACCCCCTCTGTTTCAGCCCCTCTGATTCTCGCCCTCTGTTTCTCGCCCTCTGTTTCTCGCCCTCTGTTTCTCGCCCTCTGTTTCAGCCCCTCTGTTTCAGCCCCTCTGTTTCAGCCCCTCTGTTTCACCCCCTCTGTTTCAGCCCCTCTGTTTCTCGCCCTCTGTTTCAGCCCCTCTGTTTCAGCTCCTCTGTTTCAGCCCCTCTGTTTCTCGCCCTCTGTTTCAGCCCCTCTGTTTCAGCCCCTCTGTTTCACCCCCTCTGTTTCAGCCCCTCTGTTTCAGCCCCTCTGTTTCAGCCCCACTCTTTCTCGCCCTCTGTTTCTCGCCCTCTGTTTCTCGCCCTCTGTTTCAGCCCCTCTGTTTCAGCCCCGCTGTTTCATCCACTCTGTTTCATCCCCTCTGTTTCAGCCCCTCTGTTTCTCGCCCTCTGTTTCTCGCTCTCTGTTTCTCGCCCTCTGTTTCAGCCCCTCTGTTTCTCGCGCACTGTTTCAGCCCCTCTGTTTCTCGCCCTGTGTTTCAGCCCCTCTGTTTCAGCCCCTCTGTTTCAGCCACTCTGTTTCAGCCCCTCTGTTTCTCGCCCTCTGTTTCAGCCCCTCTGTTTCAGCCCCTCTGTTTCTCGCCCTCTGTTTCATCCCATCTGTTTCAGCCCCTCTGTTTCTCGCCCTCTGTTTCTCGCTCTCTGTTTCTCGCCCTCTGTTTCAGCCCCTCTGTTTCTCGCGCACTGTTTCAGCCCCTCTGTTTCTCGCCCTGTGTTTCAGCCCCTCTGTTTCAGCCCCTCTGTTTCAGCCCCTCTGTTTCAGCCCCTCTGTTTCAGCCCCTCTGTTTCTCGCCCTCTGTTTCTCGCCCTCTGTTTCAGCCCCTCTGTTTCAGCCCCTCTGTTTCACCCCCTCTGTTTCAGCCCCTCTGTTTCAGCCCCCCTGTTTCTCGCCCTCTGTTTCTCGCCCTCTGTTTCTCGCTCTCTGTTTCTCGCCCTCTGTTTCTCGCCCTCTGTTTCTCGCCCTCTGTTTCAGCCCCTCTGTTTCACCCCCTCTGTTTCAGCCCCTCTGATTCTCGCCCTCTGTTTCTCGCCCTCTGTTTCTCGCCCTCTGTTTCTCGCCCTCTGTTTCAGCCCCTCTGTTTCAGCCCCTCTGTTTCAGCCCATCTGTTTCTCGCCCTCTGTTTCAGCCCCTCTGTTTCAGCCCCTCTGTTTCTCGCCCTCTGTTTCTGCCCCTCTGTTTCAGCCCCTCTGTTTCTCGCCATCTGTTTCGGCCCCTCTGTTTCAGCCCCTCTGTTTCAGCCCCTCTGTTTCAGCCCCTCTGTTTCAGCCCCTCTGTTTCTCGCCCTCTGTTTCTCGCCCTCTGTTTCTCGCCCTCTGTTTCTCGCCCTCTGTTTCAGCCCCTCTGTTTCAGCCCCTCTGTTTCAGACCCTCTGTTTCAGCCCCGCTGTTTCAGCCCCTCTGTTTCAGCCCCTCTGTTTCTCGCCCTTTGTTTCAGCCCCTCTGTTTCAGCCCCTCTGTTTCACCCCTCTGTTTCTCGCCCTCTGTTTCTCGCCCTGTGTTTCAGCCGCTCTGTTTCAGCCCCTCTGTTTCAGCCCCTCCGTTTCAGCTCCTCTGTTTCTCGCAATCTGTTTCTCGCCCTCTGTTTCTCGCCCTCTGTTTCTCACCCTCTGTTTCAGCCCCTCTGTTTCAGCCCGTCTGTTTCAGCCCCTCTGTTTCAGCCCCACTGTTTAATCCCCTCTGTTTCTCGCCCTCTGATCAGCCCCTCTGTTTCTCGGCTCTGTTTCACGCCCTCTGTTTCAGCCCCTCTGTTTCAGCCCCTCTGTTTCAGCCCCTCTGTTTCAGCCCCTCTTTTTCAGCCCCTCTGTTTCAGCCCATCTGTTTCAGCCCCTCTGTTTCTCGCCCTCTGTTTCAGCCCCTCTGTTTCTCGCCCTCTGTTTCAGCCCCTCTGTTTCAGCCCCTCTGTTTCAGCCCATCTGTTTCAGCCCCTCTGTTTCTCGCCCTCTGTTTCAGCCCCTCTGTTTCAGCCCCTCTGTTTCAGCCCCTCTGTTTCAGCCCCTCTGTTCCAGCCCCTCTGTTTCTCGCCCTCTGTTTCAGCCCCGCTGTTTCAGCCCCTCTGTTTCAGCCCCTCCGTTTCTCGCACTCTGTTTCTCGCCCTCTGTTTCTCGCCCTCAGTTTCAGCCACTCTGATTCAGCCCCTCTGTTACAGCCCCTCTGTTTCAGCCCCTCTGTTTCAGCCCCACTATTTAAGCCCCTCAGTTTCTCGCCCTCTGTTTCAGCCCCTCTGTTTCAGCCCCTCTGTTTCAGCCCCTCTGTTTCAGCCCCTCTTTTTCAGCCCCTCTGTTTCAGCCCATCTGTTTCAGCCCCTCTGTTTCTCGCCCTCTGTTTCAGCCCCTCTGTTTCTCGCCCTCTGTTTCAGCCCCTCTGTTTCAGCCCCTCTGTTTCACCCCCTCTGTTTCAGCCCCTCTGTTTCTGCCCCTCTTTTTCAGCCATTCTGTTTCAGCCCCTCTGTTTCAGGCCCTCTGTTTCAACCCCTCTGTTTCTCGCAATCTGTTTCTCGCCCTTTGTTTCTCGCCCTCTGTTTCAGCCCCTCTGTTTCAGCCCCTCTGTTTCAGCCCCTCTGTTTCATCCCCACTGTTTAATCCCCGCTGTTTCTCGCCCTCTGATTAGCCCCTCTGTTTCTCGGCCTCTGTTTCTCGCCCTCTGTTTCAGCCCCTCTGTTTCAGCCCCTCTGTTTCAGCCCCTCTGTTTCAGCCCCTCTGTTTCAGACCCTCTTTTTCTGCCCCTCTGTTTCAGCCCATCTGTTTCAGCCCCTCTGTTTCTCGCCCTCTGTTTCAGCCCCTCTGTTTCTCGCCCTCTGTTTCAGCCCCTCTGTTTCAGCCCCTCTGTTTCAGCCCATCTGTTTCAGCCCCTCTGTTAATCGCCCTCTGTTTCAGCCCCTCTGTTTCAGCCCCTCTGTTTCAGCCCATCTGTTTCAGCCCCTCTGTTCCAGCCCCTCTGTTTCTCGCCATCTGTTTCAGCCCCGCTGTTTCATCCACTCTGTTTCATCCCCTCTGTTTCAGCCCCTCTGTTTCTCGCCCTCTGTTTCTCGCTCTCTGTTTCTCGCCCTCTGTTTCAGCCCCTCTGTTTCTCGCGCACTGTTTCAGCCCCTCTGTTTCTCGCCCTGTGTTTCAGCCCCTCTGTTTCAGCCCCTCTGTTTCAGCCACTCTGTTTCAGCCCCTCTGTTTCTCGCCCTCTGTTTCAGCCCCTCTGTTTCAGCCCCTCTGTTTCTCGCCCTCTGTTTCATCCCATCTGTTTCAGCCCCTCTGTTTCTCGCCCTCTGTTTCTCGCTCTCTGTTTCTCGCCCTCTGTTTCAGCCCCTCTGTTTCTCGCGCACTGTTTCAGCCCCTCTGTTTCTCGCCCTGTGTTTCAGCCCCTCTGTTTCAGCCCCTCTGTTTCAGCCCCTCTGTTTCAGCCCCTCTGTTTCAGCCCCTCTGTTTCTCGCCCTCTGTTTCTCGCCCTCTGTTTCAGCCCCTCTGTTTCAGCCCCTCTGTTTCACCCCCTCTGTTTCAGCCCCTCTGTTTCAGCCCCCCTGTTTCTCGCCCTCTGTTTCTCGCCCTCTGTTTCTCGCTCTCTGTTTCTCGCCCTCTGTTTCTCGCCCTCTGTTTCTCGCCCTCTGTTTCAGCCCCTCTGTTTCACCCCCTCTGTTTCAGCCCCTCTGATTCTCGCCCTCTGTTTCTCGCCCTCTGTTTCTCGCCCTCTGTTTCTCGCCCTCTGTTTCAGCCCCTCTGTTTCAGCCCCTCTGTTTCAGCCCCTCTGTTTCACCCCCTCTGTTTCAGCCCCTCTGTTTCTCGCCCTCTGTTTCAGCCCCTCTGTTTCAGCTCCTCTGTTTCAGCCCCTCTGTTTCTCGCCCTCTGTTTCAGCCCCTCTGTTTCAGCCCCTCTGTTTCACCCCCTCTGTTTCAGCCCCTCTGTTTCAGCCCCTCTGTTTCAGCCCCACTCTTTCTCGCCCTCTGTTTCTCGCCCTCTGTTTCTCGCCCTCTGTTTCAGCCCCTCTGTTTCAGCCCCGCTGTTTCATCCACTCTGTTTCATCCCCTCTGTTTCAGCCCCTCTGTTTCTCGCCCTCTGTTTCTCGCTCTCTGTTTCTCGCCCTCTGTTTCAGCCCCTCTGTTTCTCGCGCACTGTTTCAGCCCCTCTGTTTCTCGCCCTGTGTTTCAGCCCCTCTGTTTCAGCCCCTCTGTTTCAGCCACTCTGTTTCAGCCCCTCTGTTTCTCGCCCTCTGTTTCAGCCCCTCTGTTTCAGCCCCTCTGTTTCTCGCCCTCTGTTTCATCCCATCTGTTTCAGCCCCTCTGTTTCTCGCCCTCTGTTTCTCGCTCTCTGTTTCTCGCCCTCTGTTTCAGCCCCTCTGTTTCTCGCGCACTGTTTCAGCCCCTCTGTTTCTCGCCCTGTGTTTCAGCCCCTCTGTTTCAGCCCCTCTGTTTCAGCCCCTCTGTTTCAGCCCCTCTGTTTCAGCCCCTCTGTTTCTCGCCCTCTGTTTCTCGCCCTCTGTTTCAGCCCCTCTGTTTCAGCCCCTCTGTTTCACCCCCTCTGTTTCAGCCCCTCTGTTTCAGCCCCCCTGTTTCTCGCCCTCTGTTTCTCGCCCTCTCTTTCACGCTCTCTGTTTCTCGCCCTCTGTTTCTCGCCCTCTGTTTCAGCCCCTCTGTTTCACCCCCTCTGTTTCAGCCCCTCTGATTCTCGCCCTCTGTTTCTCGCCCTCTGTTTCTCGCCCTCTGTTTCTCGCCCTCTGTTTCAGCCCCTCTGTTTCAGCCCCTCTGTTTCAGCCCCTCTGTTTCACCCCCTCTGTTTCAGCCCCTCTGTTTCTCGCCCTCTGTTTCAGCCCCTCTGTTTCAGCTCCTCTGTTTCAGCCCCTCTGTTTCTCGCCCTCTGTTTCAGCCCCTCTGTTTCAGCCCCTCTGTTTCACCCCCTCTGTTTCAGCCCCTCTGTTTCAGCCCCTCTGTTTCAGCCCCACTCTTTCTCGCCCTCTGTTTCTCGCCCTCTGTTTCTCGCCCTCTGTTTCAGCCCCTCTGTTTCAGCCCCTCTGTTTCAGCCCCTCTGTTTCAGCCCCTCTGTTTCAGCCCCTCTGTTTCTCGCCCTCTGTTTCTCGCCCTCTGTTTCAGCCCCTCTGTTTCAGCCCCTCTGTTTCAGCCCCTCTGTTTCAACCCCTCTGTTTCTCGCAATCTGTTTCTCGCCCTTTGTTTCTCGCCCTCTGATTCTCGCCCTCTGTTTCAGCCGCTCTGTTTCAGCCCCTCTGTTTCAGCCCCTCTGTTTCATCCCCACTGTTTAATCCCCGCTGTTTCTCGCCCTCTGATAAGCCCCTCTGTTTCTCGCCCTCTGATCAGCCCCTCTGTTTCTCGGCCTCTGTTTCTCGCCCACTGTTTCAGCCCCTCTGTTTCAGCCCCTCTGTTTCAGCCCCTCTTTTTCTGCCCCTCTGTTTCAGCCCATCTGTTTCAGCCCCTCTGTTTCTCGCCCTCTGTTTCAGCCCCTCTGTTTCTCGCCCTCTGTTTCAGCCCCTCTGTTTCAGCCCCTCTGTTTCAGCCCATCTGTTTCAGCCCCTCTGTTAATCGCCCTCTGTTTCAGCCCCTCTGTTTCAGCCCCTCTGTTTCAGCCCCTCTGTTTCAGCCCCTCTGTTTCAGCCCCTCTGTTCCAGCCCCTCTGTTTCTCGCCATCTGTTTCAGCCCCTCTGTTTCATCCACTCTGTTTCATCCCCTCTGTTTCAGCCCCTCTGTTTCTCGCCCTCTGTTTCTCGCTCTCTGTTTCTCGCCCTCTGTTTCAGCCCCTCTGTTTCTCGCGCACTGTTTCAGCCCCTCTGTTTCTCGCCCTGTGTTTCAGCCCCTCTGTTTCAGCCCCTCTGTTTCAGCCACTCTGTTTCAGCCCCTCTGTTTCTCGCCCTCTGTTTCAGCCCCTCTGTTTCAGCCCCTCTGTTTCTCGCCCTCTGTTTCATCCCATCTGTTTCAGCCCCTCTGTTTCTCGCCCTCTGTTTCTCGCTCTCTGTTTCTCGCCCTCTGTTTCAGCCCCTCTGTTTCTCGCGCACTGTTTCAGCCCCTCTGTTTCTCGCCTGGTGTTTCAGCCCCTCTGTTTCAGCCCCTCTGTTTCAGCCCATCTGTTTCTCGCCCTCTGTTTCAGCCCCTCTGTTTCAGCCCTCTGTTTCTCGCCCTCTGTTTCTGCCCCTCTGTTTCAGCCCCTCTGTTTCTCGCCATCTGTTTCGGCCCCTCTGTTTCAGCCCCTCTGTTTCAGCCCCTCTGTTTCAGCCCCTCTGTTTCAGCCCCTCTGTTTCTCGCCCTCTGTTTCTCGCCCTCTGTTTCTCGCCCTCTGTTTCTCGCCCTCTGTTTCAGCCCCTCTGTTTCAGCCCCTCTGTTTCAGACCCTCTGTTTCAGCCCCGCTGTTTCAGCCCCTCTGTTTCAGCCCCTCTGTTTCTCGCCCTTTGTTTCAGCCCCTCTGTTTCAGCCCCTCTGTTTCACCCCTCTGTTTCTCGCCCTCTGTTTCTCGCCCTGTGTTTCAGCCGCTCTGTTTCAGCCCCTCTGTTTCAGCCCCTCCGTTTCAGCTCCTCTGTTTCTCGCAATCTGTTTCTCGCCCTCTGTTTCTCGCCCTCTGTTTCTCACCCTCTGTTTCAGCCCCTCTGTTTCAGCCCGTCTGTTTCAGCCCCTCTGTTTCAGCCCCACTGTTTAATCCCCTCTGTTTCTCGCCCTCTGATCAGCCCCTCTGTTTCTCGGCTCTGTTTCACGCCCTCTGTTTCAGCCCCTCTGTTTCAGCCCCTCTGTTTCAGCCCCTCTGTTTCAGCCCCTCTTTTTCAGCCCCTCTGTTTCAGCCCATCTGTTTCAGCCCCTCTGTTTCTCGCCCTCTGTTTCAGCCCCTCTGTTTCTCGCCCTCTGTTTCAGCCCCTCTGTTTCAGCCCCTCTGTTTCAGCCCATCTGTTTCAGCCCCTCTGTTTCTCGCCCTCTGTTTCAGCCCCTCTGTTTCAGCCCCTCTGTTTCAGCCCCTCTGTTTCAGCCCCTCTGTTCCAGCCCCTCTGTTTCTCGCCCTCTGTTTCAGCCCCGCTGTTTCAGCCCCTCTGTTTCAGCCCCTCCGTTTCTCGCACTCTGTTTCTCGCCCTCTGTTTCTCGCCCTCAGTTTCAGCCACTCTGATTCAGCCCCTCTGTTACAGCCCCTCTGTTTCAGCCCCTCTGTTTCAGCCCCACTATTTAAGCCCCTCAGTTTCTCGCCCTCTGTTTCAGCCCCTCTGTTTCAGCCCCTCTGTTTCAGCCCCTCTGTTTCAGCCCCTCTTTTTCAGCCCCTCTGTTTCAGCCCATCTGTTTCAGCCCCTCTGTTTCTCGCCCTCTGTTTCAGCCCCTCTGTTTCTCGCCCTCTGTTTCAGCCCCTCTGTTTCAGCCCCTCTGTTTCACCCCCTCTGTTTCAGCCCCTCTGTTTCTGCCCCTCTTTTTCAGCCATTCTGTTTCAGCCCCTCTGTTTCAGGCCCTCTGTTTCAACCCCTCTGTTTCTCGCAATCTGTTTCTCGCCCTTTGTTTCTCGCCCTCTGTTTCAGCCCCTCTGTTTCAGCCCCTCTGTTTCAGCCCCTCTGTTTCATCCCCACTGTTTAATCCCCGCTGTTTCTCGCCCTCTGATTAGCCCCTCTGTTTCTCGGCCTCTGTTTCTCGCCCTCTGTTTCAGCCCCTCTGTTTCAGCCCCTCTGTTTCAGCCCCTCTGTTTCAGCCCCTCTGTTTCAGACCCTCTTTTTCTGCCCCTCTGTTTCAGCCCATCTGTTTCAGCCCCTCTGTTTCTCGCCCTCTGTTTCAGCCCCTCTGTTTCTCGCCCTCTGTTTCAGCCCCTCTGTTTCAGCCCCTCTGTTTCAGCCCATCTGTTTCAGCCCCTCTGTTAATCGCCCTCTGTTTCAGCCCCTCTGTTTCAGCCCCTCTGTTTCAGCCCCTCTGTTTCAGCCCCTCTGTTCCAGCCCCTCTGTTTCTCGCCATCTGTTTCAGCCCCGCTGTTTCATCCACTCTGTTTCATCCCCTCTGTTTCAGCCCCTCTGTTTCTCGCCCTCTGTTTCTCGCTCTCTGTTTCTCGCCCTCTGTTTCAGCCCCTCTGTTTCTCGCGCACTGTTTCAGCCCCTCTGTTTCTCGCCCTGTGTTTCAGCCCCTCTGTTTCAGCCCCTCTGTTTCAGCCACTCTGTTTCAGCCCCTCTGTTTCTCGCCCTCTGTTTCAGCCCCTCTGTTTCAGCCCCTCTGTTTCTCGCCCTCTGTTTCATCCCATCTGTTTCAGCCCCTCTGTTTCTCGCCCTCTGTTTCTCGCTCTCTGTTTCTCGCCCTCTAATTCAGCCCCTCTGTTTCTCGCGCACTGTTTCAGCCCCTCTGTTTCTCGCCCTGTGTTTCAGCCCCTCTGTTTCAGCCCCTCTGTTTCAGCCCCTCTGTTTCAGCCCATCTGTTTCTCGCCCTCTGTTTCAGCCCCTCTGTTTCAGCCCCTCTGTTTCTCGCCCACTGTTTCTGCACCTCTGTTTCAGCCCCTCTGTTTCTCGCCATCTGTTTCGGCCCCTCTGTTTCAGCCCCTCTGTTTCAGCCCCTCTGTTTCAGCCCCTCTGTTTCAGCCCCTCTGTTTCTCGCCCTCTGTTTCTCGCTCTCTGTTTCTCGCCCTCTGTTTCTCGCCCTCTGTTTCAGCCCCTCTGTTTCTCGCGCACTGTTTCAGCCCCTCTGTTTCTCGCCCTGTGTTTCAGCCCCTCTGTTTCAGCCCCTCTGTTTCAGCCCCTCTGTTTCAGCCCCTCTGTTTCAGCCCCTCTGTTTCTCGCCCTCTGTTTCTCGCCCTCTGTTTCAGCCCCTCTGTTTCAGCCCCTCTGTTTCACCCCCTCTGTTTCAGCCCCTCTGTTTCAGCCCCCCTGTTTCTCGCCCTCTGTTTCTCGCCCTCTGTTTCTCGCTCTCTGTTTCTCGCCCTCTGTTTCTCGCCCTCTGTTTCTCGCCCTCTGTTTCAGCCCCTCTGTTTCACCCCCTCTGTTTCAGCCCCTCTGATTCTCGCCCTCTGTTTCTCGCCCTCTGTTTCTCGCCCTCTGTTTCTCGCCCTCTGTTTCAGCCCCTCTGTTTCAGCCCCTCTGTTTCAGCCCCTCTGTTTCACCCCCTCTGTTTCAGCCCCTCTGTTTCTCGCCCTCTGTTTCAGCCCCTCTGTTTCAGCTCCTCTGTTTCAGCCCCTCTGTTTCTCGCCCTCTGTTTCAGCCCCTCTGTTTCAGCCCCTCTGTTTCACCCCCTCTGTTTCAGCCCCTCTGTTTCAGCCCCTCTGTTTCAGCCCCACTCTTTCTCGCCCTCTGTTTCTCGCCCTCTGTTTCTCGCCCTCTGTTTCAGCCCCTCTGTTTCAGCCCCTCTGTTTCAGCCCCTCTGTTTCAGCCCCTCTGTTTCAGCCCCTCTGTTTCTCGCCCTCTGTTTCAGCCCCTCTGTTTCAGCCCCTCTGTTTCACCCCTCTGTTTCTCGCCCTCTGTTTCTCGCCCTCTGTTTCAGCCCCTCTGTTTCAGCCCCTCTGTTTCAGCCCCTCTGTTTCAACCCCTCTGTTTCTCGCAATCTGTTTCTCGCCCTTTGTTTCTCGCCCTCTGATTCTCGCCCTCTGTTTCAGCCGCTCTGTTTCAGCCCCTCTGTTTCAGCCCCTCTGTTTCATCCCCACTGTTTAATCCCCGCTGTTTCTCGCCCTCTGATAAGCCCCTCTGTTTCTCGCCCTCTGATCAGCCCCTCTGTTTCTCGGCCTCTGTTTCTCGCCCACTGTTTCAGCCCCTCTGTTTCAGCCCCTCTGTTTCAGCCCCTCTTTTTCTGCCCCTCTGTTTCAGCCCATCTGTTTCAGCCCCTCTGTTTCTCGCCCTCTGTTTCAGCCCCTCTGTTTCTCGCCCTCTGTTTCAGCCCCTCTGTTTCAGCCCCTCTGTTTCAGCCCATCTGTTTCAGCCCCTCTGTTAATCGCCCTCTGTTTCAGCCCCTCTGTTTCAGCCCCTCTGTTTCAGCCCCTCTGTTTCAGCCCCTCTGTTTCAGCCCCTCTGTTCCAGCCCCTCTGTTTCTCGCCATCTGTTTCAGCCCCTCTGTTTCATCCACTCTGTTTCATCCCCTCTGTTTCAGCCCCTCTGTTTCTCGCCCTCTGTTTCTCGCTCTCTGTTTCTCGCCCTCTGTTTCAGCCCCTCTGTTTCTCGCGCACTGTTTCAGCCCCTCTGTTTCTCGCCCTGTGTTTCAGCCCCTCTGTTTCAGCCCCTCTGTTTCAGCCACTCTGTTTCAGCCCCTCTGTTTCTCGCCCTCTGTTTCAGCCCCTCTGTTTCAGCCCCTCTGTTTCTCGCCCTCTGTTTCATCCCATCTGTTTCAGCCCCTCTGTTTCTCGCCCTCTGTTTCTCGCTCTCTGTTTCTCGCCCTCTGTTTCAGCCCCTCTGTTTCTCGCGCACTGTTTCAGCCCCTCTGTTTCTCGCCTGGTGTTTCAGCCCCTCTGTTTCAGCCCCTCTGTTTCAGCCCATCTGTTTCTCGCCCTCTGTTTCAGCCCCTCTGTTTCAGCCCTCTGTTTCTCGCCCTCTGTTTCTGCCCCTCTGTTTCAGCCCCTCTGTTTCTCGCCATCTGTTTCGGCCCCTCTGTTTCAGCCCCTCTGTTTCAGCCCCTCTGTTTCAGCCCCTCTGTTTCAGCCCCTCTGTTTCTCGCCCTCTGTTTCTCGCCCTCTGTTTCTCGCCCTCTGTTTCTCGCCCTCTGTTTCAGCCCCTCTGTTTCAGCCCCTCTGTTTCAGACCCTCTGTTTCAGCCCCGCTGTTTCAGCCCCTCTGTTTCAGCCCCTCTGTTTCTCGCCCTTTGTTTCAGCCCCTCTGTTTCAGCCCCTCTGTTTCACCCCTCTGTTTCTCGCCCTCTGTTTCTCGCCCTGTGTTTCAGCCGCTCTGTTTCAGCCCCTCTGTTTCAGCCCCTCCGTTTCAGCTCCTCTGTTTCTCGCAATCTGTTTCTCGCCCTCTGTTTCTCGCCCTCTGTTTCTCACCCTCTGTTTCAGCCCCTCTGTTTCAGCCCGTCTGTTTCAGCCCCTCTGTTTCAGCCCCACTGTTTAATCCCCTCTGTTTCTCGCCCTCTGATCAGCCCCTCTGTTTCTCGGCTCTGTTTCACGCCCTCTGTTTCAGCCCCTCTGTTTCAGCCCCTCTGTTTCAGCCCCTCTGTTTCAGCCCCTCTTTTTCAGCCCCTCTGTTTCAGCCCATCTGTTTCAGCCCCTCTGTTTCTCGCCCTCTGTTTCAGCCCCTCTGTTTCTCGCCCTCTGTTTCAGCCCCTCTGTTTCAGCCCCTCTGTTTCAGCCCATCTGTTTCAGCCCCTCTGTTTCTCGCCCTCTGTTTCAGCCCCTCTGTTTCAGCCCCTCTGTTTCAGCCCCTCTGTTTCAGCCCCTCTGTTCCAGCCCCTCTGTTTCTCGCCCTCTGTTTCAGCCCCGCTGTTTCAGCCCCTCTGTTTCAGCCCCTCCGTTTCTCGCACTCTGTTTCTCGCCCTCTGTTTCTCGCCCTCAGTTTCAGCCACTCTGATTCAGCCCCTCTGTTACAGCCCCTCTGTTTCAGCCCCTCTGTTTCAGCCCCACTATTTAAGCCCCTCAGTTTCTCGCCCTCTGTTTCAGCCCCTCTGTTTCAGCCCCTCTGTTTCAGCCCCTCTGTTTCAGCCCCTCTTTTTCAGCCCCTCTGTTTCAGCCCATCTGTTTCAGCCCCTCTGTTTCTCGCCCTCTGTTTCAGCCCCTCTGTTTCTCGCCCTCTGTTTCAGCCCCTCTGTTTCAGCCCCTCTGTTTCACCCCCTCTGTTTCAGCCCCTCTGTTTCTGCCCCTCTTTTTCAGCCATTCTGTTTCAGCCCCTCTGTTTCAGGCCCTCTGTTTCAACCCCTCTGTTTCTCGCAATCTGTTTCTCGCCCTTTGTTTCTCGCCCTCTGTTTCAGCCCCTCTGTTTCAGCCCCTCTGTTTCAGCCCCTCTGTTTCATCCCCACTGTTTAATCCCCGCTGTTTCTCGCCCTCTGATTAGCCCCTCTGTTTCTCGGCCTCTGTTTCTCGCCCTCTGTTTCAGCCCCTCTGTTTCAGCCCCTCTGTTTCAGCCCCTCTGTTTCAGCCCCTCTGTTTCAGACCCTCTTTTTCTGCCCCTCTGTTTCAGCCCATCTGTTTCAGCCCCTCTGTTTCTCGCCCTCTGTTTCAGCCCCTCTGTTTCTCGCCCTCTGTTTCAGCCCCTCTGTTTCAGCCCCTCTGTTTCAGCCCATCTGTTTCAGCCCCTCTGTTAATCGCCCTCTGTTTCAGCCCCTCTGTTTCAGCCCCTCTGTTTCAGCCCATCTGTTTCAGCCCCTCTGTTCCAGCCCCTCTGTTTCTCGCCATCTGTTTCAGCCCCGCTGTTTCATCCACTCTGTTTCATCCCCTCTGTTTCAGCCCCTCTGTTTCTCGCCCTCTGTTTCTCGCTCTCTGTTTCTCGCCCTCTGTTTCAGCCCCTCTGTTTCTCGCGCACTGTTTCAGCCCCTCTGTTTCTCGCCCTGTGTTTCAGCCCCTCTGTTTCAGCCCCTCTGTTTCAGCCACTCTGTTTCAGCCCCTCTGTTTCTCGCCCTCTGTTTCAGCCCCTCTGTTTCAGCCCCTCTGTTTCTCGCCCTCTGTTTCATCCCATCTGTTTCAGCCCCTCTGTTTCTCGCCCTCTGTTTCTCGCTCTCTGTTTCTCGCCCTCTGTTTCAGCCCCTCTGTTTCTCGCGCACTGTTTCAGCCCCTCTGTTTCTCGCCCTGTGTTTCAGCCCCTCTGTTTCAGCCCCTCTGTTTCAGCCCCTCTGTTTCAGCCCATCTGTTTCTCGCCCTCTGTTTCAGCCCCTCTGTTTCAGCCCCTCTGTTTCTCGCCCACTGTTTCTGCACCTCTGTTTCAGCCCCTCTGTTTCTCGCCATCTGTTTCGGCCCCTCTGTTTCAGCCCCTCTGTTTCAGCCCCTCTGTTTCAGCCCCTCTGTTTCAGCCCCTCTGTTTCTCGCCCTCTGTTTCTCGCTCTCTGTTTTTCGCCCTCTGTTTCTCGCCCTCTGTTTCTCGCCCTCTGTTTCTCGCCCTCTGTTTCAGCCCCTCTGTTTCAGCCCCTCTGTTTCAGACCCTCTGTTTCAGCCCCGCTGTTTCAGCCCCTCTGTTTCAGCCCCTCTGTTTCTCGCCCTTTGTTTCAGCCCCTCTGTTTCAGCCCCTCTGTTTCACCCCTCTGTTTCTCGCCCTCTGTTTCTCGCCCTCTGTTTCAGCCCCTCTGTTTCAGCCCCTCTGTTTCAGCCCCTCTGTTTCAGCCCCTCTGTTTCTCGCAATCTGTTTCTCGCCCTCTGTTTCTCGCCCTCTGTTTCTCACCCTCTGTTTCAGCCCCTCTGTTTCAGCCCGTCTGTTTCAGCCCCTCTGTTTCAGCCCCACTGTTTAATCCCCTCTGTTTCTCGCCCTCTGATCAGCCCCTCTGTTTCTCGGCTCTGTTTCACGCCCTCTGTTTCAGCCCCTCTGTTTCAGCCCCTCTTTTTCTCGCCCTCTGGTTCAGCCCCTCTTTTTCAGCCCCTCTGTTTCAGCCCATCTGTTTCAGCCCCTCTGTTTCTCGCCCTCTGTTTCAGCCCCTCTGTTTCTCGCCCTCTGTTTCAGCCCCTCTGTTTCAGCCCCTCTGTTAGCCCATCTGTTTCAGCCCCTCTGTTTCTCGCCCTCTGTTTCAGCTCCTCTCTTTCAGCCCCTCTCTTTCAGCCCCTCTGTTTCAGCCCCTCTGTTTCAGCCCCTCTGTTCCAGCCCCTCTGTTTCTCGCCCTCTGTTTCAGCCCCGCTGTTTCAGCCCCTCTGTTTCAGCCCCTCCGTTTCTCGCACTCTGTTTCTCGCCCTCTGTTTCTCGCCCTCTGTTTCAGCCACTCTGATTCAGCCCCTCTGTTACAGCCCCTCTGTTTCAGCCCCTCTGTTTCAGCCCCACTATTTAAGCCCCTCTGTTTCTCGCCCTCTGTTTCAGCCCCTCTGTTTCAGCCCCTCTGTTTCAGCCCCTCTGTTTCAGTCCCTCTTTTTCAGCCCCTCTGTTTCAGCCCATCTGTTTCAGCCCCTCTGTTTCTCGCCCTCTGTTTCAGCCCCTCTGTTTCTCGCCCTCTGTTTCAGCCCCTCTGTTTCAGCCCCTCTGTTTCAGCCCCTCTGTTTCAGCCCCTCTGTTTCAGCCCCTCTGTTTCTGCCCCTCTTTTTCAGCCATTCTGTTTCAGCCCCTCTGTTTCAGCCCCTCTGTTTCTCGCTCTCTGTTTCTCGCCCTCTGTTTCAGCCCCTCTGTTTCTCGCCCACTGTTTCAGCCCCTCTGCTTCTCGCCCTCTGTTTCAGCCCCTCTGTTTCAGCCCCTCTGTTTCAGCCCCTTTGTTTCAGCCCCTCTGTTTCTCGCCCTCTTTTCAGCCCCTCTGTTTCAGCCCCTCTGTTTCTCGCCCTCTGTTACAGCCCCTCTATTTCAGCCCCTCTGTTTCAGCCCCTCTGTTTCAGCCCCTCTGTTTCAGCCCGTCTGTATCTCGCCCTCTGTTTCTCGCCCTCTGTTTCTCGCTCTCTGTTTCACGCCCTCTGTTTCTCGCCCTCTGTTTCTCGCCCTCTGTTTCAGCCCCTCTGTTTCACCCCCTCTGTTTCAGCCCGTCTGTTTCTCGCCCTCTGTTTCTCGCCCTCTGTTTCTCGCCCTCTGTTTCAGCCCCTCTGTTTCAGCCCCTCTGTTTCAGCCCCTCTGTTTCAGCCCCTCTATTTCAGCCCCTCTGTTTCTCGCCCTCTGTTTCAGCCCCTCTGTTTCAGCTCCTCTGTTTCACCCCCTCTGTTTCTCGCCCTCTGTTTCAGCCCCTCTGTTTCAGCCCCTCTGTTTCAGCCCCTCTGTTTCTGCCCCTCTTTTTCAGCCATTCTGTTTCAGCCCCTCTGTTTCAGCCCCTCTGTTTCAGCCCCTCTGTTTCTCGCTCTCTGTTTCTCGCCCTCTGTTTCAGCCCCTCTGTTTCTCGCCCACTGTTTCAGCCCCTCTGTTTCTCGCCCTCTGTTTCAGCCCCTCTGTTTCAGCCACTCTGTTTCAGCCCCTTTGTTTCAGCCCCACTGTTTCTCGCCCTCTTTTCAGCCCCTCTGTTTCAGCCCCTCTGTTTCTCGCCCTCTGTTTCAGCCCCTCTGTTTCAGCCCCTCTGTTTCAGCCCCTCTGTTTCAGCCCCTCTGTTTCAGCCCGTCTGTTTCTCGCCCTCTGTTTCTCGCCCTGTGTTTCTCGCTCTCTGTTTCACGCCCTCTGTTTCTCGCCCTCTGTTTCTCGCCCTCTGTTTCAGCCCCTCTGTTTCACCCCCTCTGTTTCAGCCCCTCTGTTTCTCGCCCTCTGTTTCTCGCCCTCTGTTTCTCGCCCTCTGTTTCAGCCCCTCTGTTTCAGCCCCTCTGTTTCAGCCCCTCTGTTTCACCCCCTCTGTTTCAGCCCCTCTGTTTCTCGCCCTCTGTTTCAGCCCCTCTGTTTCAGCTCCTCTGTTTCACCCCCTCTGTTTCTCGCCCTCTGTTTCAGCCCCTCTGTTTCAGCCCCTCTGTTTCACCCCCTCTGTTTCAGCCCCTCTGTTTCAGCCCCTCTGTTTAAGCCCCACTCTTTCTCGCCCTCTGTTTCTCGCCCTCTGTTTGTCGCCCTCTGTTTCAGCCCCTCTGTTTCAGCCCCTCTATTTCAGCCCCTTTGTTTCAGCCCCTCTGTTTCAGCCCCTCTGTTTCAGCTCCACTGTTTCAGCCCCTCTGTTTCTCGCACTCTGTTTCTCGCCCTCTGTTTCTCGCCCTCTGTTTCAGCCACTCTGCTTCAGCCCCTCTGTTTCAGCCCCTCTGTTTCAGCCCCACTGTTTAAGCCCCTCTGTTTCTCGCCCTCTGTTTCAGCCCCTCTGTTTCAGCCCATCTGTTTCAGCCCCTCTGTTAATCGCCCTCTGTTTCAGCCCCTCTGTTTCAGCCCCTCTGTTTCAGCCCCTCTGTTTCAGCCCCTCTGTTCCAGCCCCTCTGTTTCTCGCCATCTGTTTCAGCCCCGCTGTTTCATCCACTCTGTTTCATCCCCTCTGTTTCAGCCCCTCTGTTTCTCGCCCTCTGTTTCTCGCTCTCTGTTTCTCGCCCTCTGTTTCAGCCCCTCTGTTTCTCGCGCACTGTTTCAGCCCCTCTGTTTCTCGCCCTGTGTTTCAGCCCCTCTGTTTCAGCCCCTCTGTTTCAGCCACTCTGTTTCAGCCCCTCTGTTTCTCGCCCTCTGTTTCAGCCCCTCTGTTTCAGCCCCTCTGTTTCTCGCCCTCTGTTTCATCCCATCTGTTTCAGCCCCTCTGTTTCTCGCCCTCTGTTTCTCGCTCTCTGTTTCTCGCCCTCTGTTTCAGCCCCTCTGTTTCTCGCGCACTGTTTCAGCCCCTCTGTTTCTCGCACTGTGTTTCAGCCCCTCTGTTTCAGCCCCTCTGTTTCAGCCCCTCTGTTTCAGCCCATCAGTTTCTCGCCCTCTGTTTCAGCCCCTCTGTTTCAGCCCCTCTGTTTCTCGCCCACTGTTTCTGCACCTCTGTTTCAGCCCCTCTGTTTCTCGCCATCTGTTTCGGCCCCTCTGTTTCAGCCCCTCTGTTTCAGCCCCTCTGTTTCAGCCCCTCTGTTTCAGCCCCTCTGTTTCTCGCCCTCTGTTTCTCGCTCTCTGTTTCTCGCCCTCTGTTTCTCGCCCTCTGTTTCTCGCCCTCTGTTTCTCGCCCTCTGTTTCAGCCCCTCTGTTTCAGCCCCTCTGTTTCAGACCCTCTGTTTCAGCCCCGCTGTTTCAGCCCCTCTGTTTCAGCCCCTCTGTTTCTCGCCCTTTGTTTCAGCCCCTCTGTTTCAGCCCCTCTGTTTCACCCCTCTGTTTCTCGCCCTCTGTTTCTCGCCCTCTGTTTCAGCCCCTCTGTTTCAGCCCCTCTGTTTCAGCCCCTCTGTTTCAGCCCCTCTGTTTCTCGCAATCTGTTTCTCGCCCTCTGTTTCTCGCCCTCTGTTTCTCACCCTCTGTTTCAGCCCCTCTGTTTCAGCCCGTCTGTTTCAGCCCCTCTGTTTCAGCCCCACTGTTTAATCCCCTCTGTTTCTCGCCCTCTGATCAGCCCCTCTGTTTCTCGGCTCTGTTTCACGCCCTCTGTTTCAGCCCCTCTGTTTCAGCCCCTCTGTTTCTCGCCCTCTGGTTCAGCCCCTCTTTTTCAGCCCCTCTGTTTCAGCCCATCTGTTTCAGCCCCTCTGTTTCTCGCCCTCTGTTTCAGCCCCTCTGTTTCTCGCCCTCTGTTTCAGCCCCTCTGTTTCAGCCCCTCTGTTTCAGCCCATCTGTTTGAGCCCCTCTGTTTCTCGCCCTCTGTTTCAGCTCCTCTCTTTCAGCCCCTCTCTTTCAGCCCCTCTGTTTCAGCCCCTCTGTTTCAGCCCCTCTGTTCCAGCCCCTCTGTTTCTCGCCCTCTGTTTCAGCCCCGCTGTTTCAGCCCCTCTGTTTCAGCCCCTCCGTTTCTCGCACTCTGTTTCTCGCCCTCTGTTTCTCGCCCTCTGTTTCAGCCACTCTGATTCAGCCCCTCTGTTACAGCCCCTCTGTTTCAGCCCCTCTGTTTCAGCCCCACTATTTAAGCCCCTCTGTTTCTCGCCCTCTGTTTCAGCCCCTCTGTTTCAGCCCCTCTGTTTCAGCCCCTCTGTTTCAGCCCCTCTTTTTCAGCCCCTCTGTTTCAGCCCATCTGTTTCAGCCCCTCTGTTTCTCGCCCTCTGTTTCAGCCCCTCTGTTTCTCGCCCTCTGTTTCAGCCCCTCTGTTTCAGCCCCTCTGTTTCAGCCCCTCTGTTTCAGCCCCTCTGTTTCTGCCCCTCTTTTTCAGCCATTCTGTTTCACCCCCTCTATTTCAGCCCCTCTGTTTCTCGCCCTCTGTTTCAGCCCCTCTGTTTCAGCTCCTCTGTTTCAGCCCCTCCGTTTCTCGCACTCTGTTTCTCGCCCTCTGTTTCTCGCCCTCTGTTTCAGCCCCTCTGTTTCTCGCCCTCTGTTTCAGCCCCTCTGTTTCAGCCCCTCTGTTTCAGCCCCTCTGTTTCAGCCCCTCTGTTTCACCCCCTCTATTTCAGCCCCTCTGTTTCTCGCCCTCTGTTTCAGCCCCTCTGTTTCAGCTCCTCTGTTTCACCCCCTCTGTTTCTCGCCCTCTGTTTCAGCCCCTCTGTTTCAGCCCCTCTGTTTCAGCCCCTCTGTTTCTGCCCCTCTTTTTCAGCCATTCTGTTTCAGCCCCTCTGTTTCAGCCCCTCTGTTTCAGCCCCTCTGTTTCTCGCTCTCTGTTTCTCGCCCTCTGTTTCAGCCCCTCTGTTTCTCGCCCTCTGTTTCAGCCCCTCTGTTTCTCGCCCTCTGTTTCAGCCCCTCTGTTTCAGCCCCTCTGTTTCAGCCCCTCTGTTTCAGCCCCTCTGTTTCTCGCCCTCTGTTTCAGCCCCTCTGTTTCAGCCCCTCTGTTTCACCCCTCTGTTTCTCGCCCTCTGTTTCTCGCCATCTGTTTCTCACCCTTTGTTTCTCGCTCTCTGTTTCTCGCCCTCTGTTTCAGCCCCTCTGTTTCTCGCGCACTGTTTCAGCCCCTCTGTTTCTCGCCCTGTGTTTCAGCCCCTCTGTTTCAGCCCCTCTGTTTCAGCCACTCTGTTTCAGCCCCTCTGTTTCTCGCCCTCTGTTTCAGCCCCTCTGTTTCAGCCCCTCTGTTTCTCGCCCTCTGTTTCATCCCATCTGTTTCAGCCCCTCTGTTTCTCGCCCTCTGTTTCTCGCTCTCTGTTTCTCGCCCTCTGTTTCAGCCCCTCTGTTTCTCGCGCACTGTTTCAGCCCCTCTGTTTCTCGCACTGTGTTTCAGCCCCTCTGTTTCAGCCCCTCTGTTTCAGCCCCTCTGTTTCAGCCCATCAGTTTCTCGCCCTCTGTTTCAGCCCCTCTGTTTCAGCCCCTCTGTTTCTCGCCCACTGTTTCTGCACCTCTGTTTCAGCCCCTCTGTTTCTCGCCATCTGTTTCGGCCCCTCTGTTTCAGCCCCTCTGTTTCAGCCCCTCTGTTTCAGCCCCTCTGTTTCAGCCCCTCTGTTTCTCGCCCTCTGTTTCTCGCTCTCTGTTTCTCGCCCTCTGTTTCTCGCCCTCTGTTTCTCGCCCTCTGTTTCTCGCCCTCTGTTTCAGCCCCTCTGTTTCAGCCCCTCTGTTTCAGACCCTCTGTTTCAGCCCCGCTGTTTCAGCCCCTCTGTTTCAGCCCCTCTGTTTCTCGCCCTTTGTTTCAGCCCCTCTGTTTCAGCCCCTCTGTTTCACCCCTCTGTTTCTCGCCCTCTGTTTCTCGCCCTCTGTTTCAGCCCCTCTGTTTCAGCCCCTCTGTTTCAGCCCCTCTGTTTCAGCCCCTCTGTTTCTCGCAATCTGTTTCTCGCCCTCTGTTTCTCGCCCTCTGTTTCTCACCCTCTGTTTCAGCCCCTCTGTTTCAGCCCGTCTGTTTCAGCCCCTCTGTTTCAGCCCCACTGTTTAATCCCCTCTGTTTCTCGCCCTCTGATCAGCCCCTCTGTTTCTCGGCTCTGTTTCACGCCCTCTGTTTCAGCCCCTCTGTTTCAGCCCCTCTGTTTCTCGCCCTCTGGTTCAGCCCCTCTTTTTCAGCCCCTCTGTTTCAGCCCATCTGTTTCAGCCCCTCTGTTTCTCGCCCTCTGTTTCAGCCCCTCTGTTTCTCGCCCTCTGTTTCAGCCCCTCTGTTTCAGCCCCTCTGTTTCAGCCCATCTGTTTGAGCCCCTCTGTTTCTCGCCCTCTGTTTCAGCTCCTCTCTTTCAGCCCCTCTCTTTCAGCCCCTCTGTTTCAGCCCCTCTGTTTCAGCCCCTCTGTTCCAGCCCCTCTGTTTCTCGCCCTCTGTTTCAGCCCCGCTGTTTCAGCCCCTCTGTTTCAGCCCCTCCGTTTCTCGCACTCTGTTTCTCGCCCTCTGTTTCTCGCCCTCTGTTTCAGCCACTCTGATTCAGCCCCTCTGTTACAGCCCCTCTGTTTCAGCCCCTCTGTTTCAGCCCCACTATTTAAGCCCCTCTGTTTCTCGCCCTCTGTTTCAGCCCCTCTGTTTCAGCCCCTCTGTTTCAGCCCCTCTGTTTCAGCCCCTCTTTTTCAGCCCCTCTGTTTCAGCCCATCTGTTTCAGCCCCTCTGTTTCTCGCCCTCTGTTTCAGCCCCTCTGTTTCTCGCCCTCTGTTTCAGCCCCTCTGTTTCAGCCCCTCTGTTTCAGCCCCTCTGTTTCAGCCCCTCTGTTTCTGCCCCTCTTTTTCAGCCATTCTGTTTCACCCCCTCTATTTCAGCCCCTCTGTTTCTCGCCCTCTGTTTCAGCCCCTCTGTTTCAGCTCCTCTGTTTCAGCCCCTCCGTTTCTCGCACTCTGTTTCTCGCCCTCTGTTTCTCGCCCTCTGTTTCAGCCCCTCTGTTTCTCGCCCTCTGTTTCAGCCCCTCTGTTTCAGCCCCTCTGTTTCAGCCCCTCTGTTTCAGCCCCTCTGTTTCACCCCCTCTATTTCAGCCCCTCTGTTTCTCGCCCTCTGTTTCAGCCCCTCTGTTTCAGCTCCTCTGTTTCACCCCCTCTGTTTCTCGCCCTCTGTTTCAGCCCCTCTGTTTCAGCCCCTCTGTTTCAGCCCCTCTGTTTCTGCCCCTCTTTTTCAGCCATTCTGTTTCAGCCCCTCTGTTTCAGCCCCTCTGTTTCAGCCCCTCTGTTTCTCGCTCTCTGTTTCTCGCCCTCTGTTTCAGCCCCTCTGTTTCTCGCCCTCTGTTTCAGCCCCTCTGTTTCTCGCCCTCTGTTTCAGCCCCTCTGTTTCAGCCCCTCTGTTTCAGCCCCTTTGTTTCAGCCCCACTGTTTCTCGCCCTCTTTTCAGCCCCTCTGTTTCAGCCCCTCTGTTTCTCGCCCTCTGTTTCAGCCCCTCTGTTTCAGCCCCTCTGTTTCAGCCCCTCTGTTTCAGCCCCTCTGTTTCAGCCCGTCTGTTTCTCGCCCTCTGTTTCTCGCCCTGTGTTTCTCGCTCTCTGTTTCACGCCCTCTGTTTCTCGCCCTCTGTTTCTCGCCCTCTGTTTCAGCCCCTCTGTTTCACCCCCTCTGTTTCAGCCCCTCTGTTTCTCGCCCTCTGTTTCTCGCCCTCTGTTTCAGCCCCTCTGTTTCAGCCCCTCTGTTTCAGCCCCTCTGTTTCACCCCCTCTGTTTCAGCCCCTCTGTTTCTCGCCCTCTGTTTCAGCCCCTCTGTTTCAGCTCCTCTGTTTCACCCCCTCTGTTTCACGCCCTCTGTTTCAGCCCCTCTGTTTCAGCCCCTCAGTTTCACCCCCTCTGTTTCAGCCCCTCTGTTTCAGCCCCTCTGTTTAAGCCCCACTCTTTCTCGCCCTCTGTTTCTCGCCCTCTGTTGGTCGCCCTCTGTTTCAGCCCCTCTGTTTCAGCCCCTCTATTTCAGCCCCTTTGTTTCAGCCCCTCTGTTTCAGCCCCTCTGTTTCAGCTCAACTGTTAAGCCCCTCTGTTTCTCGCACTCTGTTTCTCGCCCTCTGTTTCTCGCCCTCTGTTTCAGCCACTCTGCTTCAGCCCCTCTGTTTCAGCCCCTCTGTTTCAGCCCCACTGTTTAAGCCCCTCTGTTTCTCGCCCTCTGTTTCAGCCCCTCTGTTTCTCGCCCGCTGTTTCTCGCCCTCTGTTTCAGCCCCTCTGTTTCAGCCCCTCTGTTTCAGCCCCTCTGTTTCAGCCCTTCTTATTCAGCCACTCTGTTTCAGTCCCTCTGTTTCAGCCCCTCTGTTTCTCGCCCTCTGTTTCTCGCTCTCTGTTTCTCGCCCTCTGTTTCAGCCCCTCTGTTTCTCGCCCACTGTTTCAGCCCCTCTGTTTCTCGCCCTCTGTTTCAGCCCCTCTGTTTCAGCCCCTCTGTTTCAGCCCCTCTCTTTCAGCCCCTCTGTTTCTCGCCCTCTGTTTCAGCACTTCTGTTTCAGCCCCTCTGTTTCAGCCCCTCTTTTTCAGCCCCTCTGTTTCAGCCCATCTGTTTCAGCCCCTCTGTTTCTCGCCCTCTGTTTCAGCCCCTCTGTTTCTCGCCCTCTGTTTCAGCCCCTCTGTTTCAGCCCCTCTGTTTCAGCCCATCTGTTTCAGCCCCTCTGTTTCTCGCCCTCTTTTCAGCCCCTCTGTTTCAGCCCCTCTGTTTCTCGCCCTCTGTTTCAGCCCCTCTGTTTCAGCCCCTCTGTTTCAGCCCCTCTGTTTCAGCCCCTCTGTTTCAGCCCGTCTGTATCTCGCCCTCTGTTTCTCGCCCTCTGTTTCTCGCTCTCTGTTTCACGCCCTCTGTTTCTCGCCCTCTGTTTCTCGCCCTCTGTTTCAGCCCCTCTGTTTCACCCCCTCTGTTTCAGCCCCTCTGTTTCTCGCCCTCTGTTTCTCGCCCTCTGTTTCTCGCCCTCTGTTTCAGCCCCTCTGTTTCAGCCCAGCTGTTTCAGCCCCTCTGTTTCACCCCCTCTATTTCAGCCCCTCTGTTTCTCGCCCTCTGTTTCAGCCCCTCTGTTTCAGCTCCTCTGTTTCACCCCCTCTGTTTCTCGCCCTCTGTTTCAGCCCCTCTGTTTCAGCCCCTCTGTTTCAGCCCCTCTGTTTCTGCCCCTCTTTTTCAGCCATTCTGTTTCAGCCCCTCTGTTTCAGCCCCTCTGTTTCAGCCCCTCTGTTTCTCGCTCTCTGTTTCTCGCCCTCTGTTTCAGCCCCTCTGTTTCTCGCCCTCTGTTTCAGCCCCTCTGTTTCTCGCCCTCTGTTTCAGCCCCTCTGTTTCAGCCCCTCTGTTTCAGCCCCTTTGTTTCAGCCCCACTGTTTCTCGCCCTCTTTTCAGCCCCTCTGTTTCAGCCCCTCTGTTTCTCGCCCTCTGTTTCAGCCCCTCTGTTTCAGCCCCTCTGTTTCAGCCCCTCTGTTTCAGCCCCTCTGTTTCAGCCCGTCTGTTTCTCGCCCTCTGTTTCTCGCCCTGTGTTTCTCGCTCTCTGTTTCACGCCCTCTGTTTCTCGCCCTCTGTTTCTCGCCCTCTGTTTCAGCCCCTCTGTTTCACCCCCTCTGTTTCAGACCCTCTGTTTCTCGCCCTCTGTTTCTCGCCCTCTGTTTCAGCCCCTCTGTTTCAGCCCCTCTGTTTCAGCCCCTCTGTTTCACCCCCTCTGTTTCAGCCCCTCTGTTTCTCGCCCTCTGTTTCAGCCCCTCTGTTTCAGCTCCTCTGTTTCACCCCCTCTGTTTCACGCCCTCTGTTTCAGCCCCTCTGTTTCAGCCCCTCAGTTTCACCCCCTCTGTTTCAGCCCCTCTGTTTCAGCCCCTCTGTTTAAGCCCCACTCTTTCTCGCCCTCTGTTTCTCGCCCTCTGTTGGTCGCCCTCTGTTTCAGCCCCTCTGTTTCAGCCCCTCTATTTCAGCCCCTTTGTTTCAGCCCCGCTGTTTCAGCCCCTCTGTTTCAGCTCAACTGTTTCAGCCCCTCTGTTTCTCGCACTCTGTTTCTCGCCCTCTGTTTCTCGCCCTCTGTTTCAGCCACTCTGCTTCAGCCCCTCTGTTTCAGCCCCTCTGTTTCAGCCCCACTGTTTAAGCCCCTCTGTTTCTCGCCCTCTGTTTCAGCCCCTCTGTTTCAGCCCCTCTGTTTCAGCCCTTCTTATTCAGCCACTCTGTTTCAGTCCCTCTGTTTCAGCCCCTCTGTTTCTCGCCCTCTGTTTCTCGCTCTCTGTTTCTCGCCCTCTGTTTCAGCCCCTCTGTTTCTCGCCCACTGTTTCAGCCCCTCTGTTTCTCGCCCTCTGTTTCAGCCCCTCTGTTTCAGCCCCTCTCTTTCAGCCCCTCTGTTTCTCGCCCTCTGTTTCAGCACTTCTGTTTCAGCCCCTCTGTTTCTCGCCCTCTGTTTCTGCCCCTCTGTTTCAGCTCTTCTGTTTCAGTCCCTCTGTTTCAGCCCCTCTGTTTCAGCCCTTCTGTTTCTCGCCCTCTGTTTCTCGCCCTCTGTTTCAGCCCCTCTGTTTCAGCCCCTCTGTTTCACCCCCTCTGTTTCAGCCCCTCTGTTTCAGCCCCTCTGTTTCTCGCCCTCTGTTTCTCGCCCTCTGTTTCTCGCTCTCTGTTTCTCGCCCTCTGTTTCTCGCCCTCTGTTTCTCGCCCTCTGTTTCAGCCCCTCTGTTTCACCCCCTCTGTTTCAGCCCCTCTGATTCTCGCCCTCTGTTTCTCGCCCTCTGTTTCTCGCCCTCTGTTTCTCGCCCTCTGTTTCAGCCCCTCTGTTTCAGCCCCTCTTTTTCAGCCATTCTGTTTCAGCCCCTCTGTTTCAGCCCCACTGTTTAATCCCCTCTGTTTCTCGCCCTCTGATCAGCCCCTCTGTTTCTCGGCTCTGTTTCACGCCCTCTGTTTCAGCCCCTCTGTTTCAGCCCCTCTGTTTCAGCCCCTCTGTTTCAGCCCCTCTTTTTCAGCCCCTCTGTTTCAGCCCATCTGTTTCAGCCCCTCTGTTTCTCGCCCTCTGTTTCAGCCCCTCTGTTTCTCGCCCTCTGTTTCAGCCCCTCTGTTTCAGCCCCTCTGTTTCAGCCCATCTGTTTCAGCCCCTCTGTTTCTCGCCCTCTGTTTCAGCCCCTCTGTTTCAGCCCCTCTGTTTCAGCCCCTCTGTTCCAGCCCCTCTGTTTCTCGCCCTCTGTTTCATCCCCGCTGTTTCAGCCCCTCTGTTTCAGCCCCTCCGTTTCTCGCACTCTGTTTCTCGCCCTCTGTTTCTCGCCCTCAGTTTCAGCCACTCTGATTCAGCCCCTCTGTTACAGCCCCTCTGTTTCAGCCCCTCTGTTTCAGCCCCACTATTTAAGCCCCTCAGTTTCTCGCCCTCTGTTTCAGCCCCTCTGTTTCAGCCCCTCTGTTTCAGCCCCTCTGTTTCAGCCCCTCTTTTTCAGCCCCTCTGTTTCAGCCCATCTGTTTCAGCCCCTCTGTTTCTCGCCCTCTGTTTCAGCCCCTCTGTTTCTCGCCCTCTGTTTCAGCCCCTCTGTTTCAGCCCCTCTGTTTCAGCCCCTCTGTTTCAGCCCCTCTGTTTCAGCCCCTCTGTTTCTGCCCCTCTTTTTCAGCCATTCTGTTTCAGCCCCTCTGTTTCAGGCCCTCTGTTTCAACCCCTCTGTTTCTCGCAATCTGTTTCTCGCCCTTTGTTTCTCGCCCTCTGTTTCAGCCCCTCTGTTTCAGCCCCTCTGTTTCAGCCCCTCTGTTTCATCCCCACTGTTTAATCCCCGCTGTTTCTCGCCCTCTGATTAGCCCCTCTGTTTCTCGGCCTCTGTTTCTCGCCCTCTGTTTCAGCCCCTCTGTTTCAGCCCCTCTGTTTCAGCCCCTCTGTTTCAGCCCCTCTGTTTCAGACCCTCTTTTTCTGCCCCTCTGTTTCAGCCCATCTGTTTCAGCCCCTCTGTTTCTCGCCCTCTGTTTCAGCCCCTCTGTTTCTCGCCCTCTGTTTCAGCCCCTCTGTTTCAGCCCCTCTGTTTCAGCCCATCTGTTTCAGCCCCTCTGTTAATCGCCCTCTGTTTCAGCCCCTCTGTTTCAGCCCCTCTGTTTCAGCCCCTCTGTTTCAGCCCCTCTGTTCCAGCCCCTCTGTTTCTCGCCATCTGTTTCAGCCCCGCTGTTTCATCCACTCTGTTTCATCCCCTCTGTTTCAGCCCCTCTGTTTCTCGCCCTCTGTTTCTCGCTCTCTGTTTCTCGCCCTCTGTTTCAGCCCCTCTGTTTCTCGCGCACTGTTTCAGCCCCTCTGTTTCTCGCCCTGTGTTTCAGCCCCTCTGTTTCAGCCCCTCTGTTTCAGCCACACTGTTTCAGCCCCTCTGTTTCTCGCCCTCTGTTTCAGCCCCTCTGTTTCAGCCCCTCTGTTTCTCGCCCTCTGTTTCATCCCATCTGTTTCAGCCCCTCTGTTTCTCGCCCTCTGTTTCTCGCTCTCTGTTTCTCGCCCTCTGTTTCAGCCCCTCTGTTTCTCGCGCACTGTTTCAGCCCCTCTGTTTCTCGCCCTGTGTTTCAGCCCCTCTGTTTCAGCCCCTCTGTTTCAGCCCCTCTGTTTTAGCCCATCTGTTTCTCGCCCTCTGTTTCAGCCCCTCTGTTTCAGCCCCTCTGTTTCTCGCCCACTGTTTCTGCACCTCTGTTTCAGCCCCTCTGTTTCTCGCCATCTGTTTCGGCCCCTCTGTTTCAGCCCCTCTGTTACAGCCCCTCTGTTTCAGCCCCTCTGCTTCAGCCCCTCTGTTTCTCGCCCTCTGTTTCTCGCTCTCTGTTTCTCGCCCTCTGTTTCTCGCCCTCTGTTTCTCGCCCTCTGTTTCTCGCCCTCTGTTTCAGCCCCTCTGTTTCAGCCCCTCTGTTTCAGACCCTCTGTTTCAGCCCCGCTGTTTCAGCCCCTCTGTTTCAGCCCCTCTGTTTCTCGCCCTTTGTTTCAGCCCCTCTGTTTCAGCCCCTCTGTTTCACCCCTCTGTTTCTCGCCCTCTGTTTCTCGCCCTCTGTTTCAGCCCCTCTGTTTCAGCCCCTCTGTTTCAGCCCCTCTGTTTCAGCCCCTCTGTTTCTCGCAATCTGTTTCTCGCCCTCTGTTTCTCGCCCTCTGTTTCTCACCCTCTGTTTCAGCCCCTCTGTTTCAGCCCGTCTGTTTCAGCCCCTCTGTTTCAGCCCCACTGTTTAATCCCCTCTGTTTCTCGCCCTCTGATCAGCCCCTCTGTTTCTCGGCTCTGTTTCACGCCCTCTGTTTCAGCCCCTCTGTTTCAGCCCCTCTGTTTCTCGCCCTCTGGTTCAGCCCCTCTTTTTCAGCCCCTCTGTTTCAGCCCATCTGTTTCAGCCCCTCTGTTTCTCGCCCTCTGTTTCAGCCCCTCTGTTTCTCGCCCTCTGTTTCAGCCCCTCTGTTTCAGCCCCTCTGTTAGCCCATCTGTTTCAGCCCCTCTGTTTCTCGCCCTCTGTTTCAGCTCCTCTCTTTCAGCCCCTCTCTTTCAGCCCCTCTGTTTCAGCCCCTCTGTTTCAGCCCCTCTGTTCCAGCCCCTCTGTTTCTCGCCCTCTGTTTCAGCCCCGCTGTTTCAGCCCCTCTGTTTAAGCCCCTCCGTTTCTCGCACTCTGTTTCTCGCCCTCTGTTTCTCGCCCTCTGTTTCAGCCACTCTGATTCAGCCCCTCTGTTACAGCCCCTCTGTTTCAGCCCCTCTGTTTCAGCCCCACTATTTAAGCCCCTCTGTTTCTCGCCCTCTGTTTCAGCCCCTCTGTTTCAGCCCCTCTGTTTCAGCCCCTCTGTTTCAGCCCCTCTTTTTCAGCCCCTCTGTTTCAGCCCATCTGTTTCAGCCCCTCTGTTTCTCGCCCTCTGTTTCAGCCCCTCTGTTTCTCGCCCTCTGTTTCAGCCCCTCTGTTTCAGCCCCTCTGTTTCAGCCCCTCTGTTTCAGCCCCTCTGTTTCTGCCCCTCTTTTTCAGCCATTCTGTTTCAGCCCCTCTGTTTCAGCCCCTCTGTTTCTCGCTCTCTGTTTCTCGCCCTCTGTTTCAGCCCCTCTGTTTCTCGCCCACTGTTTCAGCCCCTCTGCTTCTCGCCCTCTGTTTCAGCCCCTCTGTTTCAGCCCCTCTGTTTCAGCCCCTTTGTTTCAGCCCCTCTGTTTCTCGCCCTCTTTTCAGCCCCTCTGTTTCAGCCCCTCTGTTTCTCGCCCTCTGTTTCAGCCCCTCTGTTTCAGCCCCTCTGTTTCAGCCCCTCTGTTTCAGCCCCTCTGTTTCAGCCCGTCTGTATCTCGCCCTCTGTTTCTCGCCCTCTGTTTCTCGCTCTCTGTTTCACGCCCTCTGTTTCTCGCCCTCTGTTTCTCGCCCTCTGTTTCAGCCCCTCTGTTTCACCCCCTCTGTTTCAGCCCCTCTGTTTCTCGCCCTCTGTTTCTCGCCCTCTGTTTCTCGCCCTCTGTTTCAGCCCCTCTGTTTCAGCCCCTCTGTTTCAGCCCCTCTGTTTCAGCCCCTCTATTTCAGCCCCTCTGTTTCTCGCCCTCTGTTTCAGCCCCTCTGTTTCAGCTCCTCTGTTTCACCCCCTCTGTTTCTCGCCCTCTGTTTCAGCCCCTCTGTTTCAGCCCCTCTGTTTCAGCCCCTCTGTTTCTGCCCCTCTTTTTCAGCCATTCTGTTTCAGCCCCTCTGTTTCAGCCCCTCTGTTTCAGCCCCTCTGTTTCTCGCTCTCTGTTTCTCGCCCTCTGTTTCAGCCCCTCTGTTTCTCGCCCACTGTTTCAGCCCCTCTGTTTCTCGCCCTCTGTTTCAGCCCCTCTGTTTCAGCCACTCTGTTTCAGCCCCTTTGTTTCAGCCCCACTGTTTCTCGCCCTCTTTTCAGCCCCTCTGTTTCAGCCCCTCTGTTTCTCGCCCTCTGTTTCAGCCCCTCTGTTTCAGCCCCTCTGTTTCTCGCCCTCTGTTTCAGCCCCTCTGTTTCACCCCCTCTGTTTCAGCCCCTCTGATTCTCGCCCTCTGTTTCTCGCCCTCTGTTTCTCGCCCTCTGTTTCTCGCCCTCTGTTTCAGCCCCTCTGTTTCAGCCCCTCTTTTTCAGCCATTCTGTTTCAGCCCCTCTGTTTCAGCCCCACTGTTTAATCCCCTCTGTTTCTCGCCCTCTGATCAGCCCCTCTGTTTCTCGGCTCTGTTTCACGCCCTCTGTTTCAGCCCCTCTGTTTCAGCCCCTCTGTTTCAGCCCCTCTGTTTCAGCCCCTCTTTTTCAGCCCCTCTGTTTCAGCCCATCTGTTTCAGCCCCTCTGTTTCTCGCCCTCTGTTTCAGCCCCTCTGTTTCTCGCCCTCTGTTTCAGCCCCTCTGTTTCAGCCCCTCTGTTTCAGCCCATCTGTTTCAGCCCCTCTGTTTCTCGCCCTCTGTTTCAGCCCCTCTGTTTCAGCCCCTCTGTTTCAGCCCCTCTGTTTCAGCCCCTCTGTTCCAGCCCCTCTGTTTCTCGCCCTCTGTTTTAGCCCCGCTGTTTCAGCCCCTCTGTTTCAGCCCCTCCGTTTCTCGCACTCTGTTTCTCGCCCTCTGTTTCTCGCCCTCAGTTTCAGCCACTCTGATTCAGCCCCTCTGTTACAGCCCCTCTGTTTCAGCCCCTCTGTTTCAGCCCCACTATTTAAGCCCCTCAGTTTCTCGCCCTCTGTTTCAGCCCCTCTGTTTCAGCCCCTCTGTTTCAGCCCCTCTGTTTCAGCCCCTCTTTTTCAGCCCCTCTGTTTCAGCCCATCTGTTTCAGCCCCTCTGTTTCTCGCCCTCTGTTTCAGCCCCTCTGTTTCTCGCCCTCTGTTTCAGCCCCTCTGTTTCAGCCCCTCTGTTTCAGCCCCTCTGTTTCAGCCCCTCTGTTTCAGCCCCTCTGTTTCTGCCCCTCTTTTTCAGCCATTCTGTTTCAGCCCCTCTGTTTCAGGCCCTCTGTTTCAACCCCTCTGTTTCTCGCAATCTGTTTCTCGCCCTTTGTTTCTCGCCCTCTGTTTCAGCCCCTCTGTTTCAGCCCCTCTGTTTCAGCCCCTCTGTTTCATCCCCACTGTTTAATCCCCGCTGTTTCTCGCCCTCTGATTAGCCCCTCTGTTTCTCGGCCTCTGTTTCTCGCCCTCTGTTTCAGCCCCTCTGTTTCAGCCCCTCTGTTTCAGCCCCTCTGTTTCAGCCCCTCTGTTTCAGACCCTCTTTTTCTGCCCCTCTGTTTCAGCCCATCTGTTTCAGCCCCTCTGTTTCTCGCCCTCTGTTTCAGCCCCTCTGTTTCTCGCCCTCTGTTTCAGCCCCTCTGTTTCAGCCCCTCTGTTTCAGCCCATCTGTTTCAGCCCCTCTGTTAATCGCCCTCTGTTTCAGCCCCTCTGTTTCAGCCCCTCTGTTTCAGCCCCTCTGTTTCAGCCCCTCTGTTCCAGCCCCTCTGTTTCTCGCCATCTGTTTCAGCCCCGCTGTTTCATCCACTCTGTTTCATCCCCTCTGTTTCAGCCCCTCTGTTTCTCGCCCTCTGTTTCTCGCTCTCTGTTTCTCGCCCTCTGTTTCAGCCCCTCTGTTTCTCGCGCACTGTTTCAGCCCCTCTGTTTCTCGCCCTGTGTTTCAGCCCCTCTGTTTCAGCCGCTCTGTTTCAGCCACTCTGTTTCAGCCCCTCTGTTTCTCGCCCTCTGTTTCAGCCCCTCTGTTTCAGCACCTCTGTTTCTCGCCCTCTGTTTCATCCCATCTGTTTCAGCCCCTCTGTTTCTCGCCCTCTGTTTCTCGCTCTCTGTTTCTCGCCCTCTGTTTCAGCCCCTCTGTTTCTCGCGCACTGTTTCAGCCCCTCTGTTTCTCGCCCTGTGTTTCAGCCCCTCTGTTTCAGCCCCTCTGTTTCAGCCCCTCTGTTTTAGCCCATCTGTTTCTCGCCTTCTGTTTCAGCCCCTCTGTTTCAGCCCCTCTGTTTCTCGCCCACTGTTTCTGCACCTCTGTTTCAGCCCCTCTGTTTCTCGCCATCTGTTTCGGCCCCTCTGTTTCAGCCCCTCTGTTTCAGCCCCTCTGTTTCAGCCCCTCTGTTTCAGCCCCTCTGTTTCTCGCCCTCTGTTTCTCGCTCTCTGTTTCTCGCCCTCTGTTTCTCGCCCTCTGTTTCTCGCCCTCTGTTTCTCGCCCTCTGTTTCAGCCCCTCTGTTTCAGCCCCTCTGTTTCAGACCCTCTGTTTCAGCCCCGCTGTTTCAGCCCCTCTGTTTCAGCCCCTCTGTTTCTCGCCCTTTATTTCAGCCCCTCTGTTTCAGCCCCTCTGTTTCACCCCTCTGTTTCTCGCCCTCTGTTTCTCGCCCTCTGTTTCAGCCCCTCTGTTTCAGCCCCTCTGTTTCAGCCCCTCTGTTTCAGCCCCTCTGTTTCTCGCAATCTGTTTCTCGCCCTCTGTTTCTCGCCCTCTGTTTCTCACCCTCTGTTTCAGCCCCTCTGTTTCAGCCCGTCTGTTTCAGCCCCTCTGTTTCAGCCCCACTGTTTAATCCCCTCTGTTTCTCGCCCTCTGATCAGCCCCTCTGTTTCTCGGCTCTGTTTCACGCCCTCTGTTTCAGCCCCTCTGTTTCAGCCCCTCTGTTTCTCGCCCTCTGGTTCAGCCCCTCTTTTTCAGCCCCTCTGTTTCAGCCCATCTGTTTCAGCCCCTCTGTTTCTCGCCCTCTGTTTCAGCCCCTCTGTTTCTCGCCCTCTGTTTCAGCCCCTCTGTTTCAGCCCCTCTGTTAGCCCATCTGTTTCAGCCCCTCTGTTTCTCGCCCTCTGTTTCAGCTCCTCTCTTTCAGCCCCTCTCTTTCAGCCCCTCAGTTTCAGCCCCTCTGTTTCAGCCCCTCTGTTCCAGCCCCTCTGTTTCTCGCCCTCTGTTTCAGCCCCGCTGTTTCAGCCCCTCTGTTTCAGCCCCTCCGTTTCTCGCACTCTGTTTCTCGCCCTCTGTTTCTCTCCCTCTGTTTCAGCCACTCTGATTCAGCCCCTCTGTTACAGCCCCTCTGTTTCAGCCCCTCTGTTTCAGCCCCACTATATAAGCCCCTCTGTTTCTCGCCCTCTGTTTCAGCCCCTCTGTTTCAGCCCCTCTGTTTCAGCCCCTCTGTTTCAGCCCCTCTTTTTCAGCCCCTCTGTTTCAGCCCATCTGTTTCAGCCCCTCTGTTTCTCGCCCTCTGTTTCAGCCCCTCTGTTTCTCGCCCTCTGTTTCAGCCCCTCTGTTTCAGCCCCTCTGTTTCAGCCCCTCTGTTTCAGCCCCTCTGTTTCAGCCCCTCTGTTTCTGCCCCTCTTTTTCAGCCATTCTGTTTCAGCCCCTCTGTTTCAGCCCCTCTGTTTCTCGCTCTCTGTTTCTCGCCCTCTGTTTCAGCCCCTCTGTTTCTCGCCCACTGTTTCAGCCCCTCTGCTTCTCGCCCTCTGTTTCAGCCCCTCTGTTTCAGCCCCTCTGTTTCAGCCCCTTTGTTTCAGCCCCTCTGTTTCTCGCCCTCTTTTCAGCCCCTCTGTTTCAGCCCCTCTGTTTCTCGCCCTCTGTTTCAGCCCCTCTGTTTCAGCCCCTCTGTTTCAGCACCTCTGTTTCAGCCGCTCTGTTTCAGCCCGTCTGTATCTCGCCCTCTGTTTCTCGCCCTCTGTTTCTCGCTCTCTGTTTCACGCCCTCTGTTTCTCGCCCTCTGTTTCTCGCCCTCTGTTTCAGCCCCTCTGTTTCACCCCCTCTGTTTCAGCCCCTCTGTTTCTCGCCCTCTGTTTCTCGCCCTCTGTTTCTCGCCCTCTGTTTCAGCCCCTCTGTTTCAGCCCCTCTGTTTCAGCCCCTCTGTTTCAGCCCCTCTATTTCAGCCCCTCTGTTTCTCGCCCTCTGTTTCAGCCCCTCTGTTTCAGCTCCTCTGTTTCACCCCCTCTGTTTCTCGCCCTCTGTTTCAGCCCCTCTGTTTCAGCCCCTCTGTTTCAGCCCCTCTGTTTCTGCCCCTCTTTTTCAGCCATTCTGTTTCAGCCCCTCTGTTTCAGCCCCTCTGTTTCAGCCCCTCTGTTTCTCGCTCTCTGTTTCTCGCCCTCTGTTTCAGCCCCTCTGTTTCTCGCCCACTGTTTCAGCCCCTCTGTTTCTCGCCCTCTGTTTCAGCCCCTCTGTTTCAGCCACTCTGTTTCAGCCCCTTTGTTTCAGCCCCACTGTTTCTCGCCCTCTTTTCAGCCCCTCTGTTTCAGCCCCTCTGTTTCTCGCCCTCTGTTTCAGCCCCTCTGTTTCAGCCCCTCTGTTTCAGCCCCTCTGTTTCAGCCCCTCTGTTTCAGCCCGTCTGTTTCTCGCCCTCTGTTTCTCGCCCTGTGTTTCTCGCTCTCTGTTTCACGCCCTCTGTTTCTCGCCCTCTGTTTCTCGCCCTCTGTTTCAGCCCCTCTGTTTCACCCCCTCTGTTTCAGCCCCTCTGTTTCTCGCCCTCTGTTTCTCGCCCTCTGTTTCTCGCCCTCTGTTTCAGCCCCTCTGTTTCAGCCCCTCTGTTTCAGCCCCTCTGTTTCACCCCCTCTGTTTCAGCCCCTCTGTTTCTCGCCCTCTGTTTCAGCCCCTCTGTTTCAGCTCCTCTGTTTCACCCCCTCTGTTTCTCGCCCTCTGTTTCAGCCCCTCTGTTTCAGCCCCTCAGTTTCAGCCCCTCTGTTTCAGCCCCTCTGTTTCAGCCCCTCTGTTTAAGCCCCACTCTTTCTCGCCCTCTGTTTCTCGCCCTCTGTTTGTCGCCCTCTGTTTCAGCCCCTCTGTTTCAGCCACTCTATTTCAGCCCCTTTGTTTCAGCCCCTCTGTTTCAGCCCCTCTGTTTCAGCTCCACTGTTTCAGCCCCTCTGTTTCTCGCACTCTGTTTCTCGCCCTCTGTTTCTCGCCCTCTGTTTCAGCCACTCTGCTTCAGCCCCTCTGTTTCAGCCCCTCTGTTTCAGCCCCTCTGTTTCTGCCCCTCTTTTTCAGCCATTCTGTTTCAGCCCCTCTGTTTCAGCCCCTCTGTTTCTCGCTCTCTGTTTCTCGCCCTCTGTTTCAGCCCCTCTGTTTCTCGCCCACTGTTTCAGCCCCTCTGCTTCTCGCCCTCTGTTTCAGCCCCTCTGTTTCAGCCCCTCTGTTTCAGCCCCTTTGTTTCAGCCCCTCTGTTTCTCGCCCTCTTTTCAGCCCCTCTGTTTCAGCCCCTCTGTTTCTCGCCCTCTGTTTCAGCCCCTCTGTTTCAGCCCCTCTGTTTCAGCACCTCTGTTTCAGCCCCTCTGTTTCAGCCCGTCTGTATCTCGCCCTCTGTTTCTCGCCCTCTGTTTCTCGCTCTCTGTTTCACGCCCTCTGTTTCTCGCCCTCTGTTTCTCGCCCTCTGTTTCAGCCCCTCTGTTTCACCCCCTCTGTTTCAGCCCCTCTGTTTCTCGCCCTCTGTTTCTCGCCCTCTGTTTCTCGCCCTCTGTTTCAGCCCCTCTGTTTCAGCCCCTCTGTTTCAGCCCCTCTGTTTCAGCCCCTCTATTTCAGCCCCTCTGTTTCTCGCCCTCTGTTTCAGCCCCTCTGTTTCAGCTCCTCTGTTTCACCCCCTCTGTTTCTCGCCCTCTGTTTCAGCCCCTCTGTTTCAGCCCCTCTGTTTCAGCCCCTCTGTTTCTGCCCCTCTTTTTCAGCCATTCTGTTTCAGCCCCTCTGTTTCAGCCCCTCTGTTTCAACCCCTCTGTTTCTCGCTCTCTGTTTCTCGCCCTCTGTTTCAGCCCCTCTGTTTCTCGCCCACTGTTTCAGCCCCTCTGTTTCTCGCCCTCTGTTTCAGCCCCTCTGTTTCAGCCACTCTGTTTCAGCCCCTTTGTTTCAGCCCCACTGTTTCTCGCCCTCTTTTCAGCCCCTCTGTTTCAGCCCCTCTGTTTCTCGCCCTCTGTTTCAGCCCCTCTGTTTCAGCCCCTCTGTTTCAGCCCCTCTGTTTCAGCCCCTCTGTTTCAGCCCGTCTGTTTCTCGCCCTCTGTTTCTCGCCCTGTGTTTCTCGCTCTCTGTTTCACGCCCTCTGTTTCTCGCCCTCTGTTTCTCGCCCTCTGTTTCAGCCCCTCTGTTTCACCCCCTCTGTTTCAGCCCCTCTGTTTCTCGCCCTCTGTTTCTCGACCTCTGTTTCTCGCCCTCTGTTTCAGCCCCTCTGTTTCAGCCCCTCTGTTTCAGCCCCTCTGTTTCACCCCCTCTGTTTCAGCCCCTCTGTTTCTCGCCCTCTGTTTCAGCCCCTCTGTTTCAGCTCCTCTGTTTCACCCCCTCTGTTTCTCGCCCTCTGTTTCAGCCCCTCTGTTTCAGCCCCTCAGTTTCAGCCCCTCTGTTTCAGCCCCTCTGTTTCAGCCCCTCTGTTTAAGCCCCACTCTTTCTCGCCCTCTGTTTCTCGCCCTCTGTTTGTCGCCCTCTGTTTCAGCCCCTCTGTTTCAGCCCCTCTATTTCAGCCCCTTTGTTTCAGCCCCTCTGTTTCAGCCCCTCTGTTTCAGCTCCACTGTTTCAGCCCCTCTGTTTCTCGCACTCTGTTTCTCGCCCTCTGTTTCTCGCCCTCTGTTTCAGCCACTCTGCTTCAGCCCCTCTGTTTCAGCCCCTCTGTTTCAGCCCCACTGTTTAAGCCCCTCTGTTTCTCGCCCTCTGTTTCAGCCCCTCTGTTTCAGCCCATCTGTTTCAGCCCCTCTGTTAATCGCCCTCTGTTTCAGCCCCTCTGTTTCAGCCCCTCTGTTTCAGCCCCTCTGTTTCAGCCCCTCTGTTCCAGCCCCTCTGTTTCTCGCCATCTGTTTCAGCCCCGCTGTTTCATCCACTCTGTTTCATCCCCTCTGTTTCAGCCCCTCTGTTTCTCGCCCTCTGTTTCTCGCTCTCTGTTTCTCGCCCTCTGTTTCAGCCCCTCTGTTTCTCGCGCACTGTTTCAGCCCATCTGTTTCTCGCCCTGTGTTTCAGCCCCTCTGTTTCAGCCCCTCTGTTTCAGCCACTCTGTTTCAGCCCCTCTGTTTCTCGCCCTCTGTTTCAGCCCCTCTGTTTCAGCCCCTCTGTTTCTCGCCCTCTGTTTCATCCCATCTGTTTCAGCCCCTCTGTTTCTCGCCCTGTGTTTCAGCCCCTCTGTTTCAGCCCCTCTGTTTCAGCCCCTCTGTTTCAGCCCATCTGTTTCTCGCCCTCTGTTTCAGCCCCTCTGTTTCAGCCCCTCTGTTTCTCGCCCACTGTTTCTGCACCTCTGTTTCAGCCCCTCTGTTTCTCGCCATCTGTTTCGGCCCCTCTGTTTCAGCCCCTCTGTTTCAGCCCCTCTGTTTCAGCCCCTCTGTTTCTCGCCCTCTGTTTCTCGCTTTCTGTTTCTCGCCCTCTGTTTCTCGCCCTCTGTTTCTCGCCCTCTGTTTCTCGCCCTCTGTTTCAGACCCTCTGTTTCAGCCCCTCTGTTTCAGACCCTCTGTTTCAGCCCCGCTGTTTCAGCCCCTCTGTTTCAGCCCCTCTGTTTCTCGCCCTTTGTTTCAGCCCCTCTGTTTCAGCCCCTCTGTTTCACCCCTCTGTTTCTCGCCCTCTGTTTCTCGCCCTCTGTTTCAGCCCCTCTGTTTCAGCCCCTCTGTTTCAGCCCCTCTGTTTCAGCCCCTCTGTTTCTCGCAATCTGTTTCTCGCCCTCTGTTTCTCGCCCTCTGTTTCTCACCCTCTGTTTCAGCCCCTCTGTTTCAGCCCGTCTGTTTCAGCCCCTCTGTTTCAGCCCCACTGTTTAATCCCCTCTGTTTCTCGCCCTCTGATCAGCCCCTCTGTTTCTCGGCTCTGTTTCACGCCCTCTGTTTCAGCCCCTCTGTTTCAGCCCCTCTGTTTCTCGCCCTCTGGTTCAGCCCCTCTTTTTCAGCCCCTCTGTTTCAGCCCATCTGTTTCAGCCCCTCTGTTTCTCGCCCTCTGTTTCAGCCCCTCTGTTTCTCGCCCTCTGTTTCAGCCCCTCTGTTTCAGCCCCTCTGTTTCAGCCCATCTGTTTCAGCCCCTCTGTTTCTCGCCCTCTGTTTCAGCTCCTCTCTTTCAGCCCCTCTCTTTCAGCCCCTCTGTTTCAGCCCCTCTGTTTCAGCCCCTCTGTTCCAGCCCCTCTGTTTCTCGCCCTCTGTTTCAGCCCCGCTGTTTCAGCCCCTCTGTTTCAGCCCCTCCGTTTCTCGCACTCTGTTTCTCGCCCTCTGTTTCTCGCCCTCTGTTTCAGCCACTCTGATTCAGCCCCTCTGTTACAGCCCCTCTGTTTCAGCCCCTCTGCTTCAGCCCCACTATTTAAGCCCCTCTGTTTCTCGCCCTCTGTTTCAGCCCCTCTGTTTCAGCCCCTCTGTTTCAGCCCCTCTGTTTCAGCCCCTCTTTTTCAGCCCCTCTGTTTCAGCCCATCTGTTTCAGCCCCTCTGTTTCTCGCCCTCTGTTTCAGCCCCTCTGTTTCTCGCCCTCTGTTTCAGCCCCTCTGTTTCAGCCCCTCTGTTTCAGCCCCTCTGTTTCAGCCCCTCTGTTTCTGCCCCTCTTTTTCAGCCATTCTGTTTCAGCCCCTCTGTTTCAGCCCCTCTGTTTCTCGCTCTCTGTTTCTCGCCCTCTGTTTCAGCCCCTCTGTTTCTCGCCCACTGTTTCAGCCCCTCTGTTTCTCGCCCTCTGTTTCAGCCCCTCTGTTTCAGCCCCTCAGTTTCAGCCCCTTTGTTTCAGCCCCTCTGTTTCTCGCCCTCTTTTCAGCCCCTCTGTTTCAGCCCCTCTGTTTCTCGCCCTCTGTTTCAGCCCCTCTGTTTCAGCCCCTCTGTTTCAGCACCTCTGTTTCAGCCCCTCTGTTTCAGCCCGTCTGTATCTCGCCCTCTGTTTCTCGCCCTCTCTTTCTCGCTCTCTGTTTCACGCCCTCTGTTTCTCGCCCTCTGTTTCTCGCCCTCTGTTTCAGCCCCTCTGTTTCACTCCCTCTGTTTCAGCCCCTCTGTTTCTCGCCCTCTGTTTCTCGCCCTCTGTTTCTCGCCCTCTGTTTCAGCCCCTCTGTTTCAGCCCCTCTGTTTCAGCCCCTCTGTTTCACCCCCTCTATTTCAGCCCCTCTGTTTCTCGCCCTCTGTTTCAGCCCCTCTGTTTCAGCTCCTCTGTTTCACCCCCTCTGTTTCTCGCCCTCTGTTTCAGCCCCTCTGTTTCAGCCCCTCTGTTTCAGCCCCTCTGTTTCTGCCCCTCTTTTTCAGCCATTCTGTTTCAGCCCCTCTGTTTCAGCCCCTCTGTTTCAGCCCCTCTGTTTCTCGCTCTCTGTTTCTCGCCCTCTGTTTCAGCCCCTCTGTTTCTCGCCCACTGTTTCAGCCCCTCTGTTTCTCGCCCTCTGTTTCAGCCCCTCTGTTTCAGCCCCTCTGTTTCAGCCCCTTTGTTTCAGCCCCACTGTTTCTCGCCCTCTTTTCAGCCCCTCTGTTTCAGCCCCTCTGTTTCTCGCCCTCTGTTTCAGCCCCTCTGTTTCAGCCCCTCTGTTTCAGCCCCTCTGTTTCAGCCCCTCTGTTTCAGCCCGTCTGTTTCTCGCCCTCTGTTTCTCGCCCTGTGTTTCTCGCTCTCTGTTTCACGCCCTCTGTTTCTCGCCCTCTGTTTCTCGCCCTCTGTTTCAGCCCCTCTGTTTCACCCCATCTGTTTCAGCCCCTCTGTTTCTCGCCCTCTGTTTCTCGCCCTCTGTTTCTCGCCCTCTGTTTCAGCCCCTCTGTTTCAGCCCCTCTGTTTCAGCCCCTCTGTTTCACCCCCTCTGTTTCAGCCCCTCTGTTTCTCGCCCTCTGTTTCAGCCCCTCTGTTTCAGCTCCTCTGTTTCACCCCCTCTGTTTCACGCCCTCTGTTTCAGCCCCTCTGTTTCAGCCCCTCAGTTTCACCCCCTCTGTTTCAGCCCCTCTGTTTCAGCCCCTCTGTTTAAGCCCCACTCTTTCTCGCCCTCTGTTTCTCGCCCTCTGTTTGTCGCCCTCTGTTTCAGCCCCTCTGTTTCAGCCCCTCTATTTCAGCCCCTTTGTTTCAGCCCCTCTGTTTCAGCCCCTCTGTTTCAGCTCCACTGTTTCAGCCCCTCTGTTTCTCGCACTCTGTTTCTCGCCCTCTGTTTCTCGCCCTGTGTTTCAGCCACTCTGCTTCAGCCCCTCTGTTTCAGCCCCTCTGTTTCAGCCCCACTGTTTAAGCCCCTCTGTTTCTCGCCCTCTGTTTCAGCCCCTCTGTTTCTCGCCCGCTGTTTCTCGCCCTCTGTTTCAGCCCCTCTGTTTCAGCCCCTCTGTTTCAGCCCCTCTGTTTCAGCCCTTCTTATTCAGCCACTCTGTTTCAGTCCCTCTGTTTCAGCCCCTCTGTTTCTCGCCCTCTGTTTCTCGCTCTCTGTTTCTCGCCCTCTGTTTCAGCCCCTCTGTTTCTCGCCCACTGTTTCAGCCCCTCTGTTTCTCGCCCTCTGTTTCAGCCCCTCTGTTTCAGCCCCTCTGTTTCAGCCCCTCTCTTTCAGCCCCTCTGTTTCTCGCCCTCTGTTTCAGCACTTCTGTTTCAGCACCTCTGTTTCTCGCCCTCTGTTTCTGCCCCTCTGTTTCAGCCCCTCTGTTTCAGTCCCTCTGTTTCAGCCCCTCTGTTTCAGCCCCTCTGTTTCTCGCCCTCTGTTTCTCGCCCTCTGTTTCAGCCCCTCTGTTTCAGCCCCTCTGTTTCACCCCCTCTGTTTCAGCCCCTCTGTTTCAGCCCCTCTGTTTCTCGCCCTCTGTTTCTCGCCCTCTGTTTCTCGCCCTCTGTTTCTCGCACTCTGTTTCTCGCCCTCTGTTTCAGCCCCTCTGTTTCAGCCCCTCTGTTTCAGCCCCTCTGTTTCACCCCCTCTGTTTCAGCCCCTCTGTTTCTCGCCCTCTGTTTCAGCCCAACTGTTTCAGCTCCTCTGTTTCAGCCCCTCTGTTTCTCGCCCTCTGTTTCAGCCCCTCTGTTTCAGCCCCTCTGTTTCACCCCCTCTGTTTCAGCCCCTCTGTTTCAGCCCCTCTGTTTCAGCCCCACTCTTTCTCGCCCTCTGTTTCTCGCCCTCTGTTTCTCGCCCTCTGTTTCAGCCCCACTGTTTCAGCCCCTATGTTTCAGCCCCTCTGTTTCAGCCCCTCTGTTTCAGCCCCTCTGTTTCTCGCCCTCTGTTTCAGCCCCTCTGTTTCAGCCCCTCTGTTTCACCCCTCTGTTTCTCGCCCTCTGTTTCTCGCCCTCTGTTTCAGCCCCTCTGTTTCAGCCCCTCTGTTTCAGCCCCTCTGTTTCAACCCCTCTGTTTCTCGCAATCTGTTCCTCGCCCTTTGTTTCTCGCCCTCTGATTCTCGCCCTCTGTTTCAGCCGCTCTGTTTCAGCCCCTCTGTTTCAGCCCCTCTGTTTCATCCCCACTGTTTAATCCCCGCTGTTTCTCGCCCTCTGATAAGCCCCTCTGTTTCTCGCCCTCTGACCAGCCCCTCTGTTTCTCGGCCTCTGTTTCTCGCCCACTGTTTCAGCCCCTCTGTTTCAGCCCCTCTGTTTCAGCCCCTCTGTTTCAGCCCCTCTTTTTCTGCCCCTCTGTTTCAGCCCATCTGTTTCAGCCCCTCTGTTTCTCGCCCTCTGTTTCAGCCCCTCTGTTTCTCGCCCTCTGTTTCAGCCCCTCTGTTTCAGCCCCTCTGTTTCAGCCCATCTGGTTCAGCCCCTCTGTTAATCGCCCTCTGTTTCAGCCCCTCTGTTTCAGCCCCTCTGTTTCAGCCCCTCTGTTTCAGCCCCTCTGTTTCAGCCCCTCTGTTCCAGCCCCTCTGTTTCTCGCCATCTGTTTCAGCCCCTCTGTTTCATCCACTCTGTTTCATCCCCTCTGTTTCAGCCCCTCTGTTTCTCGCCCTCTGTTTCTCGCTCTCTGTTTCTCGCCCTCTGTTTCAGCCCCTCTGTTTCTCGCGCACTGTTTCAGCCCCTCTGTTTCTCGCCCTGTGTTTCAGCCCCTCTGTTTCAGCCCCTCTGTTTCAGCCACTCTGTTTCAGCCCCTCTGTTTCTCGCCCTCTGTTTCAGCCCCTCTGTTTCAGCCCCTCTGTTTCTCGCCCTCTGTTTCATCCCATCTGTTTCAGCCCCTCTGTTTCTCGCCCTCTGTTTCTCGCTCTCTGTTTCTCGCCCTCTGTTTCAGCCCCTCTGTTTCTCGCGCACTGTTTCAGCCCCTCTGTTTCTCGCCCTGTGTTTCAGCCCCTCTGTTTCAGCCCGTCTGTTTCAGCTCCTCTGTTTCAGCCCATCTGTTTCTCGCCCTCTGTTTCAGCCCCTCTGTTTCAGCCCCTCTGTTTCTCGCCCTCTGTTTCTGCCCCTCTGTTTCAGCCCCTCTGTTTCTCGCCATCTGTTTCGGCCCCTCTGTTTCAGCCCCTCTGTTTCAGCCCCTCTGTTTCAGCCCCTCTGTTTCAGCCCCTCTGTTTCTCGCCCTCTGTTTCTCACTCTCTGTTTCTCGCCCTCTGTTTCTCGCCCTCTGTTTCTCGCCCTCTGTTTCAGCCCCTCTGTTTCAGCCCCTCTGTTTCAGACCCTCTGTTTCAGCCCCGCTGTTTCAGCCCCTCTGTTTCAGCCCCTCTGTTTCTCGCCCTTAGTTTCAGCCCCTCTGTTTCAGCCCCTCTGTTTCACCCCTCTGTTTCTCGCCCTCTGTTTCTCGCCCTGTGTTTCAGCCGCTCTGTTTCAGCCCCTCTGTTTCAGCCCCTCCGTTTCAGCCCCTCTGTTTCTCGCAATCTGTTTCTCGCCCTCTGTTTCTCGCCCTCTGTTTCTCACCCTCTGTTTCAGCCCCTCTTTTTCAGCACGTCTGTTTCAGCCCCTCTGTTTCAGCCCCACTGTTTAATCCCCTCTGTTTCTCGCCCTCTGATCAGCCCCTCTGTTTCTCGGCTCTGTTTCACGCCCTCTGTTTCAGCCCCTCTGTTTCAGCCCCTCTGTTTCAGCCCCTCTGTTTCAGCCCCTCTTTTTCAGCCCCTCTGTTTCAGCCCATCTGTTTCAGCCCCTCTGTTTCTCGCCCTCTGTTTCAGCCCCTCTGTTTCTCGCCCTCTGTTTCAGCCCCTCTGTTTCAGCCCCTCTGTTTCAGCCCATCTGTTTCAGCCCCTCTGTTTCTCGCCCTCTGTTTCAGCTCCTCTCTTTCAGCCCCTCTCTTTCAGCCCCTCTGTTTCAGCCCCTCTGTTTCAGCCCCTCTGTTCCAGCCCCTCTGTTTCTCGCCCTCTGTTTCAGCCCCGCTGTTTCAGCCCCTCTGTTTCAGCCCCTCCATTTCTCGCACTCTGTTTCTCGCCCTCTGTTTCTCGCCCTCTGTTTCAGCCACTCTGATTCAGCCCCTCTGTTACAGCCCCTCTGTTTCAGCCCCTCTGTTTCAGCCCCACTATTTAAGCCCCTCTGTTTCTCGCCCTCTGTTTCAGCCCCTCTGTTTCAGCCCCTCTGTTTCAGCCCCTCTTTTTCAGCCCCTCTTTTTCAGCCCCTCTGTTTCAGCCCATCTGTTTCAGCCCCTCTGTTTCTCGCCCTCTGTTTCAGCCCCTCTGTTTCTCGCCCTCTGTTTCAGCCCCTCTGTTTCAGCCCCTCTGTTTCAGCCCCTCTGTTTCAGCCCCTCTGTTTCAGCCCCTCTGTTTCTGCCCCTCTTTTTCAGCCATTCTGTTTCAGCCCCTCTGTTTCAGCCCCTCTGTTTCAGCCCCTCTGTTTCTCGCTCTCTGTTTCTCGCCCTCTGTTTCAGCCCCTCTGTTTCTCGCCCACTGTTTCAGCCCCTCTGTTTCTCGCCCTCTGTTTCAGCCCCTCTGTTTCAGCCCCTCTGTTTCAGCCCCTCTGTTTCAGCCCGTCTGTTTCTCGCCCTCTGTTTCTCGCCCTCTGTTTCTCGCTCTCTGTTTCACGCCCTCTGTTTCTCGCCCTCTGTTTCTCGCCCTCTGTTTCAGCCCCTCTGTTTCACCCCCTCTGTTTCAGCCCCTCTGTTTCTCGCCCTCTGTTTCTCGCCCACTGTTTCTCGCCCTCTGTTTCAGCCCCTCTGTTTCAGCCCCTCTGTTTCACCCCCTCTATTTCAGCCCCTCTGTTTCTCGCCCTCTGTTTCAGCCCCTCTGTTTCAGCTCCTCTGTTTCACCCCCTCTGTTTCTCGCCCTCTGTTTCAGCCCCTCTGTTTCAGCCCCTCTGTTTCAGCCCCTCTGTTTCAGCCCCTCTGTTTCAGCTCCTCTGTTTCTCGCCCTCTGTTTCAGCCCCTCTGTTTCAGCCCCTCTGTTTCACCCCCTCTGTTTCAGCCCCTCTGTTTTAGACCCACTCTTTCTCGCCCTCTGTTTCTCGCCCTCTGTTTGTCGCCCTCTGTTTCAGCCCCTCTGTTTCAGCCCCTCTGTTTCAGCCCCTCTGTTTCAGCTCCACTGTTTCAGCCCATCTGTTTCTCGCCCTCTGTTTCAGCCCCTCTGTTTCTCGCCCTCTGGTTCAGCCCCTCTGTTTCAGCCCCTCTGTTTCAGCCCCTCTGTTTCAGCCCCTCTGTTTCAGCCCCACTGTTTAAGCCCCTCTGTTTCTCGCTCTCTCTTTCAGCCCCTCTGTTTCTCTCCCTCTGTTTCTCGCCCTCTGTTTCAGCCCCTCTGTTTCAGCCCCTCTGTTTCCGCCCCTCTGTTTCAGCCCGTCTTTTTCAGCCACTCTGTTTCAGCCCCTCTGTTTCAGCCCCTCTGTTTCACGCCCTCTGTTACTCGCTCTCTGTTTCTCGCCCTCTGTTTCAGCCCCTCTGTTTCTCGCGCTCTGTTTCAGCCCCTCTGTTTCTCGCCCTCTGTTTCAGCCCCTCTGTTTCAGCCCCTCTGTTTCAGCCCCTCTGTTTCAGCCCCTCTGTTTCTCGCCCTCTGTTCAGCCCCTCTGTTTCAGCCCCTCTGTTTCTCGCCCTCTGATTCTGCCCCTCTGTTTCAGCCCCTCTGTTTCAGCCCCTCTGTTTCAGCCCCTCTGTTTCAGCCCCTCTGTTTCTCGCCCTCTGTTTCTCGCCCTCTGTTTCAGCCCCTCTGTTTCAGCCCCTCTGTTTCAGCCACTCTGTTTCTCGCCCTCTGTTTCTCGCCCTCTGTTTCTCGCTCTCTGTTTCTCGCACTCTGTTTCTCGCCCTCTGTTTCTCGCCCTCTGTTTCAGCCCCTCTGTTTCAGCCCCTCTGTTTCAGACCCTCTGTTTCAGCCCCTCTGTTTCAGACCCTCTGTTTCAGCCCCTCTGTTTCTCGCCCTCTGTTTGAGCCCCTCTGTTTCAGCCCCTCTGTTTCACCCCTCTGTTTCTCGCCCTCTGTTTCTCGCCCTCTGTTTCAGCCCCTCTGTTTCAGCCCCTCTGTTTCAGCCCCTCTGTTTCTCGCAATCTGTTTCTCGCCCTCTGTTTCTCGCCCTCTGTTTCTCGCACTCTGTTTCAGCCCCTCTGTTTCAGCCCCTCTGTTTCAGCCCCTCTGTTTCAGCCCCACTGTTTAATCCCCTCTGTTTCTCGCCCTCTGATCAGCCCCTCTGTTTCTCGGCCTCTGTTTCTCGCCCACTGTTTCAGCCCCTCTGTTTCAGCCCCTCTGTTTCAGCCCCTCTGTTTCAGCCCCTCTTTTTCTGCCCCTCTGTTTCAGCCCATCTGTTTCAGCCCCTCTGTTTCTCGCCCTCTGTTTCAGCCCCTCTGTTTCTCGCCCTCTGTTTCAGCCCCTCTGTTTCAGCCCCTCTGTTTCAGCCCATCTGTTTCAGCCCCTCTGTTAATCGCCCTCTGTTTCAGCCCCTCTGTTTCAGCCCCTCTGTTTCAGCCCCTCTGTTTCAGCCCCTCTGTTTCAGCCCCTCTGTTCCAGCCCCTCTGTTTCTCGCCATCTGTTTCAGCCCCGATGTTTCATCCACTCTGTTTCATCCCCTCTGTTTCAGCCCCTCTGTTTCTCGCCCTCTGTTTCTCGCTCTCTGTTTCTCGCCCTCTGTTTCAGCCCCTCTGTTTCTCGTGCACTGTTTCAGCCCCTCTGTTTCTCGCCCTGTGTTTCAGCCCCTCTGTTTCAGCCCCTCTGTTTCAGCCACTCTGTTTCAGCCCCTCTGTTTCTCGCCCTCTGTTTCAGCCCCTCTGTTTCAGCCCCTCTGTTTCTCGCCCTCTGTTTCATCCCATCTGTTTCAGCCCCTCTGTTTCTCGCCCTCTGTTTCTCGCTCTCTGTTTCTCGCCCTCTGTTTCAGCCCCTCTGTTTCTCGCGCACTGTTTCAGCCCCTCTGTTTCTCGCCCTGTTTTTCAGCCCCTCTGTTTCAGCCCCTCTGTTTCAGCCCCTCTGTTTCAGCCCATCTGTTTCTCGCCCTCTGTTTCAGCCCCTCTGTTTCAGCCCCTCTGTTTCTCGCCCTCTGTTTCTGCCCCTCTGTTTCAGCCCCTCTGTTTCTCGCCATCTGTTTCGGTCCCTCTGTTTCAGCCCCTCTGTTTCAGCCCCTCTGTTTCAGCCCCTCTGTTTCAGCCCCTCTGTTTCTCGCCCTCTGTTTCTCGCTCTCTGTTTCTCGCCCTCTGTTTCTCGCCCTCTGTTTCTCGCCCTCTGTTTCTCGCCCTCTGTTTCAGCCCCTCTGTTTCAGCCCCTCTGTTTCAGACCCTCTGTTTCAGCCCCGCTGTTTCAGCCCCTCTGTTTCAGCCCCTCTGTTTCTCGCCCTTTGTTTCAGCCCCTCTGTTTCAGCCCCTCTGTTTCACCCCTCTGTTTCTCGCCCTCTGTTTCTCGCCCTCTGTTTCAGCCTCTCTGTTTCAGCCCCTCTGTTTCAGCCCCTCTGTTTCAGCCCCTCTGTTTCTCGCAATCTGTTTCTCGCCCTCTGTTTCCCGCCCTCTGTTTCTCACCCTCTGATTCAGCCCCTCTGTTTCAGCCCGTCTGTTTCAGCCCCTCTGTTTCAGCCCCACTGTTTAATCCCCTCTGTTTCTCGCCCTCTGATCAGCCCCTCTGTTTCTCGGCTCTGTTTCACGCCCTCTGTTTCAGCCCCTCTGTTTCAGCCCCTCTGTTTCAGCCCCTCTGTTTCAGCCCCTCTTTTTCAGCCCCTCTGTTTCAGCCCATCTGTTTCAGCCCCTCTGTTTCTCGCCCTCTGTTTCAGCCCCTCTGTTTCCTGCCCTCTGTTTCAGCCCCTCTGTTTCAACCCCTCTGTTTCAGCCCCTCTGTTCCAGCCCCTCTGTTTCTCGCCCTCTGTTTCAGCCCCGCTGTTTCAGCCCCTCTGTTTCAGCCCCTCCGTTTCTCGCACTCTGTTTCTCGCCCTCTGTTTCTCGCCCTCTGTTTCAGCCACTCTGATTCAGCCCCTCTGTTACAGCCCCTCTGTTTCAGCCCCTCTGTTTCAGCCCCACTATTTAAGCCCCTCTGTTTCTCGCCCTCTGTTTCAGCCCCTCTGTTTCTCGCCATCTGTTTCTCGCCCTCTGTTTCAGCCCCTCTGTTTCACCCCCTCTGTTTCAGCCCCTCTGTTTCTCGCCCTCTGTTTCTCGCCCTCTGTTTCTCGCCCTCTGTTTCAGCCCCTCTGTTTCAGCCCCTCTGTTTCAGCCCCTGTTTCAGCCCCTCTATTTCAGCCCCTCTGTTTCTCGCCCTCTGTTTCAGCCCCTCTGTTTCAGCTCCTCTGTTTCACCCCCTCTGTTTCTCGCCCTCTGTTTCAGCCCCTCTGTTTCAGCCCCTCTGTTTCAGCCCCTCTGTTTCTGCCCCTCTTTTTCAGCCATTCTGTTTCAGCCCCTCTGTTTCAGCCCCTCTGTTTCAGCCCCTCTGTTTCTCGCTCTCTGTTTCTCGCCCTCTGTTTCAGCCCCTCTGTTTCTCGCCCACTGTTTCAGCCCCTCTGTTTCTCGCCCTCTGTTTCAGCCCCTCTGTTTCAGCCACTCTGTTTCAGCCCCTTTGTTTCAGCCCCACTGTTTCTCGCCCTCTTTTCAGCCCCTCTGTTTCAGCCCCTCTGTTTCTCGCCCTCTGTTTCAGCCCCTCTGTTTCAGCCCCTCTGTTTCAGCCCCTCTGTTTCAGCCCCTCTGTTTCAGCCCGTCTGTTTCTCGCCCTCTGTTTCTCGCCCTGTGTTTCTCGCTCTCTGTTTCACGCCCTCTGTTTCTCGCCCTCTGTTTCTCGCCCTCTGTTTCAGCCCCTCTGTTTCACCCCCTCTGTTTCAGCCCCTCTGTTTCTCGCCCTCTGTTTCTCGCCCTCTGTTTCTCGCCCTCTGTTTCAGCCCCTCTGTTTCAGCCCCTCTGTTTCAGCCCCTCTGTTTCACCCCCTCTGTTTCAGCCCCTCTGTTTCTCGCCCTCTGTTTCAGCCCCTCTGTTTCAGCTCCTCTGTTTCACCCCCTCTGTTTCTCGCCCTCTGTTTCAGCCCCTCTGTTTCAGCCCCTCAGTTTCAGCCCCTCTGTTTCAGCCCCTCTGTTTCAGCCCCTCTGTTTAAGCCCCACTCTTTCTCGCCCTCTGTTTCTCGCCCTCTGTTTGTCGCCCTCTGTTTCAGCCCCTCTGTTTCAGCCACTCTATTTCAGCCCCTTTGTTTCAGCCCCTCTGTTTCAGCCCCTCTGTTTCAGCTCCACTGTTTCAGCCCCTCTGTTTCTCGCACTCTGTTTCTCGCCCTCTGTTTCTCGCCCTCTGTTTCAGCCACTCTGCTTCAGCCCCTCTGTTTCAGCCCCTCTGTTTCAGCCCCTCTGTTTCTGCCCCTCTTTTTCAGCCATTCTGTTTCAGCCCCTCTGTTTCAGCCCCTCTGTTTCTCGCTCTCTGTTTCTCGCCCTCTGTTTCAGCCCCTCTGTTTCTCGCCCACTGTTTCAGCCCCTCTGCTTCTCGCCCTCTGTTTCAGCCCCTCTGTTTCAGCCCCTCTGTTTCAGCCCCTTTGTTTCAGCCCCTCTGTTTCTCGCCCTCTTTTCAGCCCCTCTGTTTCAGCCCCTCTGTTTCTCGCCCTCTGTTTCAGCCCCTCTGTTTCAGCCCCTCTGTTTCAGCACCTCTGTTTCAGCCCCTCTGTTTCAGCCCGTCTGTATCTCGCCCTCTGTTTCTCGCCCTCTGTTTCTCGCTCTCTGTTTCACGCCCTCTGTTTCTCGCCCTCTGTTTCTCGCCCTCTGTTTCAGCCCCTCTGTTTCACCCCCTCTGTTTCAGCCCCTCTGTTTCTCGCCCTCTGTTTCTCGCCCTCTGTTTCTCGCCCTCTGTTTCAGCCCCTCTGTTTCAGCCCCTCTGTTTCAGCCCCTCTGTTTCAGCCCCTCTATTTCAGCCCCTCTGTTTCTCGCCCTCTGTTTCAGCCCCTCTGTTTCAGCTCCTCTGTTTCACCCCCTCTGTTTCTCGCCCTCTGTTTCAGCCCCTCTGTTTCAGCCCCTCTGTTTCAGCCCCTCTGTTTCTGCCCCTCTTTTTCAGCCATTCTGTTTCAGCCCCTCTGTTTCAGCCCCTCTGTTTCAACCCCTCTGTTTCTCGCTCTCTGTTTCTCGCCCTCTGTTTCAGCCCCTCTGTTTCTCGCCCACTGTTTCAGCCCCTCTGTTTCTCGCCCTCTGTTTCAGCCCCTCTGTTTCAGCCACTCTGTTTCAGCCCCTTTGTTTCAGCCCCACTGTTTCTCGCCCTCTTTTCAGCCCCTCTGTTTCAGCCCCTCTGTTTCTCGCCCTCTGTTTCAGCCCCTCTGTTTCAGCCCCTCTGTTTCAGCCCCTCTGTTTCAGCCCCTCTGTTTCAGCCCGTCTGTTTCTCGCCCTCTGTTTCTCGCCCTGTGTTTCTCGCTCTCTGTTTCACGCCCTCTGTTTCTCGCCCTCTGTTTCTCGCCCTCTGTTTCAGCCCCTCTGTTTCACCCCCTCTGTTTCAGCCCCTCTGTTTCTCGCCCTCTGTTTCTCGACCTCTGTTTCTCGCCCTCTGTTTCAGCCCCTCTGTTTCAGCCCCTCTGTTTCAGCCCCTCTGTTTCACCCCCTCTGTTTCAGCCCCTCTGTTTCTCGCCCTCTGTTTCAGCCCCTCTGTTTCAGCTCCTCTGTTTCACCCCCTCTGTTTCTCGCCCTCTGTTTCAGCCCCTCTGTTTCAGCCCCTCAGTTTCAGCCCCTCTGTTTCAGCCCCTCTGTTTCAGCCCCTCTGTTTAAGCCCCACTCTTTCTCGCCCTCTGTTTCTCGCCCTCTGTTTGTCGCCCTCTGTTTCAGCCCCTCTGTTTCAGCCCCTCTATTTCAGCCCCTTTGTTTCAGCCCCTCTGTTTCAGCCCCTCTGTTTCAGCTCCACTGTTTCAGTCCCTCTGTTTCTCGCACTCTGTTTCTCGCCCTCTGTTTCTCGCCCTCTGTTTCAGCCACTCTGCTTCAGCCCCTCTGTTTCAGCCCCTCTGTTTCAGCCCCACTGTTTAAGCCCCTCTGTTTCTCGCCCTCTGTTTCAGCCCCTCTGTTTCAGCCCATCTGTTTCAGCCCCTCTGTTAATCGCCCTCTGTTTCAGCCCCTCTGTTTCAGCCCCTCTGTTTCAGCCCCTCTGTTTCAGCCCCTCTGTTCCAGCCCCTCTGTTTCTCGCCATCTGTTTCAGCCCCGCTGTTTCATCCACTCTGTTTCATCCCCTCTGTTTCAGCCCCTCTGTTTCTCGCCCTCTGTTTCTCGCTCTCTGTTTCTCGCCCTCTGTTTCAGCCCCTCTGTTTCTCGCGCACTGTTTCAGCCCATCTGTTTCTCGCCCTGTGTTTCAGCCCCTCTGTTTCAGCCCCTCTGTTTCAGCCACTCTGTTTCAGCCCCTCTGTTTCTCGCCCTCTGTTTCAGCCCCTCTGTTTCAGCCCCTCTGTTTCTCGCCCTCTGTTTCATCCCATCTGTTTCAGCCCCTCTGTTTCTCGCCCTGTGTTTCAGCCCCTCTGTTTCAGCCCCTCTGTTTCAGCCCCTCTGTTTCAGCCCATCTGTTTCTCGCCCTCTGTTTCAGCCCCTCTGTTTCAGCCCCTCTGTTTCTCGCCCACTGTTTCTGCACCTCTGTTTCAGCCCCTCTGTTTCTCGCCATCTGTTTCGGCCCCTCTGTTTCAGCCCCTCTGTTTCAGCCCCTCTGTTTCAGCCCCTCTGTTTCTCGCCCTCTGTTTCTCGCCCTCTGTTTCTCGCCCTCTGTTTCTCGCCCTCTGTTTCAGCCCCTCTGTTTCAGCCCCTCTGTTTCAGACCCTCTGTTTCAGCCCCGCTGTTTCAGCCCCTCTGTTTCAGCCCCTCTGTTTCTCGCCCTTTGTTTCAGCCCCTCTGTTTCAGCCCCTCTGTTTCACCCCTCTGTTTCTCGCCCTCTGTTTCTCGCCCTCTGTTTCAGCCCCTCTGTTTCAGCCCCTCTGTTTCAGCCCCTCTGTTTCAGCCCCTCTGTTTCTCGCAATCTGTTTCTCGCCCTCTGTTTCTCGCCCTCTGTTTCTCACCCTCTGTTTCAGCCCCTCTGTTTCAGCCCGTCTGTTTCAGCCCCTCTGTTTCAGCCCCACTGTTTAATCCCCTCTGTTTCTCGCCCTCTGATCAGCCCCTCTGTTTCTCGGCTCTGTTTCACGCCCTCTGTTTCAGCCCCTCTGTTTCAGCCCCTCTGTTTCTCGCCCTCTGGTTCAGCCCCTCTTTTTCAGCCCCTCTGTTTCAGCCCATCTGTTTCAGCCCCTCTGTTTCTCGCCCTCTGTTTCAGCCCCTCTGTTTCTCGCCCTCTGTTTCAGCCCCTCTGTTTCAGCCCCTCTGTTTCAGCCCATCTGTTTCAGCCCCTCTGTTTCTCGCCCTCTGTTTCAGCTCCTCTCTTTCAGCCCCTCTCTTTCAGCCCCTCTGTTTCAGCCCCTCTGTTTCAGCCCCTCTGTTCCAGCCCCTCTGTTTCTCGCCCTCTGTTTCAGCCCCGCTGTTTCAGCCCCTCTGTTTCAGCCCCTCCGTTTCTCGCACTCTGTTTCTCGCCCTCTGTTTCTCGCCCTCTGTTTCAGCCACTCTGATTCAGCCCCTCTGTTACAGCCCCTCTGTTTCAGCCCCTCTGCTTCAGCCCCACTATTTAAGCCCCTCTGTTTCTCGCCCTCTGTTTCAGCCCCTCTGTTTCAGCCCCTCTGTTTCAGCCCCTCTGTTTCAGCCCCTCTTTTTCAGCCCCTCTGTTTCAGCCCATCTGTTTCAGCCCCTCTGTTTCTCGCCCTCTGTTTCAGCCCCTCTGTTTCTCGCCCTCTGTTTCAGCCCCTCTGTTTCAGCCCCTCTGTTTCAGCCCCTCTGTTTCAGCCCCTCTGTTTCTGCCCCTCTTTTTCAGCCATTCTGTTTCAGCCCCTCTGTTTCAGCCCCTCTGTTTCTCGCTCTCTGTTTCTCGCCCTCTGTTTCAGCCCCTCTGTTTCTCGCCCACTGTTTCAGCCCCTCTGTTTCTCGCCCTCTGTTTCAGCCCCTCTGTTTCAGCCCCTCAGTTTCAGCCCCTTTGTTTCAGCCCCTCTGTTTCTCGCCCTCTTTTCAGCCCCTCTGTTTCAGCCCCTCTGTTTCTCGCCCTCTGTTTCAGCCCCTCTGTTTCAGCCCCTCTGTTTCAGCACCTCTGTTTCAGCCCCTCTGTTTCAGCCCGTCTGTATCTCGCCCTCTGTTTCTCGCCCTCTCTTTCTCGCTCTCTGTTTCACGCCCTCTGTTTCTCGCCCTCTGTTTCTCGCCCTCTGTTTCAGCCCCTCTGTTTCACTCCCTCTGTTTCAGCCCCTCTGTTTCTCGCCCTCTGTTTCTCGCCCTCTGTTTCTCGCCCTCTGTTTCAGCCCCTCTGTTTCAGCCCCTCTGTTTCAGCCCCTCTGTTTCACCCCCTCTATTTCAGCCCCTCTGTTTCTCGCCCTCTGTTTCAGCCCCTCTGTTTCAGCTCCTCTGTTTCACCCCCTCTGTTTCTCGCCCTCTGTTTCAGCCCCTCTGTTTCAGCCCCTCTGTTTCAGCCCCTCTGTTTCTGCCCCTCTTTTTCAGCCATTCTGTTTCAGCCCCTCTGTTTCAGCCCCTCTGTTTCAGCCCCTCTGTTTCTCGCTCTCTGTTTCTCGCCCTCTGTTTCAGCCCCTCTGTTTCTCGCCCACTGTTTCAGCCCCTCTGTTTCTCGCCCTCTGTTTCAGCCCCTCTGTTTCAGCCCCTCTGTTTCAGCCCCTTTGTTTCAGCCCCACTGTTTCTCGCCCTCTTTTCAGCCCCTCTGTTTCAGCCCCTCTGTTTCTCGCCCTCTGTTTCAGCCCCTCTGTTTCAGCCCCTCTGTTTCAGCCCCTCTGTTTCAGCCCCTCTGTTTCAGCCCGTCTGTTTCTCGCCCTCTGTTTCTCGCCCTGTGTTTCTCGCTCTCTGCTTCACGCCCTCTGTTTCTCGCCCTCTGTTTCTCGCCCTCTGTTTCAGCCCCTCTGTTTCACCCCATCTGTTTCAGCCCCTCTGTTTCTCGCCCTCTGTTTCTCGCCCTCTGTTTCTCGCCCTCTGTTTCAGCCCCTCTGTTTCAGCCCCTCTGTTTCAGCCCCTCTGTTTCACCCCCTCTGTTTCAGCCCCTCTGTTTCTCGCCCTCTGTTTCAGCCCCTCTGTTTCAGCTCCTCTGTTTCACCCCCTCTGTTTCACGCCCTCTGTTTCAGCCCCTCTGTTTCAGCCCCTCAGTTTCACCCCCTCTGTTTCAGCCCCTCTGTTTCAGCCCCTCTGTTTAAGCCCCACTCTTTCTCGCCCTCTGTTTCTCGCCCTCTGTTTGTCGCCCTCTGTTTCAGCCCCTCTGTTTCAGCCCCTCTATTTCAGCCCCTTTGTTTCAGCCCCTCTGTTTCAGCCCCTCTGTTTCAGCTCCACTGTTTCAGCCCCTCTGTTTCTCGCACTCTGTTTCTCGCCCTCTGTTTCTCGCCCTGTGTTTCAGCCACTCTGCTTCAGCCCCTCTGTTTCAGCCCCTCTGTTTCAGCCCCACTGTTTAAGCCCCTCTGTTTCTCGCCCTCTGTTTCAGCCCCTCTGTTTCTCGCCCGCTGTTTCTCGCCCTCTGTTTCAGCCCCTCTGTTTCAGCCCCTCTGTTTCAGCCCCTCTGTTTCAGCCCTTCTTATTCAGCCACTCTGTTTCAGTCCCTCTGTTTCAGCCCCTCTGTTTCTCGCCCTCTGTTTCTCGCTCTCTGTTTCTCGCCCTCTGTTTCAGCCCCTCTGTTTCTCGCCCACTGTTTCAGCCCCTCTGTTTCTCGCCCTCTGTTTCAGCCCCTCTGTTTCAGCCCCTCTGTTTCAGCCCCTCTCTTTCAGCCCCTCTGTTTCTCGCCCTCTGTTTCAGCACTTCTGTTTCAGCACCTCTGTTTCTCGCCCTCTGTTTCTGCCCCTCTGTTTCAGCCCCTCTGTTTCAGTCCCTCTGTTTCAGCCCCTCTGTTTCAGCCCCTCTGTTTCTCGCCCTCTGTTTCTCGCCCTCTGTTTCAGCACCTCTGTTTCAGCCCCTCTGTTTCACCCCCTCTGTTTCAGCCCCTCTGTTTCAGCCCCTCTGTTTCTCGCCCTCTGTTTCTCGCCCTCTGTTTCTCGCCCTCTGTTTCTCGCACTCTGTTTCTCGCCCTCTGTTTCAGCCCCTCTGTTTCAGCCCCTCTGTTTCAGCCCCTCTGTTTCACCCCCTCTGTTTCAGCCCCTCTGTTTCTCGCCCTCTGTTTCAGCCCAACTGTTTCAGCTCCTCTGTTTCAGCCCCTCTGTTTCTCGCCCTCTGTTTCAGCCCCTCTGTTTCAGCCCCTCTGTTTCACCCCCTCTGTTTCAGCCCCTCTGTTTCAGCCCCTCTGTTTCAGCCCCACTCTTTCTCGCCCTCTGTTTCTCGCCCTCTGTTTCTCGCCCTCTGTTTCAGCCCCTCTGTTTCAGCCCCTATGTTTCAGCCCCTCTGTTTCAGCCCCTCTGTTTCAGCCCCTCTGTTTCTCGCCCTCTGTTTCAGCCCCTCTGTTTCAGCCCCTCTGTTTCACCCCTCTGTTTCTCGCCCTCTGTTTCTCGCCCTCTGTTTCAGCCCCTCTGTTTCAGCCCCTCTGTTTCAGCCCCTCTGTTTCAACGCCTCTGTTTCTCGCAATCTGTTCCTCGCCCTTTGTTTCTCGCCCTCTGATTCTCGCCCTCTGTTTCAGCCGCTCTGTTTCAGCCCCTCTGTTTCAGCCCCTCTGTTTCATCCCCACTGTTTAATCCCCGCTGTTTCTCGCCCTCTGATAAGCCCCTCTGTTTCTCGCCCTCTGACCAGCCCCTCTGTTTCTCGGCCTCTGTTTCTCGCCCACTGTTTCAGCCCCTCTGTTTCAGCCCCTCTGTTTCAGCCCCTCTGTTTCAGCCCCTCTTTTTCTGCCCCTCTGTTTCAGCCCATCTGTTTCAGCCCCTCTGTTTCTCGCCCTCTGTTTCAGCCCCTCTGTTTCTCGCCCTCTGTTTCAGCCCCTCTGTTTCAGCCCCTCTGTTTCAGCCCATCTGGTTCAGCCCCTCTGTTAATCGCCCTCTGTTTCAGCCCCTCTGTTTCAGCCCCTCTGTTTCAGCCCCTCTGTTTCAGCCCCTCTGTTTCAGCCCCTCTGTTCCAGCCCCTCTGTTTCTCGCCATCTGTTTCAGCCCCTCTGTTTCATCCACTCTGTTTCATCCCCTCTGTTTCAGCCCCTCTGTTTCTCGCCCTCTGTTTCTCGCTCTCTGTTTCTCGCCCTCTGTTTCAGCCCCTCTGTTTCTCGCGCACTGTTTCAGCCCCTCTGTTTCTCGCCCTGTGTTTCAGCCCCTCTGTTTCAGCCCCTCTGTTTCAGCCACTCTGTTTCAGCCCCTCTGTTTCTCGCCCTCTGTTTCAGCCCCTCTGTTTCAGCCCCTCTGTTTCTCGCCCTCTGTTTCATCCCATCTGTTTCAGCCCCTCTGTTTCTCGCCCTCTGTTTCTCGCTCTCTGTTTCTCGCCCTCTGTTTCAGCCCCTCTGTTTCTCGCGCACTGTTTCAGCCCCTCTGTTTCTCGCCCTGTGTTTCAGCCCCTCTGTTTCAGCCCCTCTGTTTCAGCTCCTCTGTTTCAGCCCATCTGTTTCTCGCCCTCTGTTTCAGCCCCTCTGTTTCAGCCCCTCTGTTTCTCGCCCTCTGTTTCTGCCCCTCTGTTTCAGCCCCTCTGTTTCTCGCCATCTGTTTCGGCCCCTCTGTTTCAGCCCCTCTGTTTCAGCCCCTCTGTTTCAGCCCCTCTGTTTCAGCCCCTCTGTTTCTCGCCCTCTGTTTCTCACTCTCTGTTTCTCGCCCTCTGTTTCTCGCCCTCTGTTTCTCGCCCTCTGTTTCAGCCCCTCTGTTTCAGCCCCTCTGTTTCAGACCCTCTGTTTCAGCCCCGCTGTTTCAGCCCCTCTGTTTCAGCCCCTCTGTTTCTCGCCCTTAGTTTCAGCCCCTCTGTTTCAGCCCCTCTGTTTCACCCCTCTGTTTCTCGCCCTCTGTTTCTCGCCCTGTGTTTCAGCCGCTCTGTTTCAGCCCCTCTGTTTCAGCCCCTCCGTTTCAGCCCCTCTGTTTCTCGCAATCTGTTTCTCGCCCTCTGTTTCTCGCCCTCTGTTTCTCACCCTCTGTTTCAGCCCCTCTTTTTCAGCACGTCTGTTTCAGCCCCTCTGTTTCAGCCCCACTGTTTAATCCCCTCTGTTTCTCGCCCTCTGATCAGCCCCTCTGTTTCTCGGCTCTGTTTCACGCCCTCTGTTTCAGCCCCTCTGTTTCAGCCCCTCTGTTTCAGCCCCTCTGTTTCAGCCCCTCTTTTTCAGCCCCTCTGTTTCAGCCCATCTGTTTCAGCCCCTCTGTTTCTCGCCCTCTGTTTCAGCCCCTCTGTTTCTCGCCCTCTGTTTCAGCCCCTCTGTTTCAGCCCCTCTGTTTCAGCCCATCTGTTTCAGCCCCTCTGTTTCTCGCCCTCTGTTTCAGCTCCTCTCTTTCAGCCCCTCTCTTTCAGCCCCTCTGTTTCAGCCCCTCTGTTTCAGCCCCTCTGTTCCAGCCCCTCTGTTTCTCGCCCTCTGTTTCAGCCCCGCTGTTTCAGCCCCTCTGTTTCAGCCCCTCCATTTCTCGCACTCTGTTTCTCGCCCTCTGTTTCTCGCCCTCTGTTTCAGCCACTCTGATTCAGCCCCTCTGTTACAGCCCCTCTGTTTCAGCCCCTCTGTTTCAGCCACACTATTTAAGCCCCTCTGTTTCTCGCCCTCTGTTTCAGCCCCTCTGTTTCAGCCCCTCTGTTTCAGCCCCTCTTTTTCAGCCCCTCTTTTTCAGCCCCTCTGTTTCAGCCCATCTGTTTCAGCCCCTCTGTTTCTCGCCCTCTGTTTCAGCCCCTCTGTTTCTCGCCCTCTGTTTCAGCCCCTCTGTTTCAGCCCCTCTGTTTCAGCCCCTCTGTTTCAGCCCCTCTGTTTCAGCCCCTCTGTTTCTGCCCCTCTTTTTCAGCCATTCTGTTTCAGCCCCTCTGTTTCAGCCCCTCTGTTTCAGCCCCTCTGTTTCTCGCTCTCTGTTTCTCGCCCTCTGTTTCAGCCCCTCTGTTTCTCGCCCACTGTTTCAGCCCCTCTGTTTCTCGCCCTCTGTTTCAGCCCCTCTGTTTCAGCCCCTCTGTTTCAGCCCCTCTGTTTCAGCCCGTCTGTTTCTCGCCCTCTGTTTCTCGCCCTCTGTTTCTCGCTCTCTGTTTCACGCCCTCTGTTTCTCGCCCTCTGTTTCTCGCCCTCTGTTTCAGCCCCTCTGTTTCACCCCCTCTGTTTCAGCCCCTCTGTTTCTCGCCCTCTGTTTCTCGCCCACTGTTTCTCGCCCTCTGTTTCAGCCCCTCTGTTTCAGCCCCTCTGTTTCACCCCCTCTATTTCAGCCCCTCTGTTTCTCGCCCTCTGTTTCAGCCCCTCTGTTTCAGCTCCTCTGTTTCACCCCCTCTGTTTCTCGCCCTCTGTTTCAGCCCCTCTGTTTCAGCCCCTCTGTTTCAGCCCCTCTGTTTCAGCCCCTCTGTTTCAGCTCCTCTGTTTCTCGCCCTCTGTTTCAGCCCCTCTGTTTCAGCCCCTCTGTTTCACCCCCTCTGTTTCAGCCCCTCTGTTTTAGACCCACTCTTTCTCGCCCTCTGTTTCTCGCCCTCTGTTTGTCGCCCTCTGTTTCAGCCCCTCTGTTTCAGCCCCTCTGTTTCAGCCCCTCTGTTTCAGCTCCACTGTTTCAGCCCATCTGTTTCTCGCCCTCTGTTTCAGCCCCTCTGTTTCTCGCCCTCTGGTTCAGCCCCTCTGTTTCAGCCCCTCTGTTTCAGCCCCTCTGTTTCAGCCCCTCTGTTTCAGCCCCACTGTTTAAGCCCCTCTGTTTCTCGCTCTCTCTTTCAGCCCCTCTGTTTCTCTCCCTCTGTTTCTCGCCCTCTGTTTCAGCCCCTCTGTTTCAGCCCCTCTGTTTCCGCCCCTCTGTTTCAGCCCGTCTTTTTCAGCCACTCTGTTTCAGCCCCTCTGTTTCAGCCCCTCTGTTTCTCGCCCTCTGTTACTCGCTCTCTGTTTCTCGCCCTCTGTTTCAGCCCCTCTGTTTCTCGCGCTCTGTTTCAGCCCCTCTGTTTCTCGCCCTCTGTTTCAGCCCCTCTGTTTCAGCCCCTCTGTTTCAGCCCCTCTGTTTCAGCCCCTCTGTTTCTCGCCCTCTGTTCAGCCCCTCTGTTTCAGCCCCTCTGTTTCTCGCCCTCTGATTCTGCCCCTCTGTTTCAGCCCCTCTGTTTCAGCCCCTCTGTTTCAGCCCCTCTGTTTCAGCCCCTCTGTTTCTCGCCCTCTGTTTCTCGCCCTCTGTTTCAGCCCCTCTGTTTCAGCCCCTCTGTTTCAGCCACTCTGTTTCTCGCCCTCTGTTTCTCGCCCTCTGTTTCTCGCTCTCTGTTTCTCGCACTCTGTTTCTCGCCCTCTGTTTCTCGCCCTCTGTTTCAGCCCCTCTGTTTCAGCCCCTCTGTTTCAGACCCTCTGTTTCAGCCCCTCTGTTTCAGACCCTCTGTTTCAGCCCCTCTGTTTCTCGCCCTCTGTTTGAGCCCCTCTGTTTCAGCCCCTCTGTTTCACCCCTCTGTTTCTCGCCCTCTGTTTCTCGCCCTCTGTTTCAGCCCCTCTGTTTCAGCCCCTCTGTTTCAGCCCCTCTGTTTCTCGCAATCTGTTTCTCGCCCTCTGTTTCTCGCCCTCTGTTTCTCGCACTCTGTTTCAGCCCCTCTGTTTCAGCCCCTCTGTTTCAGCCCCTCTGTTTCAGCCCCACTGTTTAATCCCCTCTGTTTCTCGCCCTCTGATCAGCCCCTCTGTTTCTCGGCCTCTGTTTCTCGCCCACTGTTTCAGCCCCTCTGTTTCAGCCCCTCTGTTTCAGCCCCTCTGTTTCAGCCCCTCTTTTTCTGCCCCTCTGTTTCAGCCCATCTGTTTCAGCCCCTCTGTTTCTCGCCCTCTGTTTCAGCCCCTCTGTTTCTCGCCCTCTGTTTCAGCCCCTCTGTTTCAGCCCCTCTGTTTCAGCCCATCTGTTTCAGCCCCTCTGTTAATCGCCCTCTGTTTCAGCCCCTCTGTTTCAGCCCCTCTGTTTCAGCCCCTCTGTTTCAGCCCCTCTGTTTCAGCCCCTCTGTTCCAGCCCCTCTGTTTCTCGCCATCTGTTTCAGCCCCGATGTTTCATCCACTCTGTTTCATCCCCTCTGTTTCAGCCCCTCTGTTTCTCGCCCTCTGTTTCTCGCTCTCTGTTTCTCGCCCTCTGTTTCAGCCCCTCTGTTTCTCGTGCACTGTTTCAGCCCCTCTGTTTCTCGCCCTGTGTTTCAGCCCCTCTGTTTCAGCCCCTCTGTTTCAGCCACTCTGTTTCAGCCCCTCTGTTTCTCGCCCTCTGTTTCAGCCCCTCTGTTTCAGCCCCTCTGTTTCTCGCCCTCTGTTTCATCCCATCTGTTTCAGCCCCTCTGTTTCTCGCCCTCTGTTTCTCGCTCTCTGTTTCTCGCCCTCTGTTTCAGCCCCTCTGTTTCTCGCGCACTGTTTCAGCCCCTCTGTTTCTCGCCCTGTTTTTCAGCCCCTCTGTTTCAGCCCCTCTGTTTCAGCCCCTCTGTTTCAGCCCATCTGTTTCTCGCCCTCTGTTTCAGCCCCTCTGTTTCAGCCCCTCTGTTTCTCGCCCTCTGTTTCTGCCCCTCTGTTTCAGCCCCTCTGTTTCTCGCCATCTGTTTCGGTCCCTCTGTTTCAGCCCCTCTGTTTCAGCCCCTCTGTTTCAGCCCCTCTGTTTCAGCCCCTCTGTTTCTCGCCCTCTGTTTCTCGCTCTCTGTTTCTCGCCCTCTGTTTCTCGCCCTCTGTTTCTCGCCCTCTGTTTCTCGCCCTCTGTTTCAGCCCCTCTGTTTCAGACCCTCTGTTTCAGACCCTCTGTTTCAGCCCCGCTGTTTCAGCCCCTCTGTTTCAGCCCCTCTGTTTCTCGCCCTTTGTTTCAGCCCCTCTGTTTCAGCCCCTCTGTTTCACCCCTCTGTTTCTCGCCCTCTGTTTCTCGCCCTCTGTTTCAGCCTCTCTGTTTCAGCCCCTCTGTTTCAGCCCCTCTGTTTCAGCCCCTCTGTTTCTCGCAATCTGTTTCTCGCCCTCTGTTTCTCGCCCTCTGTTTCTCACCCTCTGATTCAGCCCCTCTGTTTCAGCCCGTCTGTTTCAGCCCCTCTGTTTCAGCCCCACTGTTTAATCCCCTCTGTTTCTCGCCCTCTGATCAGCCCCTCTGTTTCTCGGCTCTGTTTCACGCCCTCTGTTTCAGCCCCTCTGTTTCAGCCCCTCTGTTTCAGCCCCTCTGTTTCAGCCCCTCTTTTTCAGCCCCTCTGTTTCAGCCCATCTGTTTCAGCCCCTCTGTTTCTCGCCCTCTGTTTCAGCCCCTCTGTTTCCTGCCCTCTGTTTCAGCCCCTCTGTTTCAGCCCCTCTGTTTCAGCCCATCTGTTTCAGCCCCTCTGTTTCTCGCCCTCTGTTTCAGCTCCTCTCTTTCAGCCCCTCTCTTTCAGCCCCTCTGTTTCAACCCCTCTGTTTCAGCCCCTCTGTTCCAGCCCCTCTGTTTCTCGCCCTCTGTTTCAGCCCCGCTGTTTCAGCCCCTCTGTTTCAGCCCCTCCGTTTCTCGCACTCTGTTTCTCGCCCTCTGTTTCTCGCCCTCTGTTTCAGCCACTCTGATTCAGCCCCTCTGTTACAGCCCCTCTGTTTCAGCCCCTCTGTTTCAGCCCCACTATTTAAGCCCCTCTGTTTCTCGCCCTCTGTTTCAGCCCCTCTGTTTCTCGCCATCTGTTTCTCGCCCTCTGTTTCAGCCCCTCTGTTTCACCCCCTCTGTTTCAGCCCCTCTGTTTCTCGCCCTCTGTTTCTCGCCCACTGTTTCTCGCCCTCTGTTTCAGCCCCTCTGTTTCAGCCCCTCTGTTTCACCCCCTCTATTTCAGCCCCTCTGTTTCTCGCCCTCTGTTTCAGCCACTCTGTTTCAGCTCCTCTGTTTCACCCCCTCTGTTTCTCGCCCTCTGTTTCAGCCCCTCTGTTTCAGCCCCTCTGTTTCAGCCCCTCTGTTTCAGCCCCTCTGTTTCAGCTCCTCTGTTTCTCGCCCTCTGTTTCAGCCCCTCTGTTTCAGCCCCTCTGTTTCACCCCCTCTGTTTCAGCCCCTCTGTTTTAGACCCACTCTTTCTCGCCCTCTGTTTCTCGCCCTCTGTTTGTCGCCCTCTGTTTCAGCCCCTCTGTTTCAGCCCCTCTGTTTCAGCCCCTCTGTTTCAGCCCCTCTGTTTCAGCTCCACTGTTTCAGCCCATCTGTTTCTCGCCCTCTGTTTCAGCCCCTCTGTTTCTCGCCCTCTGGTTCAGCCCCTCTGTTTCAGCCCCTCTGTTTCAGCCCCTCTGTTTCAGCCCCTCTGTTTCAGCCCCACTGTTTAAGCCCCTCTGTTTCTCGCTCTCTCTTTCAGCCCCTCTGTTTCTCGCCCTCTGTTTCTCGCCCTCTGTTTCAGCCCCTCTGTTTCAGCCCCTCTGTTTCCGCCCCTCTGTTTCAGCCCGTCTTTTTCAGCCACTCTGTTTCAGCCCCTCTGTTTCAGCCCCTCTGTTTCTCGCCCTCTGTTACTCGCTCTCTGTTTCTCGCCCTCTGTTTCAGCCCCTCTGTTTCTCGCGCTCTGTTTCAGCCCCTCTGTTTCTCGCCCTCTGTTTCAGCCCCTCTGTTTCAGCCCCTCTGTTTCAGCCCCTCTGTTTCAGCCCCTCTGTTTCTCGCCCTCTGTTCAGCCCCTCTGTTTCAGCCCCTCTGTTTCTCGCCCTCTGATTCTGCCCCTCTGTTTCAGCCCCTCTGTTTCAGCCCCTCTGTTTCAGCCCCTCTGTTTCAGCCCCTCTGTTTCTCGCCCTCTGTTTCTCGCCCTCTGTTTCAGCCCCTCTGTTTCAGCCCCTCTGTTTCAGCCACTCTGTTTCTCGCCCTCTGTTTCTCGCCCTCTGTTTCTCGCTCTCTGTTTCTCGCACTCTGTTTCTCGCCCTCTGTTTCTCGCCCTCTGTTTCAGCCCCTCTGTTTCAGCCCCTCTGTTTCAGACCCTCTGTTTCAGCCCCTCTGTTTCAGACCCTCTGTTTCAGCCCCTCTGTTTCTCGCCCTCTGTTTCAGCCCCTCTGTTTCAGCCCCTCTGTTTCACCCCTCTGTTTCTCGCCCTCTGTTTCTCGCCCTCTGTTTCAGCCCCTCTGTTTCAGCCCCTCTGTTTCAGCCCCTCTGTTTCAGCCCCTCTGTTTCTCGCAATCTGTTTCTCGCCCTCTGTTTCTCGCCCTCTGTTTCTCGCACTCTGTTTCAGCCCCTCTGTTTCAGCCCCTCTGTTTCAGCCCCTCTGTTTCAGCCCCACTGTTTAATCCCCTCTGTTTCTCGCCCTCTGATCAGCCCCTCTGTTTCTCGGCCTCTGTTTCTCGCCCACTGTTTCAGCCCCTCTGTTTCAGCCCCTCTGTTTCAGCCCCTCTGTTTCAGCCCCTCTTTTTCTGCCCCTCTGTTTCAGCCCATCTGTTTCAGCCCCTCTGTTTCTCGCCCTCTGTTTCAGCCCCTCTGTTTCTCGCCCTCTGTTTCAGCCCCTCTGTTTCAGCCCCTCTGTTTCAGCCCATCTGTTTCAGCCCCTCTGTTAATCGCCCTCTGTTTCAGCCCCTCTGTTTCAGCCCCTCTGTTTCAGCCCCTCTGTTTCAGCCCCTCTGTTTCAGCCCCTCTGTTCCAGCCCCTCTGTTTCTCGCCATCTGTTTCAGCCCCGATGTTTCATCCACTCTGTTTCATCCCCTTTGTTTCAGCCCCTCTGTTTCTCGCCCTCTGTTTCTCGCTCTCTGTTTCTCGCCCTCTGTTTCAGCCCCTCTGTTTCTCGCGCACTGTTTCAGCCCCTCTGTTTCTCGCCCTGTGTTTCAGCCCCTCTGTTTCAGCCCCTCTGTTTCAGCCACTCTGTTTCAGCCCCTCTGTTTCTCGCCCTCTGTTTCAGCCCCTCTGTTTCAGCCCCTCTGTTTCTCGCCCTCTGTTTCATCCCATCTGTTTCAGCCCCTCTGTTTCTCGCCCTCTGTTTCTCGCTCTCTGTTTCTCGCCCTCTGTTTCAGCCCCTCTGTTTCTCGCGCACTGTTTCAGCCCCTCTGTTTCTCGCCCTGTTTTTCAGCCCCTCTGTTTCAGCCCCTCTGTTTCAGCCCCTCTGTTTCAGCCCATCTGTTTCTCGCCCTCTGTTTCTGCCCCTCTGTTTCAGCCCCTCTGTTTCTCGCCCTCTGTTTCTGCCCCTCTGTTTCAGCCCCTCTGTTTCTCGCCATCTGTTTCGGCCCCTCTGTTTCAGCCCCTCTGTTTCAGCCCCGCTGTTTCAGCCCCTCTGTTTCAGCCCCTCTGTTTCTCGCCCTCTGTTTCTCGCTCTCTGTTTCTCGCCCTCTGTTTCTCGCCCTCTGTTTCTCGCCCTCTGTTTCTCGCCCTCTGTTTCAGCCCCTCTGTTTCAGCCCCTCTGTTTCAGACCCTCTGTTTCAGCCCCGCTGTTTCAGCCACTCTGTTTCAGCCCCTCTGTTTCTCGCCCTTTGTTTCAGCCCCTCTGTTTCAGCCCCTCTGTTTCACCCCTCTGTTTCTCGCCCTCTGTTTCTCGCCCTCTGTTTCAGCCGCTCTGTTTCAGCCCCTCTGTTTCAGCCCCTCTGTTTCAGCCCCTCTGTTTCTCGCAATCTGTTTCTCGCCCTCTGTTTCTCGCCCTCTGTTTCTCACCCTCTGATTCAGCCCCTCTGTTTCAGCCCGTCTGTTTCAGCCCCTCTGTTTCAGCCCCACTGTTTAATCCCCTCTGTTTCTCGCCCTCTGATCAGCCCCTCTGTTTCTCGGCTCTGTTTCACGCCCTCTGTTTCAGCCCCTCTGTTTCAGCCCCTCTGTTTCAGCCCCTCTGTTTCAGCCCCTCTTTTTCAGCCCCTCTGTTTCAGCCCATCTGTTTCAGCCCCTCTGTTTCTCGCCCTCTGTTTCAGCCCCTCTGTTTCTCGCCCTCTGTTTCAGCCCCTCTGTTTCAGCCCCTCTGTTTCAGCCCATCTGTTTCAGCCCCTCTGTTTCTCGCCCTCTGTTTCAGCTCCTCTCTTTCAGCCCCTCTCTTTCAGCCCCTCTGTTTCAGCCCCTCTGTTTCAGCCCCTCTGTTCCAGCCCCTCTGTTTCTCGCCCTCTTTTTCAGCCCCGCTGTTTCAGCCCCTCTGTTTCAGCCCCTCCGTTTCTCGCACTCTGTTTCTCTCCCTCTGTTTCTCGCCCTCTGTTTCAGCCACTCTGATTCAGCCCCTCTGTTACAGCCCCTCTGTTTCAGCCCCTCTGTTTCAGCCCCACTATTTAAGCCCCTCTGTTTCTCGCCCTCTGTTTCAGCCCCTCTGTTTCTCGCCATCTGTTTCTCGCCCTCTGTTTCAGCCCCTCTGTTTCAGCCCCTCTGTTTCAGCCCCTCTGTTTCTGCCCCTCTTTTTCAGCCATTCTGTTTCAGCCCCTCTGTTTCAGCCCCTCTGTTTCAGCCCCTCTGTTTCTCGCTCTCTGTTTCTCGCCCTCTGTTTCAGCCCCTCTGTTTCTCGCCCACTGTTTCAGCCCCTCTGTTTCTCGCCCTCTGTTTCAGCCCCTCTGTTTCAGCCCCTCTGTTTCAGCCCCTTTGTTTCAGCCCCACTGTTTCTCGCCCTCTTTTCAGCCCCTCTGTTTCAGCCCCTCTGTTTCTCGCCCTCTGTTTCAGCCCCTCTGTTTCAGCCCCTCTGTTTCAGCCCCTCTGTTTCAGCCCCTCTGTTTCAGCCCGTCTGTTTCTCGCCCTCTGTTTCTCGCCCTGTGTTTCTCGCTCTCTGTTTCACGCCCTCTGTTTCTCGCCCTCTGTTTCAGCCCCTCTGTTTCACCCCCTCTGTTTCAGCCCCTCTGTTTCTCGCCCTCTGTTTCTCGCCCTCTGTTTCTCGCCCTCTGTTTCTCGCTCTCTGTTTCAGCCCCTCTGTTTCAGCCCCTCTGTTTCACCCCCTCTGTTTCAGCCCCTCTGTTTCTCGCCCTCTGTTTCAGCCCCTCTGTTTCAGCTCCTCTGTTTCACCCCCTCTGTTTCTCGCCCTCTGTTTCAGCCCCTCTTTTTCAGCCCCACTGTTTCACCCCCTCTGTTTCAGCCCCTCTGTTTCAGCCCCTCTGTTTAAGCCCCACTCTTTCTCGCCCTCTGTTTCTCGCCCTCTGTTTGTCGCCCTCTGTTTCAGCCCCTCTGTTTCAACCCCTCTATTTCAGCCCCTTTGTTTCAGCTCCTCTGTTTCAGCCCCTCTGTTTCAGCTCCACTGTTTCAGCCCCTCTGTTTCTCGCACTCTGTTTCTCGCCCTCTGTTTCTCGCCCTCTGTTTCAGCCACTCTGATTCAGCCCCTCTGTTTCAGCCCCTCTGTTTCAGCCCCACTGTTTAGGCCCCTCTGTTTCTCGCCCTCTGTTTCAGCCCCTCTGTTTCTCGCCCGCTGTTTCTCGCCCTCTGTTTCAGCCCCTCTGTTTCAGCCCCTCTGTTTCAGCCCCTCTGTTTCAGCCCTTCTTTTTAAGCCACTCTGTTTCAGTCCCTCTGTTTCAGCCCCTCTGTTTCTCGCCCTCTGTTTCTCGCTCTCTGTTTCTCGCCCTCTGTTTCAGCCCCTCTGTTTCTCGCCCACTGTTTCAGCCCCTCTGTTTCTCGCCCTCTGTTTCAGACCCTCTGTTTCAGCCCCTCTGTTTCAGCCCCTCTCTTTCAGCCCCTCTGTTTCTCGCCCTCTGTTTCAGCACTTCTGTTTCAGCCCATCTGTTTCTCGCCCTCTGTTTCTGCCCCTCTGTTTCAGCCCCTCTGTTTCAGTCCCTCTGTTTCAGCCCCTCTGTTTCAGCCCCTCTGTTTCTCGCCCTCGGTTTCTCGCCCTCTGTTTCAGCCCCTCTGTTTCAGCCCCTCTGTTTCACCCCCTCTGTTTCAGCCACTCTGTTTCAGCCCCTCTGTTTCTCGCCCTCTGTTTCAGCCCCTTTTTTTCACCCCCTCTGTTTCAGCCCCTCTGATTCTCGCCCTCTGTTTCTCGCCCTCTGTTTCTCGCCCTCTGTTTCTCGCCGTCTGTTTCAGCCCCTCTGTTTCAGCCCCTCTGTTTCAGCCCCTCTGTTTCACCCCCTCTGTTTCAGCCCCTCTGTTTCTCGCCCTCTGTTTCAGCCCCTCTGTTTCAGCTCCTCTGTTTCAGCCCCTCTGTTTCTCGCCCTCTGTTTCAGCCCCTCTGTTTCAGCCCCTCTGTTTCACCCCCTCTGTTTCAGCCCCTCTGTTTCAGCCCCTCTGTTTCAGCCCCACTCTTTCTCGCCCTCTGTTTCTCGCCCTCTGTTTCTCGCCCTCTGTTTCAGCCCCTCTGTTTCAGCCCTTCTGTTTCAGCCCCTCTGTTTCAGCCCCTCTGTTTCAGCCACTCTGTTTCTCGCCCTCTGTTTCAGCCCCTCTGTTTCAGCCCCTCTGTTTCACCCCTCTGTTTCTCGCCCTCTGTTTCTCGCCCTCTGTTTCAGCCCCTCTGTTTCAGCCCCTCTGTTTCAGCCCCTCTGTTTCAACCCCTCTGTTTCTCGCAATCTGTTTCTCGCCCTTTGTTTCTCGCCCTCTGTTTCTCGCCCTCTGTTTCAGCCCCTCTGTTTCAGCCCCTCTGTTTCAGCCCCTCTGTTTCATCCCCACTGTTTAATCCCCGCTGTTTCTCGCCCTCTGATAAGCCCCTCTGTTTCTCGGCCTCTGTTTCTCGCCCTCTGTTTCAGCCCCTCTGTTTCAGCCCCTCTGTTTCAGCCCCTCTGTTTCAGCCCCTCTTTTTCAGCCCCTCTGTTTCAGCCCCTCTGTTTCAGCCCCACTGTTTCTCGCCCTCTGTTTCAGCCCCTCTGTTTCTCGAACTCTGTTTCAGCCCCTCTGTTTCAGCCCCTCTGTTTCAGCCCATCTATTTCAGCCCCTCTGTTTCAGCCCCTCTGTTTCAGCCCCTCTCTTTCAGCCAATCTGTTTCAGCCCCTCTGTTTTAGCCCCTCTGTTTCAGACCCTCTGTTCCAGCCCCTCTGTTTCTCGCCCTCTGTTTCAGCCCCGCTGTTTCAGCCCCACTATTTAAGCCCCTCTTTTTCAGCCCCTCTGTTTCAGCCCCTCTGTTTCAGCCCCTCTGTTTCTCGCCCTCTGTTTCAGCCCCTCTGTTTCTCGCCCTCTGTTTCAGCGCCTCTGTTTCAGCCCCTCTGTTTCAGCCCATCTGTTTCACCCCCACTGTTTCTCGCCCTCTGTTTCAGCCCCTCTCTTTCAGCCCCTCTGTTTCAGCCCCTCTGTTTCAGCCCCTCTGTTTCAGCCCCTCTGTTTCTGCCCCTCTTTTTCAGCCATTCTGTTTCAGCCCCTCTGTTTCAGCCCCTCTGTTTCAGCCCCTCTGTTTCTCGCTCTCTGTTTCTCGCCCTCTGTTTCAGCCCCTCTGTTTCTCGCCCACTGTTTCAGCCCCTCTGTTTCTCGCCCTCTGTTTCAGCCCCTCTGTTTCAGCCCCTCTGTTTCAGCCCCTTTGTTTCAGCCCCACTGTTTCTCGCCCTCTTTTCAGCCCCTCTGTTTCTCGCCCTCTGTTTCTCGCCCTCTGTTTCAGCCCCTCTGTTTCAGCCCCTCTGTTTCAGCCCCTCTGTTTCAGCCCCTCTGTTTCAGCCCGTCTGTTTCTCGCCCTCTGTTTCTCGCCCTCTGTTTCTCGCTCTCTGTTTCACGCCCTCTGTTTCTCGCCCTCTGTTTCTCGCCCTCTGTTTCAGCCCCTCTGTTTCACCCCCTCTGTTTCAGCCACTCTGTTTCTCGCACTCTGTTTCTCGCCCTCTGTTTCTCGCCCTCTGTTTCAGCCCCTCTGTTTCAGCCCCTCTGTTTCACCCCCTCTGTTTCAGCCCCTCTGTTTCTCGCCCTCTGTTTCAGCCCCTCTGTTTCAGCTCCTCTGTTTCACCCCCTCTGTTTCTCGCCCTCTGTTTCAGCCCCTCTGTTTCAGCCCCTCTGTTTCACCCCCTCTGTTTCAGCCCCTCTGTTTCAGCCCCTCTGTTTAAGCCCCACTCTTTCTCGCCCTCTGTTTCTCGCCCTCTGTTTGTCGCCCTCTGTTTCAGCCCCTCTGTTTCAGCCCCTCTATTTCAGCCCCTTTGTTTCAGCCCCTCTGTTTCAGCCCCTCTGTTTCAGCCCGTCTGTTTCAGCCCCTCTGTTTCTCGCACTCTGTTTCTCGCCCTCTGTTTCTCGCCCTCTGTTTCAGCCACTCTGATTCAGCCCCTCTGTTTCAGCCCCTCTGTTTCAGCCCCTCTGTTTCAGCCCCACTGTTTAAGCCCCTCTGTTTCTCGCCCTCTGTTTCAGCCCCTCTGTTTCTCGCCCGCTGTTTCTCGCCCTCTGTTTCAGCCCCTCTGTTTCAGCCCCTCTGTTTCAGCCCCTCTGTTTCAGCCCTTCTTTTTCAGCCACTCTGTTTCAGCCCCTCTGTTTCAGCCCCTCTGTTTCTCGCCCTCTGTTTCTCGCTCTCTGTTTCTCGCCCTCTGTTTCAGCCCCTCTGTTTCTCGCCCACTGTTTCAGCCCCTCTGTTTCTCGCCCTCTGTTTCAGCCCCTCTGTTTCAGCCCCTCTGTTTCAGCCCCTCTCTTTCAGCCCATCTGTTTCTCGCCCTCTGTTTCAGCACTTCTGTTTCAGCCCCTCTGTTTCTCGCCCTTTGTTTCAGCCCCTCTGTTTCAGCCCCTCTGTTTCACCCCTCTGTTTCTCGCCCTCTGTTTCTCGCCCTCTGTTTCAGCCTCTCTGTTTCAGCCCCTCTGTTTCAGCCCCTCTGTTTCAGCCCCTCTGTTTCTCGCAATCTGTTTCTCGCCCTCTGTTTCTCGCCCTCTGTTTCTCACCCTCTGATTCAGCCCCTCTGTTTCAGCCCGTCTGTTTCAGCCCCTCTGTTTCAGCCCCACTGTTTAATCCCCTCTGTTTCTCGCCCTCTGATCAGCCCCTCTGTTTCTCGGCTCTGTTTCACGCCCTCTGTTTCAGCCCCTCTGTTTCAGCCCCTCTGTTTCAGCCCCTCTGTTTCAGCCCCTCTTTTTCAGCCCCTCTGTTTCAGCCCATCTGTTTCAGCCCCTCTGTTTCTCGCCCTCTGTTTCAGCCCCTCTGTTTCTCGCCCTCTGTTTCAGCCCCTCTGTTTCAGCCCCTCTGTTTCAGCCCATCTGTTTCAGCCCCTCTGTTTCTCGCCCTCTGTTTCAGCTCCTCTCTTTCAGCCCCTCTCTTTCAGCCCCTCTGTTTCAGCCCCTCTGTTTCAGCCCCTCTGTTCCAGCCCCTCTGTTTCTCGCCCTCTGTTTCAGCCCCGCTGTTTCAGCCCCTCTGTTTCAGCCCCTCCGTTTCTCGCACTCTGTTTCTCGCCCTCTGTTTCTCGCCCTCTGTTTCAGCCACTCTGATTCAGCCCCTCTGTTACAGCCCCTCTGTTTCAGCCCCTCTGTTTCAGCCCCACTATTTAAGCCCCTCTGTTTCTCGCCCTCTGTTTCAGCCCCTCTGTTTCTCGCCATCTGTTTCTCGCCCTCTGTTTCAGCCCCTCTGTTTCACCCCCTCTGTTTCAGCCCCTCTGTTTCTCGCCCTCTGTTTCTCGCCCACTGTTTCTCGCCCTCTGTTTCAGCCCCTCTGTTTCAGCCCCTCTGTTTCACCCCCTCTATTTCAGCCCCTCTGTTTCTCGCCCTCTGTTTCAGCCACTCTGTTTCAGCTCCTCTGTTTCACCCCCTCTGTTTCTCGCCCTCTGTTTCAGCCCCTCTGTTTCAGCCCCTCTGTTTCAGCCCCTCTGTTTCAGCCCCTCTGTTTCAGCTCCTCTGTTTCTCGCCCTCTGTTTCAGCCCCTCTGTTTCAGCCCCTCTGTTTCACCCCCTCTGTTTCAGCCCCTCTGTTTTAGACCCACTCTTTCTCGCCCTCTGTTTCTCGCCCTCTGTTTGTCGCCCTCTGTTTCAGCCCCTCTGTTTCAGCCCCTCTGTTTCAGCCCCTCTGTTTCAGCCCCTCTGTTTCAGCTCCACTGTTTCAGCCCATCTGTTTCTCGCCCTCTGTTTCAGCCCCTCTGTTTCTCGCCCTCTGGTTCAGCCCCTCTGTTTCAGCCCCTCTGTTTCAGCCCCTCTGTTTCAGCCCCTCTGTTTCAGCCCCACTGTTTAAGCCCCTCTGTTTCTCGCTCTCTCTTTCAGCCCCTCTGTTTCTCACCCTCTGTTTCTCGCCCTCTGTTTCAGCCCCTCTGTTTCAGCCCCTCTGTTTCCGCCCCTCTGTTTCAGCCCGTCTTTTTCAGCCACTCTGTTTCAGCCCCTCTGTTTCAGCCCCTCTGTTTCTCGCCCTCTGTTACTCGCTCTCTGTTTCTCGCCCTCTGTTTCAGCCCCTCTGTTTCTCGCGCTCTGTTTCAGCCCCTCTGTTTCTCGCCCTCTGTTTCAGCCCCTCTGTTTCAGCCCCTCTGTTTCAGCCCCTCTGTTTCAGCCCCTCTGTTTCTCGCCCTCTGTTCAGCCCCTCTGTTTCAGCCCCTCTGTTTCTCGCCCTCTGATTCTGCCCCTCTGTTTCAGCCCCTCTGTTTCAGCCCCTCTGTTTCAGCCCCTCTGTTTCAGCCCCTCTGTTTCTTGCCCTCTGTTTCTCGCCCTCTGTTTCAGCCCCTCTGTTTCAGCCCCTCTGTTTCAGCCACTCTGTTTCTCGCCCTCTGTTTCTCGCCCTCTGTTTCTCGCTCTCTGTTTCTCGCACTCTGTTTCTCGCCCTCTGTTTCTCGCCCTCTGTTTCAGCCCCTCTGTTTCAGCCCCTCTGTTTCAGACCCTCTGTTTCAGCCCCTCTGTTTCAGACCCTCTGTTTCAGCCCCTCTGTTTCTCGCCCTCTGTTTCAGCCCCTCTGTTTCAGCCCCTCTGTTTCACCCCTCTGTTTCTCGCCCTCTGTTTCTCGCCCTCTGTTTCAGCCCCTCTGTTTCAGCCCCTCTGTTTCAGCCCCTCTGTTTCAGCCCCTCTGTTTCTCGCAATCTGTTTCTCGCCCTCTGTTTCTCGCCCTCTGTTTCTCGCACTCTGTTTCAGCCCCTCTGTTTCAGCCCCTCTGTTTCAGCCCCTCTGTTTCAGCCCCACTGTTTAATCCCCTCTGTTTCTCGCCCTCTGATCAGCCCCTCTGTTTCTCGGCCTCTGTTTCTCGCCCACTGTTTCAGCCCCTCTGTTTCAGCCCCTCTGTTTCAGCCCCTCTGTTTCAGCCCCTCTTTTTCTGCCCCTCTGTTTCAGCCCATCTGTTTCAGCCCCTCTGTTTCTCGCCCTCTGTTTCAGCCCCTCTGTTTCTCGCCCTCTGTTTCAGCCCCTCTGTTTCAGCCCCTCTGTTTCAGCCCATCTGTTTCAGCCCCTCTGTTAATCGCCCTCTGTTTCAGCCCCTCTGTTTCAGCCCCTCTGTTTCAGCCCCTCTGTTTCAGCCCCTCTGTTTCAGCCCCTCTGTTCCAGCCCCTCTGTTTCTCGCCATCTGTTTCAGCCCCGATGTTTCATCCACTCTGTTTCATCCCCTTTGTTTCAGCCCCTCTGTTTCTCGCCCTCTGTTTCTCGCTCTCTGTTTCTCGCCCTCTGTTTCAGCCCCTCTGTTTCTCGCGCACTGTTTCAGCCCCTCTGTTTCTCGCCCTGTGTTTCAGCCCCTCTGTTTCAGCCCCTCTGTTTCAGCCACTCTGTTTCAGCCCCTCTGTTTCTCGCCCTCTGTTTCAGCCCCTCTGTTTCAGCCCCTCTGTTTCTCGCCCTCTGTTTCATCCCATCTGTTTCAGCCCCTCTGTTTCTCGCCCTCTGTTTCTCGCTCTCTGTTTCTCGCCCTCTGTTTCAGCCCCTCTGTTTCTCGCGCACTGTTTCAGCCCCTCTGTTTCTCGCCCTGTTTTTCAGCCCCTCTGTTTCAGCCCCTCTGTTTCAGCCCCTCTGTTTCAGCCCATCTGTTTCTCGCCCTCTGTTTCTGCCCCTCTGTTTCAGCCCCTCTGTTTCTCGCCCTCTGTTTCTGCCCCTCTGTTTCAGCCCCTCTGTTTCTCGCCATCTGTTTCGGCCCCTCTGTTTCAGCCCCTCTGTTTCAGCCCCGCTGTTTCAGCCCCTCTGTTTCAGCCCCTCTGTTTCTCGCCCTCTGTTTCTCGCTCTCTGTTTCTCGCCCTCTGTTTCTCGCCCTCTGTTTCTCGCCCTCTGTTTCTCGCCCTCTGTTTCAGCCCCTCTGTTTCAGCCCCTCTGTTTCAGACCCTCTGTTTCAGCCCCGCTGTTTCAGCCACTCTGTTTCAGCCCCTCTGTTTCTCGCCCTTTGTTTCAGCCCCTCTGTTTCAGCCCCTCTGTTTCACCCCTCTGTTTCTCGCCCTCTGTTTCTCGCCCTCTGTTTCAGCCGCTCTGTTTCAGCCCCTCTGTTTCAGCCCCTCTGTTTCAGCCCCTCTGTTTCTCGCAATCTGTTTCTCGCCCTCTGTTTCTCGCCCTCTGTTTCTCACCCTCTGATTCAGCCCCTCTGTTTCAGCCCGTCTGTTTCAGCCCCTCTGTTTCAGCCCCACTGTTTAATCCCCTCTGTTTCTCGCCCTCTGATCAGCCCCTCTGTTTCTCGGCTCTGTTTCACGCCCTCTGTTTCAGCCCCTCTGTTTCAGCCCCTCTGTTTCAGCCCCTCTGTTTCAGCCCCTCTTTTTCAGCCCCTCTGTTTCAGCCCATCTGTTTCAGCCCCTCTGTTTCTCGCCCTCTGTTTCAGCCCCTCTGTTTCTCGCCCTCTGTTTCAGCCCCTCTGTTTCAGCCCCTCTGTTTCAGCCCATCTGTTTCAGCCCCTCTGTTTCTCGCCCTCTGTTTCAGCTCCTCTCTTTCAGCCCCTCTCTTTCAGCCCCTCTGTTTCAGCCCCTCTGTTTCAGCCCCTCTGTTCCAGCCCCTCTGTTTCTCGCCCTCTTTTTCAGCCCCGCTGTTTCAGCCCCTCTGTTTCAGCCCCTCCGTTTCTCGCACTCTGTTTCTCGCCCTCTGTTTCTCGCCCTCTGTTTCAGCCACTCTGATTCAGCCCCTCTGTTACAGCCCCTCTGTTTCAGCCCCTCTGTTTCAGCCCCACTATTTAAGCCCCTCTGTTTCTCGCCCTCTGTTTCAGCCCCTCTGTTTCTCGCCATCTGTTTCTCGCCCTCTGTTTCAGCCCCTCTGTTTCAGCCCCTCTGTTTCAGCCCCTCTGTTTCTGCCCCTCTTTTTCAGCCATTCTGTTTCAGCCCCTCTGTTTCAGCCCCTCTGTTTCAGCCCCTCTGTTTCTCGCTCTCTGTTTCTCGCCCTCTGTTTCAGCCCCTCTGTTTCTCGCCCACTGTTTCAGCCCCTCTGTTTCTCGCCCTCTGTTTCAGCCCCTCTGTTTCAGCCCCTCTGTTTCAGCCCCTTTGTTTCAGCCCCACTGTTTCTCGCCCTCTTTTCAGCCCCTCTGTTTCAGCCCCTCTGTTTCTCGCCCTCTGTTTCAGCCCCTCTGTTTCAGCCCCTCTGTTTCAGCCCCTCTGTTTCAGCCCCTCTGTTTCAGCCCGTCTGTTTCTCGCCCTCTGTTTCTCGCCCTGTGTTTCTCGCTCTCTGTTTCACGCCCTCTGTTTCTCGCCCTCTGTTTCAGCCCCTCTGTTTCACCCCCTCTGTTTCAGCCCCTCTGTTTCTCGCCCTCTGTTTCTCGCCCTCTGTTTCTCGCCCTCTGTTTCTCGCTCTCTGTTTCAGCCCCTCTGTTTCAGCCCCTCTGTTTCACCCCCTCTGTTTCAGCCCCTCTGTTTCTCGCCCTCTGTTTCAGCCCCTCTGTTTCAGCTCCTCTGTTTCACCCCCTCTGTTTCTCGCCCTCTGTTTCAGCCCCTCTGTTTCAGCCCCACTGTTTCACCCCCTCTGTTTCAGCCCCTCTGTTTCAGCCCCTCTGTTTAAGCCCCACTCTTTCTCGCCCTCTGTTTCTCGCCCTCTGTTTGTCGCCCTCTGTTTCAGCCCCTCTGTTTCAACCCCTCTATTTCAGCCCCTTTGTTTCAGCTCCTCTGTTTCAGCCCCTCTGTTTCAGCTCCACTGTTTCAGCCCCTCTGTTTCTCGCACTCTGTTTCTCGCCCTCTGTTTCTCGCCCTCTGTTTCAGCCACTCTGATTCAGCCCCTCTGTTTCAGCCCCTCTGTTTCAGCCCCACTGTTTAGGCCCCTCTGTTTCTCGCCCTCTGTTTCAGCCCCTCTGTTTCTCGCCCGCTGTTTCTCGCCCTCTGTTTCAGCCCCTCTGTTTCAGCCCCTCTGTTTCAGCCCCTCTGTTTCAGCCCTTCTTTTTAAGCCACTCTGTTTCAGTCCCTCTGTTTCAGCCCCTCTGTTTCTCGCCCTCTGTTTCTCGCTCTCTGTTTCTCGCCCTCTGTTTCAGCCCCTCTGTTTCTCGCCCACTGTTTCAGCCCCTCTGTTTCTCGCCCTCTGTTTCAGACCCTCTGTTTCAGCCCCTCTGTTTCAGCCCCTCTCTTTCAGCCCCTCTGTTTCTCGCCCTCTGTTTCAGCACTTCTGTTTCAGCCCATCTGTTTCTCGCCCAGTGTTTCTGCCCCTCTGTTTCAGCCCCTCTGTTTCAGTCCCTCTGTTTCAGCCCCTCTGTTTCAGCCCCTCTGTTTCTCGCCCTCGGTTTCTCGCCCTCTGTTTCAGCCCCTCTGTTTCAGCCCCTCTGTTTCACCCCCTCTGTTTCAGCCCCTCTGTTTCAGCCCCTCTGTTTCTCGCCCTCTGTTTCTCGCCCTCTGTTTCTCGCTCTCTGTGTCTCGCCCTCTGTTTCTCGCCCTCTGTTTCTCGCCCTCTGTTTCAGCCCCTCTGTTTCACCCCCTCTGTTTCAGCCCCTCTGATTCTCGCCCTCTGTTTCTCGCCCTCTGTTTCTCGCCCTCTGTTTCTCGCCCTCTGTTTCAGCCCCTCTGTTTCAGCCCCTCTGTTTCAGCCCCTCTGTTTCACCCCCTCTGTTTCAGCCACTCTGTTTCTCGCCCTCTGTTTCAGCCCCTCTGTTTCAGCTCCTCTGTTTCAGCCCCTCTGTTTCTCGCCCTCTGTTTCAGCCCCTCTGTTTCAGCCCCTCTGTTTCACCCCCTCTGTTTCAGCCCCTCTGTTTCAGCCCCTCTGTTTCAGCCCCACTCTTTCTCGCCCTCTGTTTCTCGCCCTCTGTTTCTCGCCCTCTGTTTCAGCCCCTCTGTTTCAGCCCTTCTGTTTCAGCCCCTCTGTTTCAGCCCCTCTGTTTCAGCCCCTCTGTTTCACCCCTCTGTTTCTCGCCCTCTGTTTCTCGCCCTCTGTTTCAGCCCCTCTGTTTCAGCCCCTCTGTTTCAGCCCCTCTGTTTCAACCCCTCTGTTTCTCGCAATCTGTTTCTCGCCCTTTGTTTCTCGCCCTCTGTTTCTCGCCCTCTGTTTCAGCCCCTCTGTTTCAGCCCCTCTGTTTCAGCCCCTCTGTTTCATCCCCACTGTTTAATCCCCGCTGTTTCTCGCCCTCTGATAAGCCCCTCTGTTTCTCGGCCTCTGTTTCTCGCCCTCTGTTTCAGCCCCTCTGTTTCAGCCCCTCTGTTTCAGCCCCTCTGTTTCAGCCCCTCTTTTTCAGCCCCTCTGTTTCAGCCCCTCTGTTTCAGCCCCACTGTTTCTCGCCCTCTGTTTCAGCCCCTCTGTTTCTCGAACTCTGTTTCAGCCCCTCTGTTTCAGCCCCTCTGTTTCAGCCCATCTATTTCAGCCCCTCTGTTTCAGCCCCTCTGTTTCAGCCCCTCTCTTTCAGCCAATCTGTTTCAGCCCCTCTGTTTTAGCCCCTCTGTTTCAGACCCTCTGTTCCAGCCCCTCTGTTTCTCGCCCTCTGTTTCAGCCCCGCTGTTTCAGCCCCACTATTTAAGCCCCTCTTTTTCAGCCCCTCTGTTTCAGCCCCTCTGTTTCAGCCCCTCTGTTTCTCGCCCTCTGTTTCAGCCCCTCTGTTTCTCGCCCTCTGTTTCAGCCCCTCTGTTTCAGCCCCTCTGTTTCAGCCCATCTGTTTCACCCCCACTGTTTCTCGCCCTCTGTTTCAGCCACTCTCTTTCAGCCCCTCTGTTTCAGCCCCTCTGTTTCAGCCCCTCTGTTTCAGCCCCTCTGTTTCTGCCCCTCTTTTTCAGCCATTCTGTTTCAGCCCCTCTGTTTCAGCCCCTCTGTTTCAGCCCCTCTGTTTCTCGCTCTCTGTTTCTCGCCCTCTGTTTCAGCCCCTCTGTTTCTCGCCCACTGTTTCAGCCCCTCTGTTTCTCGCCCTCTGTTTCAGCCCCTCTGTTTCAGCCCCTCTGTTTCAGCCCCTTTGTTTCAGCCCCACTGTTTCTCGCCCACTTTTCAGCCCCTCTGTTTCTCGCCCTCTGTTTCTCGCCCTCTGTTTCAGCCCCTCTGTTTCAGCCCCTCTGTTTCAGCCCCTCTGTTTCAGCCCCTCTGTTTCAGCCCGTCTGTTTCTCGCCCTCTGTTTCTCGCCCTCTGTTTCTCGCTCTCTGTTTCACGCCCTCTGTTTCTCGCCCTCTGTTTCTCGCCCTCTGTTTCAGCCCCTCTGTTTCACCCCCTCTGTTTCAGCCACTCTGTTTCTCGCACTCTGTTTCTCGCCCTCTGTTTCTCGCCCTCTGTTTCAGCCCCTCTGTTTCAGCCCCTCTGTTTCACCCCCTCTGTTTCAGCCCCTCTGTTTCTCGCCCTCTGTTTCAGCCCCTCTGTTTCAGCTCCTCTGTTTCACCCCCTCTGTTTCTCGCCCTCTGTTTCAGCCCCTCTGTTTCAGCCCCTCTGTTTCACCCCCTCTGTTTCAGCCCCTCTGTTTCAGCCCCTCTGTTTAAGCCCCACTCTTTCTCGCCCTCTGTTTCTCGCCCTCTGTTTGTCGCCCTCTGTTTCAGCCCCTCTGTTTCAGCCCCTCTATTTCAGCCCCTTTGTTTCAGCCCCTCTGTTTCAGCCCCTCTGTTTCAGCCCGTCTGTTTCAGCCCCTCTGTTTCTCGCACTCTGTTTCTCGCCCTCTGTTTCTCGCTCTCTGTTTCAGCCACTCTGATTCAGCCCCTCTGTTTCAGCCCCTCTGTTTCAGCCCCTCTGTTTCAGCCCCACTGTTTAAGCCCCTCTGTTTCTCGCCCTCTGTTTCAGCCCCTCTGTTTCTCGCCCGCTGTTTCTCGCCCACTGTTTCAGCCCCTCTGTTTCAGCCCCTCTGTTTCAGCCCCTCTGTTTCAGCCCTTCTTTTTCAGCCACTCTGTTTCAGCCCCTCTGTTTCAGCCCCTCTGTTTCTCGCCCTCTGTTTCTCGCTCTCTGTTTCTCGCCCTCTGTTTCAGCCCCTCTGTTTCTCGCCCACTGTTTCAGCCCCTCTGTTTCTCGCCCTCTGTTTCAGCCCCTCTGTTTCAGCCCCTCTGTTTCAGCCCCTCTCTTTCAGCCCATCTGTTTCTCGCCCTCTGTTTCAGCACTTCTGTTTCAGCCCCTCTGTTTCTCGCCCTCTGTTTCTGCCCCTCTGTTTCAGCCCCTCTGTTTCAGCCCCTCTGTTTCAGCCCCTCTGTTTCAGCCCCTCTGTTTCTCGCCCTCTGTTTCTCGCCCTCTGTTTCAGCCCCTCTGTTTCAGCCCCTCTGTTTCACCCCCTCTGTTTCAGCCCCTCTGTTTCAGCCCCTCTGTTTCTCGCCCTCTGTTTCTCGCCCTCTGTTACTCGCTCTCTGTTTCTCGCCCTCTGTTTCTCGCCCTCTGTTTCTCGCCCTCTGTTTCAGCCCCTCTGTTTCACCCCCTCTGTTTCAGCCCCTCTGATTCTCGCCCTGTGTTTCTCGCCCTCTGTTTCTCGCCCTCTGTTTCTCGCCCTCTGTTTCAGCCCCTCTGTTTCAGCCCCTCTGTTTCAGCCCCTCTGTTTCACCCCCTCAGTTTCAGCCCCTCTGTTTCTCGCCCTCTGTTTCTCGCCCTCTGTTTCTCGCCCTCTGTTTCAGCCCCTCTGTTTCAGCCCCTCTGTTTCAGACCCTCTGTTTCAGCCCCTCTGTTTCAGCCCCTCTGTTTCAGCCCCTCTGTTTCTCGCCCTCTGTTTCAGCCCCTCTGTTTCAGCCCCTCTGTTTCACCCCTCTGTTTCTCGCCCTCTGTTTCTCGCCCTCTGTTTCAGCCCCTCTGTTTCAGCCCCTCTGTTTCAGCCTCTCTGTTTCAACTCCTCTGTTTCTCGCAATCTGTTTCTCGCCCTTTGTTTCTCGCCCTCTGTTTCTCGCCCTCTGTTTCAGCCCCTCTGTTTCATCCCCTCTGTTTCAGCCCCACTGTTTAATCCCCGCTGTTTCTCGCCCTCTGATCAGCCCCTCTGTTTCTCGCCCTCTGTTTCAGCCCCTCTGTTTCAGCCCCTCTGTTTCAGCCCCTCTGTTTCAGCCCCTCTTTTTCAGCCCCACTGTTTCAGCCCCTCTGTTTCAGCCCCACTGTTTCTCGCCCTCTGTTTCAGCCCCTCTGTTTCTCGAACTCTGTTTCAGCCCCTCTGTTTCAGCCCCTCTGTTTCAGCCCATCTATTTCAGCCCCTCTGTTTCAGCCCCTCTGTTTCAGCCCCTCTCTTTCAGCCCCTCTGTTTCAGCCCCTCTGTTTCAGCCCCTCTGTTTCAGACCCTCTGTTCCAGCCCCTCTGTTTCTCGCCCTCTGTTTCAGCCCCGCTGTTTCAGCCCCTCTGTATCAGCCCCTCTTTTTCAGCCCCTCTGTTTCAGCCCCTCTGTTTCAGCCCCTCTGTTTCTCGCCCTCTGTTTCAGCCCCTCTGTTTCTCGCCCTCTGTTTCAGCCACTCTGTTTCAGCCCCTCTGTTTCAGCCCATCTGTTTCACCCCCTCTGTTTCTCGCCCTCTGTTTCAGCCCCTCTCTTTCAGCCCCTCTGTTTCAGCCCCTCTGTTTCAGCCCCTCTGTTCCAGCCCCTCTGTTCCAGCCCCTCTGTTTTTCGCCCTCTGTTTCAGCCCCGCTGTTTCAGCCCCTCTGTTCAGCCCCTCTGTTTCTCGCACTCAGTTTCTCGCCCTCTGTTTCTCGCCCTCTGTTTCTCGCTCTCTGTTTCACGCCCACTGTTTCTCGCCCTCTGTTTCTCGCCCTCTGTTTCAGCCCCTCTGTTTCACCCCCTCTGTTTCAGCCCCTCTGTTTCTCGCCCTCTGTTTCTCGCCCTCTGTTTCTCGCCCTCTGTTTCAGCCCCTCTGTTTCAGCCCCTCTGTTTCAGCCCCACTGATTCAGCCCCTCTGTTTCACCCCCTCTGTTTCAGCCCCTCTGTTTCTCGCCCTCTGTTTCAGCCCCTCTGTTTCAGCTCCTCTGTTTCAGCCACTCTGTTTCGCGCCCTCTGTTTCAGCCCCTCTGTTTCAACCCCTCTGTTTCACCCCCTCTGTTTCACCCCCTCTGTTACAGCCCCTCTGTTTCAGCCCCACTCTTTCTCGCCCTCTGTTTCTCGCCCTCTGTTTCTCGCCCTCTGTTTCAGCCCCTCTGTTTCAGCCCCTCTGTTTCTCGCCATCTGTTTCAGCCCCTCTGTTTCAGCCCCTCTGTTTCAGCCCTTCTGTTTCTCGCCCTCTGTTTCAGCCCCTCTGTTGCAGCCCCTCTGTTTCAGCCCCTCTGTTTCTCACCCTCTGTTTCTCGCCCTCTATTTCAGCCCCTCTGTTTCAGCCCCTCTGTTTCAGCCCCTCTGTTTCAGCCCCTCTGTTTCTCGCACTATGTTTCTCGCCCTCTGTTTCTCGCCCTCTGTTTTTCGCCCTCTGTTTCAGCCCCTCTGTTTCAGCCCCTCTGTTTCAGCCCCTCTGTTTCTCGCCCTCTGTTTCAGACCCTCTGTTTCAGCCCCTCTGTTTCAGCCCCTCTGTTTCAGCCCCTCTGTTTCAGCCCCACTGTTTCTCGCCCTTTGTTTCTCGTCCTCTGTTTCAGCCCCTCTGTTTCAGCCACTCTGTTTCTCAGCCTCTGTTTCAGCCCCTCTGTTTCTCGCCCTCTGTTTCAGCCCCTCTGTTTCAGCCCCTCTGTTTCAGCCCCTCTGTTTCAGACACTCTGTTTCTCGCCCTCTGTTTCTCGCCCTCTGTTTCTCGCCCTCTGTTTCTCGCCCCTCTGTTTCAGCCCCTCTGTTTCAGCCCCTCTGTTTCAGCTCCTCTGTTTCTCGCCCTCTGTTTCAGCCCCTCTGTTTCAGCCCCACTGTTTCAGCCCCTCTGTTTCAGCCCCTCTGTTTCAGCTCCACTGTTTCAGCCCCTCTGTTTCTCGCCCTCTGTTTCTCTCCCTCTGTTTCTCGCCCTCTGTTTCAGCCCCTCTGTTTCAGCCCCTCTGTTTCAGCCCAGCTGTTTCAGCCCCTCTGTTTCTCGCCCTCTGTTTCAGCCCCTCTGTTTCAGCCCCTCTGTTTCAGCCCCTCTGTTTCAGCCCCTCTTTTTCAGCCCCTCTGTTTCAGCCCCTCTGTTTCAGCCCCTCTGTTTCAGCCCCTCTGTTTCTCGCCCTCTGTTTCAGCCCCTCTGTTTCAGCCCCTCTGTTTCAGCCCATCTGTTTCAGCGCCTCTGTTTCTCGCCCTCTGTTTCAGCCCCTCTCTTTCAGCCCCTCTGTTCCAGCCCCTCTGTTTCAGCCCCTCTGTTTCTCGCCCTCTGTTTCAGCCCCTCTGTTTCAGCCCCTCTGTTTCAGCCCATCTGTTTCAGCCCCTCTGTTTCTCGCCCTCTGTTTCAGCCCCTCTCTTTCAGCCCCTCTGTTCCAGCCCCTCTCTGTTTCTCGCCCTCTGTTTCAGCCCCGCTGTTTCAGCCCCTCTGTTTCAGCCCCTCTGTTTCTCGCACTCTGTTTCTCGCCCTCTGTTTCTCGCCCTCCGTTTCAGCCACTCTGATTCAGCCCCTCTGTTTCAGCCCCTCTGTTTCAGCCCCACTGTTTAAGCCCATCTGTTTCTCGCCCTCTGTTTCTCGCCCTCTTTTTCAGCCACTCTGTTTCAGCCCCTCTGTTTCAGCCGCTCTGTTTCAGCCCCTCTTTTTCAGCCACTCTGTTTCAGTCCCTCTGTTTCAGCCCCTCTGTTTCTCGCCCTCTGTTTCTCGTTCTCTGTTTCTCGCCCTCTGTTTCAGCCCCTCTATTTCTCGCCCACTGTTTCAGCCCCTCTGTTTCTCGCCCTCTGTTTCAGCCCCTCTGTTTCAGCCCCTCTGTTTCAGCCCCTCTGTTTCAGCCCCACTGTTTCTCGCCCTCTTTTCAGCCCCTCTGTTTCAGCCCCTCTGTTTCTCGCCCTCTGTTTCAGCCCCTCTGTTTCAGCCCCTCTGTTTCAGCCCCTCTGTTTCAGCCCCTCTGTTTCTCGCCCTCTGTTTCTCGCCCTCTGTTTCTCGCTCTCTGTTTCACGCCCTCTGTTTCTCGCCCTCTGTTTCTCGCCCACTGTTTCAGCCCCTCTGTTTCACCCCCTCTGTTTCATCCCCTCTGTTTCTCGCCCTCTGTTTCTCGCCCTCTGTTTCTCGCCCTCTGTTTCGGCCCCTCTGTTTCAGCCCCTCTGTTTCAGCCCCTCTGTTTCAGCCCCACTGTTTCACCCCCTCTGTTTCAGCCCCTCTGTTTCTCGCCCTCTGTTTCAGCCCCTCTGTTTCAGCTCCTCTGTTTCACCCCCTCTGTTTCTGCGCCCTCTGTTTCAGCCCCTCTGTTTCAGCCCCTCTGTTTCACCCCCTCTGTTTCAGCCCCTCTGTTTCAGCCCCTCTGTTTCAGCCCCTTTGTTTCAGCCCCACTGTTTCTCGCCCTCTTTTCAGCCCCTCTGTTTCAGCCCCTCTGTTTCTCGCCCTCTGTTTCAGCCCCTCTGTTTCAGCCCCTCTGTTTCAGCCCCTCTGTTTCAGCCCCTCTGTTTCAGCCCGTCTGTTTCTCGCCCTCTGTTTCTCGCCCTCTGTTTCTCGCTCTCTGTTTCACGCCCTCTGTTTCTCGCCCTCTGTTTCAGCCCCTCTGTTTCACCCCCTCTGTTTCAGCCCCTCTGTTTCTCGCCCTCTGTTTCTCGCCCTCTGTTTCTCGCCCTCTGTTTCTCGCCCTCTATTTCAGCCCCTCTGTTTCAGCCCCTCTGTTTCAGCCCCTCTGTTTCAGCCCCTCTGTTTCACCCCCTCTGTTTCAGCCCCTCTGTTTCTCGCCCTCTGTTTCAGCCCCTCTGTTTCAGCTCCTCTGTTTCACCCCCTCTGTTTCTCGCCCTCTGTTTCAGCCCCTCTGTTTCAGCTCCACTGTTTCACCCCCTCTGTTTCAGCCCCTCTGTTTCAGCCCCTCTGTTTAAGCCCCACTCTTTCTCGCCCTCTGTTTCTCGCCCTCTGTTTGTCGCCCTCTGTTTCAGCCCCTCTGTTTCAACCCCTCTATTTCAGCCCCTCTGTTTCAGCTCCTCTGTTTCAGCCCCTCTGTTTCAGCTCCACTGTTTCAACCCCTCTGTTTCTCGCACTCTGTTTCTCGCCCTCTGTTTCTCGCCCTCTGTTTCAGCCACTCTGATTCAGCCCCTCTGTTTCATCCCCTCTGTTTCAGCCCCACTGTTTAGGCCCCTCTGTTTCTCGCCCTCTGTTTCAGCCCCTCTGTTTCTCGCCCGCTGTTTCTCGCCCTCTGTTTCAGCCCCTCTGTTTCAGCCCCTCTGTTTCAGCCCCTCTGTTTCAGCCCTTCTTTTTAAGCCACTCTGTTTCAGTCCCTCTGTTTCAGCCCCTCTGTTTCTCGCCCTCTGTTTCTCGCTCTCTGTTTCTCGCCCTCTGTTTCAGCCCCTCTGTTTCTCGCCCACTGTTTCAGCCCCTCTGTTTCTCGCCCTCTGTTTCAGCCCCTCTGTTTCAGCCCCTCTGTTTCAGCCCCTCTCTTTCAGCCCCTCTGTTTCTCGCCCTCTGTTTCAGCACTTCTGTTTCAGCCCATCTGTTTCTCGCCCTCTGTTTCTGCCCCTCTGTTTCAGCCCCTCTGTTTCAGTCCCTCTGTTTCAGCCCCTCTGTTTCAGCCCCTCTGTTTCTCGCCCTCGGTTTCTCGCCCTCTGTTTCAGCCCCTCTGTTTCAGCCCCTCTGTTTCACCCCCTCTGTTTCAGCCCCTCTGTTTCAGCCCCTCTGTTTCTCGCCCTCTGTTTCTCGCCCTCTGTTTCTCGCTCTCTGTGTCTCGCCCTCTGTTTCTCGCCCTCTGTTTCTCGCCCTCTGTTTCAGCCCCTCTGTTTCACCCCCTCTGTTTCAGCCCCTCTGATTCTCGCCCTCTGTTTCTCGCCCTCTGTTTCTCGCCCTCTGTTTCTCGCCCTCTGTTTCAGCCCCTCTGTTTCAGCCCCTCTGTTTCAGCCCCTCTGTTTCACCCCCTCTGTTTCAGCCCCTCTGTTTCTCGCCCTCTGTTTCAGCCCCTCTGTTTCAGCTCCTCTGTTTCAGCCCCTCTGTTTCTCGCCCTCTGTTTCAGCCCCTCTGTTTCAGCCCCTCTGTTTCACCCCCTCTGTTTCAGCCCCTCTGTTTCAGCCCCTCTGTTTCAGCCCCACTCTTTCTCGCCCTCTGTTTCTCGCCCTCTGTTTCTCGCACTCTGTTTCAGCCCCTCTGTTTCAGCCCCTCTGTTTCAGCCCCTCTGTTTCAGCCACTCTGTTTCTCGCCCTCTGTTTCAGCCCCTCTGTTTCAGCCCCTCTGTTTCACCCCTCTGTTTCTCGCTCTCTGTTTCTCGCCCTCTGTTTCAGCCCCTCTGTTTCAGCCCCTCTGTTTCAGCCCCTCTGTTTCAACCCCTCTGTTTCTCGCAATCTGTTTCTCGCCCTTTGTTTCTCGCCCTCTGTTTCTCGCCCTCTGTTTCAGCCCCTCTGTTTCAGCCCCTCTGTTTCAGCCCCTCTGTTTCATCCCCACTGTTTAATCCCCGCTGTTTCTCGCCCTCTGATAAGCCCCTCTGTTTCTCGGCCTCTGTTTCTCGCCCTCTGTTTCAGCCCCTCTGTTTCAGCCCCTCTGTTTCAGCCCCTCTGTTTCAGCCCCTCTTTTTCAGCCCCTCTGTTTCAGCCCCTCTGTTTCAGCCCCACTGTTTCTCGCCCTCTGTTTCAGCCCCTCTGTTTCTCGAACTCTGTTTCAGCCCCTCTGTTTCAGCCCCTCTGTTTCAGCCCATCTATTTCAGCCCCTCTGTTTCAGCCCCTCTGTTTCAGCCCCTCTCTTTCAGCCAATCTGTTTCAGCCCCTCTGTTTCAGCCCCTCTGTTTCAGACCCTCTGTTCCAGCCCCTCTGTTTCTCGCCCTCTGTTTCAGCCCCGCTGTTTCAGCCCCACTATTTAAGCCCCTCTTTTTCAGCCCCTCTGTTTCAGCCCCTCCTGATTCAGCCCCTCTGTTTCTCGCCCTCTGTTTCAGCCCCTCTGTTTCTCGCCCTCTGTTTCAGCCCCTCTGTTTCAGCCCCTCTGTTTCAGCCCATCTGTTTCACCCCCACTGTTTCTCGCCCTCTGTTTCAGCCCCTCTCTTTCAGCCCCTCTGTTTCAGCCCCTCTGTTTCAGCCCCTCTGTTTCAGCCCCTCTGTTTCTGCCCCTCTTTTTCAGCCATTCTGTTTCAGCCCCTCTGTTTCAGCCCCTCTGTTTCAGCCCCTCTGTTTCTCGCTCTCTGTTTCTCGCCCTCTGTTTCAGCCCCTCTGTTTCTCGCCCACTGTTTCAGCCCCTCTGTTTCTCGCCCTCTGTTTCAGCCCCTCTGTTTCAGCCCCTCTGTTTCAGCCCCTTTGTTTCAGCCCCACTGTTTCTCGCCCTCTTTTCAGCCCCTCTGTTTCTCGCCCTCTGTTTCTCGCCCTCTGTTTCAGCCCCTCTGTTTCAGCCCCTCTGTTTCAGCCCCTCTGTTTCAGCCCCTCTGTTTCAGCCCGTCTGTTTCTCGCCCTCTGTTTCTCGCCCTCTGTTTCTCGCTCTCTGTTTCACGCCCTCTGTTTCTCGCCCTCTGTTTCTCGCCCTCTGTTTCAGCCCCTCTGTTTCACCCCCTCTGTTTCAGCCACTCTGTTTCTCGCACTCTGTTTCTCGCCCTCTGTTTCTCGCCCTCTGTTTCAGCCCCTCTGTTTCAGCCCCTCTGTTTCACCCCCTCTGTTTCAGCCCCTCTGTTTCTCGCCCTCTGTTTCAGCCCCTCTGTTTCAGCTCCTCTGTTTCACCCCCTCTGTTTCTCGCCCTCTGTTTCAGCCCCTCTGATTCAGCCCCTCTGTTTCACCCCCTCTGTTTCAGCCGATCTGTTTCAGCCCCTCTGTTTAAGCCCCACTCTTTCTCGCCCTCTGTTTCTCGCCCTCTGTTTGTCGCCCTCTGTTTCAGCCCCTCTGTTTCAGCCCCTCTATTTCAGCCCCTTTGTTTCAGCCCCTCTGTTTCAGCCCCTCTGTTTCAGCCCGTCTGTTTCAGCCCCTCTGTTTCTCGCACTCTGTTTCTCGCCCTCTGTTTCTCGCCCTCTGTTTCAGCCACTCTGATTCAGCCCCTCTGTTTCAGCCCCTCTGTTTCAGCCCCTCTGTTTCAGCCCCACTGTTTAAGCCTCTCTGTTTCTCGCCCTCTGTTTCAGCCCCTCTGTTTCTCGCCCGCTGTTTCTCGCCCTCTGTTTCAGCCCCTCTGTTTCAGCCCCTCTGTTTCAGCCCCTCTGTTTCAGCCCTTCTTTTTCAGCCACTCTGTTTCAGCCCCTCTGTTTCAGCCCCTCTGTTTCTCGCCCTCTGTTTCTCGCTCTCTGTTTCTCGCCCTCTGTTTCAGCCCCTCTGTTTCTCGCCCACTGTTTCAGCCCCTCTGTTTCTCGCCCTCTGTTTCAGCCCCTCTGTTTCAGCCCCTCTGTTTCAGCCCCTCTCTTTCAGCCCCTCTGTTTCTCGCCCTCTGTTTCAGCACTTCTGTTTCAGCCCCTCTGTTTCTCGCCCTCTGTTTCTGCCCCTCTGTTTCAGCCCCTCTGTTTCAGCCCCTCTGTTTCAGCCCCTCTGTTTCAGCCCCTCTGTTTCTCGCCCTCTGTTTCTCGCCCTCTGTTTCAGCCCCGCTGTTTCAGCCCCTCTGTTTCACCCCCTCTGTTTCAGCCCCTCTGTTTCAGCCCCTCTGTTTCTCGCCCTCTGTTTCTCGCCCTCTGTTACTCGCTCTCTGTTTCTCGCCCTCTGTTTCTCGCCCTCTGTTTCTCGCCCTCTGTTTCAGCCCCTCTGTTTCACCCCCTCTTTTTCAGCCCCTCTGATTCTCGCCCTCTGTTTCTCGCACTCTGTTTCTCGCCCTCTGTTTCTCGCCCTCTGTTTCAGCCCCTCTGTTTCAGCCCCTCTGTTTCAGCCCCTCTGTTTCACCCCCTCAGTTTCAGCCCCTCTGTTTCTCGCCCTCTGTTTCTCGCCCTCTGTTTCTCGCCCTCTGTTTCAGCCCCTCTGTTTCAGCCCCTCTGTTTCAGACCCTCTGTTTCAGCCCCTCTGTTTCAGCCCCTCTGTTTCAGCCCCTCTGTTTCTCGCCCTCTGTTTCAGCCCCTCTGTTTCAGCCCCTCTGTTTCACCCCTCTGTTTCTCGCCCTCTGTTTCTCGCCCTCTGTTTCAGCCCCTCTGTTTCAGCCACTCTGTTTCAGCCTCTCTGTTTCAACTCCTCTGTTTCTCGCAATCTGTTTCTCGCCCTTTGTTTCTCGCCCTCTGTTTCTCGCCCTCTGTTTCAGCCCCTCTGTTTCAGCCCCTCTGTTTCAGCCCCACTGTTTAATCCCCGCTGTTTCTCGCCCTCTGATCAGCCCCTCTGTTTCTCGGCCTCTGTTTCTCGCCCTCTGTTTCAGCCCCTCTGTTTCAGCCCCTCTGTTTCAGCCCCTCTGTTTCAGCCCCTCTTTTTCAGCCCCTCTGTTTCAGCCCCTCTGTTTCAGCCCCACTGTTTCTCGCCCTCTGTTTCAGCCCCTCTGTTTCTCGAACTCTGTTTCAGCCCCTCTGTTTCAGCCCCTCTGTTTCAGCCCATCTATTTCAGCCCCTCTGTTTCAGCCCCTCTGTTTCAGCCCCTCTCTTTCAGCCCCTCTGTTTCAGCCCCTCTGTTTCAGCCCCTCTGTTTCAGACCCTCTGTTCCAGCCCCTCTGTTTCTCGCCCTCTGTTTCAGCCCCGCTGTTTCAGCCCCTCTGTATCAGCACCTCTTTTTCAGCCCCTCTGTTTCAGCCCCTCTGTTTCAGCCCCTCTGTTTCTCGCCCTCTGTTTCAGCCCCTCTGTTTCTCGCCCTCTGTTTCAGCCACTCTGTTTCAGCCCCTCTGTTTCAGCCCATCTGTTTCACCCCCTCTGTTTCTCGCCCTCTGTTTCAGCCCCTCTCTTTCAGCCCCTCTGTTTCAGCCCCTCTGTTTCAGCCCCTCTGTTCCAGCCCCTCTGTTCCAGCCCCTCTGTTTTTCGCCCTCTGTTTCAGCCCCGCTGTTTCAGCCCCTCTGTTCAGCCCCTCTGTTTCTCGCACTCAGTTTCTCGCCCTCTGTTTCTCGCCCTCTGTTTCTCGCTCTCTGTTTCACGCCCTCTGTTTCTCGCCCTCTGTTTCTCGCCCTCTGTTTCAGCCCCTCTGTTTCACCCCCTCTGTTTCAGCCCCTCTGTTTCTCGCCCTCTGTTTCTCGCCCTCTGTTTCTCGCCCTCTGTTTCAGCCCCTCTGTTTCAGCCCCTCTGTTTCAGCCCCACTGATTCAGCCCCTCTGTTTCACCCCCTCTGTTTCAGCCCCTCTGTTTCTCGCCCTCTGTTTCAGCCCCTCTGTTTCAGCTCCTCTGTTTCAGCCACTCTGTTTCGCGCCCTCTGTTTCAGCCCCTCTGTTTCAACCCCTCTGTTTCACCCCCTCTGTTTCACCCCCTCTGTTACAGCCCCTCTGTTTCAGCCCCACTCTTTCTCGCCCTCTGTTTCTCGCCCTCTGTTTCTCGCCCTCTGTTTCAGCCCCTCTGTTTCAGCCCCTCTGTTTCTCGCCATCTGTTTCAGCCCCTCTGTTTCAGCCCCTCTGTTTCAGCCCTTCTGTTTCTCGCCCTCTGTTTCAGCCCCTCTGTTGCAGCCCCTCTGTTTCAGCCCCTCTGTTTCTCACCCTCTGTTTCTCGCCCTCTATTTCAGCCCCTCTGTTTCAGCCCCTCTGTTTCAGCCCCTCTGTTTCAGCCCCTCTGTTTCTCGCACTATGTTTCTCGCCCTCTGTTTCTCGCCCTCTGTTTCTCGCCCTCTGTTTCTCGCCCTCTGTTTCAGCCCCTCTGTTTCAGCCCCTCTGTTTCTCGCCCTCTGTTTCAGACCCTCTGTTTCAGCCCCTCTGTTTCAGCCCCTCTGTTTCAGCCCCTCTGTTTCAGCCCCACTGTTTCTCGCCCTTTGTTTCTCGTCCTCTGTTTCAGCCCCTCTGTTTCAGCCACTCTGTTTCAGCCCCTCTGTTTCAGCCCCTCTGTTTCTCGCCCTCTGTTTCAGCCCCTCTGTTTCAGCCCCTCTGTTTCAGCCCCTCTGTTTCAGACACTCTGTTTCTCGCCCTCTGTTTCTCGCCCTCTGTTTCTCGCCCTCTGTTTCTCGCCCCTCTGTTTCAGCCCCTCTGTTTCAGCCCCTCTGTTTCAGCTCCTCTGTTTCTCGCCCTCTGTTTCAGCCCCTCTGTTTCAGCCCCTCTGTTTCAGCCCCTCTGTTTCAGCCCCTCTGTTTCAGCTCCACTGTTTCAGCCCCTCTGTTTCTCGCCCTCTGTTTCTCTCCCTCTGTTTCTCGCCCTCTGTTTCAGCCCCTCTGTTTCAGCCCCTCTGTTTCAGCCCATCTGTTTCAGCCCCTCTGTTTCTCGCCCTCTGTTTCAGCCCCTCTGTTTCAGCCCCTCTGTTTCAGCCCCTCTGTTTCAGCCCCTCTTTTTCAGCCCCTCTGTTTCAGCCCCTCTGTTTCAGCCCCTCTGTTTCAGCCCCTCTGTTTCTCGCCCTCTGTTTCAGCCCCTCTGTTTCAGCCCCTCTGTTTCAGCCCATCTGTTTCAGCGCCTCTGTTTCTCGCCCTCTGTTTCAGCCCCTCTCTTTCAGCCCCTCTGTTCCAGCCCCTCTGTTTCAGCCCCTCTGTTTCTCGCCCTCTGTTTCAGCCCCTCTGTTTCAGCCCCTCTGTTTCAGCCCATCGGTTTCAGCCCCTCTGTTTCTCGCCCTCTATTTCAGCCCCTCTCTTTCAGCCCCTCTGTTCCAGCCCCTCTGTTTCTCGCCCTCTGTTTCAGCCCCGCTGTTTCAGCCCCTCTGTTTCTGCCCCTCTGTTTCTCGCACTCTGTTTCTCGCCCTCTGTTTCTCGCCCTCCGTTTCAGCCACTCTGATTCAGCCCCTCTGTTTCAGCCCCTCTGTTTCAGCCCCACTGTTTAAGCCCATCTGTTTCTCGCCCTCTGTTTCAGCCCCTCTGTTTCTCGCCCTCTGTTTCTCGCCCAATTTTTCAGCCACTCTGTTTCAGCCCCTCTGTTTCAGCCGCTCTGTTTCAGCCCCTCTTTTTCAGCCACTCTGTTTCAGTCCCTCTGTTTCAGCCCCTCTGTTTCTCGCCCTCTGTTTCTCGTTCTCTGTTTCTCGCCCTCTGTTTCAGCCCCTCTATTTCTCGCCCACTGTTTCAGCCCCTCTGTTTCTCGCCCTCTGTTTCAGCCCCTCTGTTTCAGCCCCTCTGTTTCAGCCCCTCTGTTTCAGCCCCACTGTTTCTCGCCCTCTTTTCAGCCCCTCTGTTTCAGCCCCTCTGTTTCTCGCCCTCTGTTTCAGCCCCTCTGTTTCAGCCCCTCTGTTTCAGCCCCTCTGTTTCAGCCCCTCTGTTTCAGCCCCTCTGTTTCTCGCCCTCTGTTTCTCGCCCTCTGTTTCTCGCTCTCTGTTTCACGCCCTCTGTTTCTCGCCCTCTGTTTCTCGCCCACTGTTTCAGCCCCTCTGTTTCACCCCCTTTGTTTCATCCCCTCTGTTTCTCGCCCTCTGTTTCTCGCCCTCTGTTTCTCGCACCTCTGTTTCGGCCCCTCTGTTTCAGCCCCTCTGTTTCAGCCCCTCTGTTTCAGCCCCACTGTTTCACCCCCTCTGTTTCAGCCCCTCTGTTTCTCGCCCTCTGTTTCAGACCCTCTGTTTCAGCTCCTCTGTTTCACCCCCTCTGTTTCTGCGCCCTCTGTTTCAGCCCCTCTGTTTCAGCCCCTCTGTTTCACCCCCTCTGTTTCAGCCCCTCTGTTTCAGCCCCTCTGTTTCAGCCCCACTCTTTCTCGCCCTCTGTTTCTCGCCCTCTGTTTGTCGCCCTCTGTTTCAGCCCCTCTGTTTCAGCCCCTCTATTTCAGCCCCTTTGTTTCAGCCCCTCTGTTTCAGCCCCTCTGTTTCAGCTCCACTGTTTCAGCCCCTCTGTTTCTCGCACTCTGTTTCTCGCCCTCTGTTTCTCGCCCTCTGTTTCAGCCACTCTGATTCAGCCCCTCTGTTTCAGCCCCTCTGTTTCAGCCCCTCTGTTTCAGCCCCACTGTTTAATCCCCTCTGTTTCTCGCCCTCTGTTTCAGCCCCTCTGTTTCTCACCCTCTGTTTCTCGCCCTCTGTTTCAGCCATTCAGTTTCATCCCCTCTGTTTCAGCCCCTCTGTTTCAGCCCCTCTTTTTCAGCCACTATGTTTCAGCCCCTCTGTTTCAGCCCCTCTGTTTCTCGCCCTCTCTTTCAGCCCCTCTGTTTCAGCCCCTCTGTTTCTCGCCCTCTGTTTCTGCCCCTCTGTTTCAGCCCCTCTGTTTCAGCCCCTCTGTTTCAGCCCCTCTGTTTCAGCCCCTCTGTTTCTCGCCCTCTGTTTCTCGCCCTCTGTTTCAGCCCCTCAGTTTCAGCCCCTCTGTTTCAGCCCCTCTGTTTCAGCCCCTCTGTTTCAGCCCCTCTGTTTCTCGCCCTCTGTTTCTCGCCCTCTGTTTCTCGCTCTCTGTTTCTCGCCCTCTGTTTCTCGCCCTCTGTTTCTCGCCCTCTGTTTCAGCCCCTCTGTTTCACCCCCTCTGTTTCAGCCCCTCTGTTTTTCGCCCTCTGTTTCTCGCCCTCTGTTTCAGCCCCTCTGTTTCAGCCCCTCTGTTTCAGCCCCTCTGTTTCACCCCCTCTGTTTCAGCCCCTCTGTTTCTCGCCCACTGTTTCAGCCCCTCTGTTTCTCGCCCTCTGTTTCAGCCCATCTGTTTCAGCCCCTCTGTTTCAGCCCCTCTGTTTCAGACCCTCTGTTTCAGACCCTCTGTTTCAGCCCCTCTATTTCAGCCCATCTGTTTCTCGCCCTCTGTTTCAGCCTCTCTGTTTCAGCCCCTTTGTTTCAGCCCCTCTGTTCCAGCCCCTCTGTTTCTCGCCCTCTGTTTCAGCCCCGCTGTTTCAGCCCCTCTGTTTCAGCCCCTCTGTTTCTCGCACTCTGTTTCTCGCCCTCTGTTTCTCGTCCTCTGTTTCAGCCACTCTGATTCAGCCCCTCTGTTACAGCCACTCTGTTTCAGCCCCTCTGTCTCCGCCCCACTATTTAAGCCCCTCTGTTTCTCGCCCTCTGTTTCAGCCCCTCTGTTTCTCGCCATCTGTTTCTCGCCCTCTGTTTCAGCCCCTCTGTTTCAGCCCCTCTGTTTCAGCCCCTCTGTTTCTGCCCCTCTTTTTCAGCCATTCTGTTTCAGCCCCTCTGTTTCAGCCCCTCTGTTTCAGCCCCTCTGTTTCTCGCTCTCTGTTTCTCGCCCTCTGTTCCAGCCCCTCTGTTTCTCGCCCACTGTTTCAGCCCCTCTGTTTCTCGCCCTCTGTTTCAGCACCTCTGTTTCAGCCCCTCTGTTTCAGCCCCTTTGTTTCAGCCCCACTGTTTCTCGCCCTCTTTTCAGCCCCTCTGTTTCAGCCCCTCTGTTTCTCGCCCTCTGTTTCAGCCCCTCTGTTTCAGCCCCTCTGTTTCAGCCCCTCTGTTTCAGCCCCTCTGTTTCAGCCCGTCTGTTTCTCGCCCTCTGTTTCTCGCCCTCTGTTTCTCGCTCTCTGTTTCACGCCCTCTGTTTCTCGCCCTCTGTTTCTCGCCCTCTGTTTCAGCCCCTCTGTTTCACCCCCTCTGTTTCAGCCACTCTGTTTCTCGCACTCTGTTTCTCGCCCTCTGTTTCTCGCCCTCTGTTTCAGCCCCTCTGTTTCAGCCCCTCTGTTTCAGCCCCTCTGTTTCACCCCCTCTGTTTCAGCCCCTCTGTTTCTCGCCCTCTGTTTCAGCCCCTCTGTTTCAGCTCCTCTGTTTCACCCCATCTGTTTCTCGTCCTCTGTTTCAGCCCCTCTGTTTCACCCCCTCAGTTTCAGCCCCTCTGTTTCAGCCCCTCTGTTTAAGCCCCACTCTTTCTCGCCCTCTGTTTCTCGCCCTCTGTTTGTCGCCCTCTGTTTCAGCCCCTCTGTTTCAGCCCCTCTATTTCAGCCCCTTTGTTTCAGCTCCTCAGTTTCAGCCCCTCTGTTTCAGCTCCACTGTTTCAGCCCCTCTGTTTCTCGCACTCTGTTTCTCGCCCTCTGTTTCTCGCCCTCTGTTTCAGCCACTCTGATTCAGCCCCTCTGTTTCAGCCCCTCTGTTTCAGCCCCTCTGTTTCAGCCCCACTGTTTAAGCCCCTCTGTTTCACGCCCTCTGTTTCAGCCCCTCTGTTTCTCGCCCTCTTTTTCTCGCCCTCTATTTCAGCCCCTCTGTTTCAGCCCCTCTGTTTCAGCCCCTCTGTTTCAGCCCTTCTTTTTCAGCCACTCTGTTTCAGCCCCTCTGTTTCAGCCCCCCTGTTTCTCGCCCTCTGTTTCTCGCTCTCTGTTTATCGCCCTCTGTTTCAGCCCCTCTGTTTCTCGCCCTCTGTTTCAGCCTCTCTGTTTCTCGCCCTCTGTTTCAGCCCCTCTGTTTCAGCGCCTCTGTTTCAGCCCCTCTCATTCAGCCCCTCTGTTTCTCGCCCTCTGTTTCACCACTTCTGTTTCAGCCCCTCTGTTTCTCGCCCTCTGTTTCTGCCCCTCTGTTTCAGCCCCTCTGTTTCAGCCCCTCTGTTTCAGCCCCTCTGTTTCAGCCCCTCTGTTTCTCGCCCTCTGTTTCTCGCCCTCTGTTTCAGCCCCTCTGTTTCAGCCCCTCTGTTTCACCCCCTCTGTTTCAGCCCCTCTGTTTCTCGCCCTCTGTTTCTCGCCCTCTGTTTCTCGCTCTCTGTTTCTCGCCCTCTGTTTCTCGCCCTCTGTTTCTCGCCCTCTGTTTCAGCCCCTCTGATTCTCGCCCTCTGTTTCTCGCCCTCTGTTTCTCGCCCTCTGTTTCTCGCCCTCTGTTTCAGCCCCTCTGTTTCAGCCCGTCTGTTTCAGCCCCTCTGTTTCACACCCTCAGTTTCAGCCCCTCTGTTTCTCGCCCTCTGTTTCAGCCCCTCTGTTTCAGCCCCTCTGTTTCAGCCCCTCTGTTTCTCGCCCTCTTTTTCAGCCCCTCTGTTTCACCCCCTCTGTTTCAGCCCCTCTGTTTCAGCCCCTCTGTTTCAGCCCCACTCTTTCTCGCCCTCTGTTTCTCGCCCTCTGTTTCTCGCCCTCTGTTTCAGCCCCTCTGTTTCAGCCCCTCTGTTTCAGACCCTCTGTTTCAGCCCCTCTGTTTCAGCCCCTCTGTTTCAGCCCCTCTGTTTCTCGCCCTCTTTTTCAGCCCCTCTGTTTCAGCCCCTCTGTTTCACCCCTCTGTTTCTCGCCCTCTGTTTCTCGCCCTCTGTTTCAGCCCCTCTGTTTCAGCCCCTCTGTTTCAGCCTCTCTGTTTCAACCCCTCTGTTTCTCGCAATCTGTTTCTCGCCCTTTGTTTCTCGCCCTCTGTTTCTCGCCCTCTGTTTCAGCCCCTCTGTTTCAGCCCCACTGTTTCAGCAACACTGTTTAATCCCCGCTGTTTCTCGCCCTCTGATCAGCCCCTCTGTTTCTCGGCCTCTGTTTCTCGCCCTCTGTTTCAGCCCCTCTGTTTCAGCCCCTCTGTTTCAGCCCCACTGTTTAAGCCCCTCTGTTTCTCGCCCTCTGTTTCAGCCCCTCTGTTTCTCGCCCTCTGTTTCTCGCCCTCTGTTTCAGCCCCTCTGTTTCAGCCCCTCTGTTTCAGCCCCTCTGTTTCAGCCCTTCTTTTTCAGCCACTCTGTTTCAGCCCCTCTGTTTCAGCCCCTCTGTTTCTCGCCCTCTGTTTCTCGCTCTCTGTTTATCGCCCTCTGTTTCAGCCCCTCTGTTTCTCGCCCTCTGTTTCAGCCCCTCTGTTTCAGCCCCTCTGTTTCAGCCCCTCTCTTTCAGCCCCTCTGTTTCTCGCCCACTGTTTCAGCCCCTCTGTTTCTCGCCCTCTGTTTCAGCCCCTCTGTTTCAGCCCCTCTGTTTCAGCCCCTTTGTTTCAGCCCCACTGTTTCTCGCCCTCTTTTCAGCCCCTCTGTTTCAGCCCCTCTGTTTCTCGCCCTCTGTTTCAGCCCCTCTGTTTCAGCCCCTCTGTTTCAGCCCCTCTGTTTCAGCCCCTCTGTTTCAGCCCGTCTGTTTCTCGCCCTCTGTTTCTCGCCCTCTGTTTCTCGCTCTCTGTTTCACGCCCTCTGTTTCTCGCCCTCTGTTTCTCGCCCTCTGTTTCAGCCCCTCTGTTTCACCCCCTCTGTTTCAGCCACTCTGTTTCTCGCACTCTGTTTCTCGCCCTCTGTTTCTCGCCCTCTGTTTCAGCCCCTCTGTTTCAGCCCCTCTGTTTCAGCCCCTCTGTTTCACCCCCTCTGTTTCAGCCCCTCTGTTTCTCGCCCTCTGTTTCAGCCCCTCTGTTTCAGCTCCTCTGTTTCACCGCATCTGTTTCTCGTCCTCTGTTTCAGCCCCTCTGTTTCACCCCCTCAGTTTCAGCCCCTCTGTTTCAGCCCCTCTGTTTAAGCCCCACTCTTTCTCGCCCTCTGTTTCTCGCCCTCTGTTTGTCGCCCTCTGTTTCAGCCCCTCTGTTTCAGCCCCTCTATTTCAGCCCCTTTGTTTCAGCCCCTCTGTTTCAGCCCCTCTGTTTCAGCTCCACTGTTTCAGCCCCTCTGTTTCTCGCACTCTGTTTCTCGCCCTCTGTTTCTCGCCCTCTGTTTCAGCCACTCTGATTCAGCCCCTCTGTTTCAGCCCCTCTGTTTCAGCCCATCTGTTTCAGCCCCACTGTTTAAGCCCCTCTGTTTCACGCCCTCTGTTTCAGCCCCTCTGTTTCTCGCCCTCTTTTTCTCGCCCTCTGTTTCAGCCCCTCTGTTTCAGCCCCTCTGTTTCAGCCCCTCTGTTTCAGCCCTTCTTTTTCAGCCACTCTGTTTCAGCCCCTCTGTTTCAGCCCCTCTGTTTCTCGCCCTCTGTTTCTCGCTCTCTGTTTATCGCCCTCTGTTTCAGCCCCTCTGTTTCTCGCCCTCTGTTTCAGCCTCTCTGTTTCTCGCCCTCTGTTTCAGCCCCTCTGTTTCAGCCCCTCTGTTTCAGCCCCTCTCTTTCAGCCCCTCTGTTTCTCGCCCTCTGTTTCACCACTTCTGTTTCAGCCCCTCTGTTTCTCGCCCTCTGTTTCTGCCCCTCTGTTTCAGCCCCTCTGTTTCAGCCCCTCTGTTTCAGCCCCTCTGTTTCAGCCCCTCTGTTTCTCGCCCTCTGTTTCTCGCCCTCTGTTTCAGCCCCTCTGTTTCAGCCCCTCTGTTTCACCCCCTCTGTTTCAGCCCCTCTGTTTCTCGCCCTCTGTTTCTCGCCCTCTGTTTCTCGCTCTCTGTTTCTCGCCCTCTGTTTCTCGCCCTCTGTTATCGCCCTCTGTTTCAGCCCCTCTGATTCTCGCCCGCTGTTTCTCGCCCTCTGTTTCTCGCCCTCTGTTTCTCGCCCTCTGTTTCAGCCCCTCTGTTTCAGCCCGTCTGTTTCAGCCCCTCTGTTTCACACCCTCAGTTTTAGCCCCTCTGTTTCTCGCCCTCTGTTTCAGCCCCTCTGTTTCAGCTCCTCTGTTTCAGCCCCTCTGTTTCTCGCCCTCTGTTTCAGCCCCTCTGTTTCACCCCCTCTGTTTCAGCCCCTCTGTTTCAGCCCCTCTGTTTCAGCCCCACTCTTTCTCGCCCTCTGTTTCTCGCCCTCTGTTTCCCGCCCCCTGTTTCAGCCCCTCTGTTTCAGCCCCTCTGTTTCAGACCCTCTGTTTCAGCCCCTCTGTTTCAGCCCCTCTGTTTCAGCCCCTCTGTTTCTCGCCCTCTTTTTCAGCCCCTCTGTTTCAGCCCCTCTGTTTCACCCCTCTGTTTCTCGCCCTCTGTTTCTCGCCCTCTGTTTCAGCCCCTCTGTTTCAGCCCCTCTGTTTCAGCCTCTCTGTTTCAACCCCTCTGTTTCTCGCAATCTGTTTCTCGCCCTTTGTTTCTCGCCCTCTGTTTCTCGCCCTCTGTTTCAGCCCCTCTGTTTCAGCCCCTCTGTTTCAGCAACACTGTTTAATCCCCGCTGTTTCTCGCCCTCTGATCAGCCCCTCTGTTTCTCGGCCTCTGTTTCTCGCCCTCTGTTTCAGCCCCTCTGTTTCAGCCCCTCTGTTTCAGCCCCACTGTTTAAGCCCCTCTGTTTCTCGCCCTCTGTTTCAGCCCCTCTATTTCTCGCCCTCTGTTTCTCGCCCTCTGTTTCAGCCCCTCTGTTTCAGCCCCTCTGTTTCTCGCCCTCTGTTTCTCGCTCTCTGTTTATCGCCCTCTGTTTCAGCCCCTCTGTTTCTCGCCCTCTGTTTCAGCCCCTCTGTTTCTCGCCCTCTGTTTCAGCCCCTCTGTTTCAGCCCCTCTGTTTCAGCCCCTCTCTTTCAGCCCCTCTGTTTCTCGCCCTCTGTTTCACCACTTCTGTTTCAGCCCCTCTGTTTGTCGCCCTCTGTTTCTGCCCCTCTATTTCAGCCCCTCTGTTTCAGCCCCTCTGTTTCAGCCCCTCTGTTTCACCCCCTCTGTTTCAGCCCCTCTGTTTCTCGCCCTCTGTTTCTCGCCCTCTGTTTCTCGCTCTCTGTTTCTCGCCCTCTGTTTCTCGCCCTCTGTTTCTCGCCCTCTGTTTCAGCCCCTCTGATTCTCGCCCTCTGTTTCTCGCCCTCTGTTTCTCGCCCTCTGTTTCTCGCCCTCTGTTTCAGCCCCTCTGTTTCAGCCCCTCTGTTTCAGCCCCTCTGTTTCACACCCTCAGTTTCAGCCCCTCTGTTTCTCGCCCTCTGTTTCAGCCCCTCTGTTTCAGCTCCTCTGTTTCAGCCCCTCTGTTTCTCGCCCTCTGTTTCAGCCCCTCTGTTTCACCCCCTCTGTTTCAGCCCCTCTGTTTCAGCCCCTCTGTTTCAGCCCCACTCTTTCTCGCCCTCTGTTTCTCGCCCTCTGTTTCTCGCCCTCTGTTTCAGCCCCTCTGTTTCAGCCCCTCTGTTTCAGCCCCTCTGTTCCAGCCCCTCTGTTCCAGCCCCTCTGTTTTTCGCCCTCTGTTTCAGCCCCGCTGTTTCAGCCCCTCTGTTCAGCCCCTCTGTTTCTCGCACTCAGTTTCTCGCCCTCTGTTTCTCGCCCTCTGTTTCTCGCTCTCTGTTTCACGCCCTCTGTTTCTCGCCCTCTGTTTCTCGCCCTCTGTTTCAGCCCCTCTGTTTCACCCCCTCTGTTTCAGCCCCTCTGTTTCTCGCCCTCTGTTTCTCGCCCTCTGTTTCTCGCCCTCTGTTTCAGCCCCTCTGTTTCAGCCCCTCTGTTTCAGCCCCACTGATTCAGCCCCTCTGTTTCACCCCCTCTGTTTCAGCCCCTCTGTTTCTCGCCCTCTGTTTCAGCCCCTCTGTTTCAGCTCCTCTGTTTCAGCCACTCTGTTTCGCGCCCTCTGTTTCAGCCCCTCTGTTTCAACCCCTCTGTTTCACCCCCTCTGTTTCACCCCCTCTGTTACAGCCCCTCTGTTTCAGCCCCACTCTTTCTCGCCCTCTGTTTCTCGCCCTCTGTTTCTCGCCCTCTGTTTCAGCCCCTCTGTTTCAGCCCCTCTGTTTCTCGCCATCTGTTTCAGCCCCTCTGTTTCAGCCCCTCTGTTTCAGCCCTTCTGTTTCTCGCCCTCTGTTTCAGCCCCTCTGTTGCAGCCCCTCTGTTTCAGCCCCTCTGTTTCTCACCCTCTGTTTCTCGCCCTCTATTTCAGCCCCTCTGTTTCAGCCCCTCTGTTTCAGCCCCTCTGTTTCAGCCCCTCTGTTTCTCGCACTATGTTTCTCGCCCTCTGTTTCTCGCCCTCTGTTTCTCGCCCTCTGTTTCTCGCCCTCTGTTTCAGCCCCTCTGTTTCAGCACCTCTGTTTCTCGCCCTCTGTTTCAGACCCTCTGTTTCAGCCCCTCTGTTTCAGCCCCTCTGTTTCAGCCCCTCTGTTTCAGCCCCACTGTTTCTCGCCCTTTGTTTCTCGTCCTCTGTTTCAGCCCCTCTGTTTCAGCCACTCTGTTTCTCAGCCTCTGTTTCAGCCCCTCTGTTTCTCGCCCTCTGTTTCAGCCCCTCTGTTTCAGCCCCTCTGTTTCAGCCCCTCTGTTTCAGACACTCTGTTTCTCGCCCTCTGTTTCTCGCCCTCTGTTTCTCGCCCTCTGTTTCTCGCCCCTCTGTTTCAGCCCCTCTGTTTCAGCCCCTCTGTTTCAGCTCCTCTGTTTCTCGCCCTCTGTTTCAGCCCCTCTGTTTCAGCCCCTCTGTTTCAGCCCCTCTGTTTCAGCTCCACTGTTTCAGCCCCTCTGTTTCTCGCCCTCTGTTTCTCTCCCTCTGTTTCTCGCCCTCTGTTTCAGCCCCTCTGTTTCAGCCCCTCTGTTTCAGCCCATCTGTTTCAGCCCCTCTGTTTCTCGCCGTCTGTTTCAGCCCCTCTGTTTCAGCCCCTCTGTTTCAGCCCCTCTGTTTCAGCCCCTCTTTTTCAGCCCCTCTGTTTCAGCCCCTCTGTTTCAGCCCCTCTGTTTCAGCCCCTCTGTTTCTCGCCCTCTGTTTCAGCCCCTCTGTTTCAGCCCCTCTGTTTCAGCCCATCTGTTTCAGCGCCTCTGTTTCTCGCCCTCTGTTTCAGCCCCTCTCTTTCAGCCCCTCTGTTCCAGCCCCTCTGTTTCAGCCCCTCTGTTTCTCGCCCTCTGTTTCAGCCCCTCTGTTTCAGCCCCTCTGTTTCAGCCCCTCTGTTTCTCGCCCTCTGTTTCAGCCCCTCTGTTTCAGCCCCTCTGTTCCAGCCCCTCTGTTTCTCGCCCTCTGTTTCAGCCCCGCTGTTTCAGCCCCTCTGTTTCAGCCCCTCTGTTTCTCGCACTCTGTTTCTCGCCCTCTGTTTCTCGCCCTCCGTTTCAGCCACTCTGATTCAGCCCCTCTGTTTCAGCCCCTCTGTTTCAGCCCCACTGTTTAAGCCCATCTGTTTCTCGCCCTCTGTTTCAGCCCCTCTGTTTCTCGCCCTCTGTTTCTCGCCCTCTTTTTCAGCCACTCTGTTTCAGCCCCTCTGTTTCAGCCGCTCTGTTTCAGCCCCTCTTTTTCAGCCACTCTGTTTCAGTCCCTCTGTTTCAGCCCCTCTGTTTCTCGCCCTCTGTTTCTCGTTCTCTGTTTCTCGCCCTCTGTTTCAGCCCCTCTATTTCTCGCCCACTGTTTCAGCCCCTCTGTTTCTCGCCCTTTGTTTCAGCCCCTCTGTTTCAGCCCCTCTGTTTCAGCCCCTCTGTTTCAGCCCCACTGTTTCTCGCCCTCTTTTCAGCCCCTCTGTTTCAGCCCCTCTGTTTCTCGCCCTCTGTTTCAGCCCCTCTGTTTCAGCCCCTCTGTTTCAGCCCCTCTGTTTCAGCCCCTCTGTTTCAGCCCCTCTGTTTCTCGCCCTCTGTTTCTCGCCCTCTGTTTCTCGCCCTCTGTTTCTCGCTCTCTGTTTCACGCCCTCTGTTTCTCGCCCTCTGTTTCTCGCCCTCTGTTTCGGCCCCTCTGTTTCAGCCCCTCTGTTTCAGCCCCTCTGTTTCAGCCCCACTGTTTCACCCCCTCTGTTTCAGCCCCTCTGTTTCTCGCCCTCTGTTTCAGCCCCTCTGTTTCAGCTCCTCTGTTTCACCCCCTCTGTTTCTGCGCCCTCTGTTTCAGCCCCTCTGTTTCAGCCCCTCTGTTTCACCCCCTCTGTTTCAGCCCCTCTGTTTCAGCCCCTCTGTTTCAGCCCCACTCTTTCTCGCCCTCTGTTTCTCGCCCTCTGTTTGTCGCCCTCTGTTTCAGCCCCTCTGTTTCAGCCCCTCTATTTCAGCCCCTTTGTTTCAGCCCCTCTGTTTCAGCCCCTCTGTTTCAGCTCCACTGTTTCAGCCCCTCTGTTTCTCGCACTCTGTTTCTCGCCCTCTGTTTCTCGCCCTCTGTTTCAGCCACTCTCATTCAGCCCATCTGTTTCAGCCCCTCTGTTTCAGCCCCTCTGTTTCAGCCCCACTGTTTAAGCCCCTCTGTTTCTCGCCCTCTGTTTCAGCCCCTCTGTTTCTCGCCCTCTGTTTCTCGCCCTCTGTTTCAGCCATTCTGTTTCATCCCCTCTGTTTCAGCCCCTCTGTTTCAGCCCCTCTTTTTCAGCCACTATGTTTCAGCCCCTCTGTTTCAGCCCCTCTGTTTCTCGCCCTCTCTTTCAGCCCCTCTGTTTCAGCCCCTCTGTTTCTCGCCCTCTGTTTCTGCCCCTCTGTTTCAGCCCCTCTGTTTCAGCCCCTCTGTTTCAGCCCCTCTGTTTCAGCCCCTCTGTTTCTCGCCCTCTGTTTCTCGCCCTCTGTTTCAGCCCCTCTGTTTCAGCCCCTCTGTTTCAGCCCCTCTGTTTCAGCCCCTCTGTTTCAGCCCCTCTGTTTCTCGCCCTCTGTTTCTCGCCCTCTGTTTCTCGCTCTCTGTTTCTCGCCCTCTGTTTCTCGCCCTCTGTTTCTCGCCCTCTGTTTCAGCCCCTCTGTTTCACCCCCTCTGTTTCAGCCCCTCTGTTTTTCGCCCACTGTTTCTCGCCCTCTGTTTCAGCCCCTCTGTTTCAGCCCCTCTGTTTCAGCCCCTCTGTTTCACCCCCTCTGTTTCAGCCCCTCTGTTTCTCGCCCACTGTTTCAGCCCCTCTGTTTCTCGCCCTCTGTTTCAGCCCCTCTGTTTCAGCCCCTCTGTTTCAGCCCCTCTGTTTCAGACCCTCTGTTTCAGACCCTCTGTTTCAGCCCCTCTATTTCAGCCCATCTGTTTCTCGCCCGCTGTTTCAGCCTCTCTGTTTCAGCCCCTCTGTTTCAGCCCCTCTGTTCCAGCCCCTCTGTTTCTCGCCCTCTGTTTCAGCCCCGCTGTTTCAGCCCCTCTGTTTCAGCCCCTCTGTTTCTCGCACTCTGTTTCTCGCCCTCTGTTTCTCGTCCTCTGTTTCAGCCACTCTGATTCAGCCCCTCTGTTACAGCCCCTCTGTTTCAGCCCCTCTGTCTCCGCCCCACTATTTAAGCCCCTCTGTTTCTCGCCCTCTGTTTCAGCCCATCTGTTTCTCGCCATCTGTTTCTCGCCCTCTGTTTCAGCCCCTCTGTTTCAGCCCCTCTGTTTCAGCCCCTCTGTTTCTGCCCCTCTTTTTCAGCCATTCTGTTTCAGCCCCTCTGTTTCAGCCCCTCTGTTTCAGCCCCTCTGTTTCTCGCTCTCTGTTTCTCGACCTCTGTCACAGCCCCTCTGTTTCTCGCCCACTGTTTCAGCCCCTCTGTTTCTCGCCCTCTGTTTCAGCCCCTCTGTTTTAGCCCCTCTGTTTCAGCCCCTTTGTTTCAGCCCCACTGTTTCTCGCCCTCTTTTCAGCCCCTCTGTTTCAGCCCCTCTGTTTCTCGCCCTCTGTTTCAGCCCCTCTGTTTCAGCCCCTCTGTTTCAGCCCCTCTGTTTCAGCCCCTCTGTTTCAGCCCGTCTGTTTCTCGCCCTCTGTTTCTCGCCCTCTGTTTCTCGCTCTCTGTTTCACGCCCTCTGTTTCTCGCCCTCTGTTTCTCGCCCTCTGTTTCAGCCCCTCTGTTTCACCCCCTCTGTTTCAGCCACTCTGTTTCTCGCACTCTGTTTCTCGCCCTCTGTTTCTCGCCCTCTGTTTCAGCCCCTCTGTTTCAGCCCCTCTGTTTCAGCCCCTCTGTTTCACCCCCTCTGTTTCAGCCCCTCTGTTTCTCGCCCTCTGTTTCAGCCCCTCTGTTTCAGCTCCTCTGTTTCACCCCATCTGTTTCTCGTCCTCTGTTTCAGCCCCTCTGTTTCACCCCCTCAGTTTCAGCCCCTCTGTTTCAGCCCCTCTGTTTAAGCCCCACTCTTTCTCGCCCTCTGTTTCTCGCCCTCTGTTTGTCGCCCTCTGTTTCAGCCCCTCTGTTTCAGCCCCTCTATTTCAGCCCCTTTGTTTCAGCCCCTCTGTTTCAGCCCCTCTGTTTCAGCTCCACTGTTTCAGCCCCTCTGTTTCTCGCACTCTGTTTCTCGCCCTCTGTTTCTCGCCCTCTGTTTCAGCCACTCTGATTCAGCCCCTCTGTTTCAGCCCCTCTGTTTCAGCCCCTCTGTTTCAGCCCCACTGTTTAAGCCCCTCTGTTTCACGCCCTCTGTTTCAGCCCCTCTGTTTCTCGCCCTCTTTTTCTCGCCCTCTGTTTCAGCCCCTCTGTTTCAGCCCCTCTGTTTCAGCCCCTCTGTTTCAGCCCTTCTTTTTCAGCCACTCTGTTTCAGCCCCTCTGTTTCAGCCCCTCTGTTTCTCGCCCTCTGTTTCTCGCTCTCTGTTTATCGCCCTCTGTTTCAGCCCCTCTGTTTCTCGCCCTCTGTTTCAGCCTCTCTGTTTCTCGCCCTCTGTTTCAGCCCCTCTGTTTCAGCCCCTCTGTTTCAGCCCCTCTCTTTCAGCCCCTCTGTTTCTCGCCCTCTGTTTCACCACTTCTGTTTCAGCCCCTCTGTTTCTCGCCCTCTGTTTCTGCCCCTCTGTTTCAGCCCCTCTGTTTCAGCCCCTCTGTTTCAGCCCCTCTGTTTCAGCCCCTCTGTTTCTCGCCCTCTGTTTCTCGCCCTCTGTTTCAGCCCCTCTGTTTCAGACCCTCTGTTTCACCCCCTCTGTTTCAGCCCCTCTGTTTCTCGCCCTCTGTTTCTCGCCCTCTGTTTCTCGCTCTCTGTTTCTCGCCCTCTGTTTCTCGCCCTCTGTTTCTCGCCCTCTGTTTCAGCCCCTCTGATTCTCGCCCTCTGTTTCTCGCCCTCTGTTTCTCGCCCTCTGTTTCTCGCCCTCTGTTTCAGCCCCTCTGTTTCAGCCCGTCTGTTTCAGCCCCTCTGTTTCACACCCTCAGTTTCAGCCCCTCTGTTTCTCGCCCTCTGTTTCAGCCCCTCTGTTTCAGCTCCTCTGTTTCAGCCCCTCTGTTTCTCGCCCTCTGTTTCAGCCCCTCTGTTTCACCCCCTCTGTTTCAGCCCCTCTGTTTCAGCCCCTCTGTTTCAGCCCCACTCTTTCTCGCCCTCTGTTTCTCGCCCTCTTTTTCTCGCCCTCTGTTTCAGCCCCTCTGTTTGAGCCCCTCTGTTTCAGACCCTCTGTTTCAGCCCCTCTGTTTCAGCCCCTCTGTTTCAGCCCCTCTGTTTCTCGCCCTCTTTTTCAGCCCCTCTGTTTCAGCCCCTCTGTTTCACCCCTCTGTTTCTCGCCCTCTGTTTCTCGCCCTCTGTTTCAGCCCCTCTGTTTCAGCCCCTCTGTTTCAGCCTCTCTGTTTCAACCCCTCTGTTTCTCGCAATCTGTTTCTCGCCCTTTGTTTCTCGCCCTCTGTTTCTCGCCCTCTGTTTCAGCCCCTCTGTTTCAGCCCCTCTGTTTCAGCAACACTGTTTAATCCCCGCTGTTTCTCGCCCTCTGATCAGCCCCTCTGTTTCTCGGCCTCTGTTTCTCGCCCTCTGTTTCAGCCCCTCTGTTTCAGCCCCTCTGTTTCAGCCCCACTGTTTAAGCCCCTCTGTTTCTCGCCCTCTGTTTCAGCCCCTCTGTTTCTCGCCCTCTGTTTCTCGCCCTCTGTTTCAGCCCCTCTGTTTCAGCCCCTCTGTTTCAGCCCCTCTGTTGCAGCCCTTCTTTTTCAGCCACTCTGTTTCAGCCCCTCTGTTTCAGCCCCTCTGTTTCTCGCCCTCTGTTTCTCGCTCTCTGTTTATCGCCCTCTGTTTCAGCCCCTCTGTTTCTCGCCCTCTGTTTCAGCCCCTCTGTTTCTCGCCCTCTGTTTCAGCCCCTCTGTTTCAGCCCCTCTGTTTCAGCCCCTCTCTTTCAGCCCCTCTGTTTCTCGCCCTCTGTTTCACCACTTCTGTTTCAGCCCCTCTGTTTGTCGCCCTCTGTTTCTGCCCCTCTGTTTCAGCCCCTCTGTTTCAGCCCCTCTGTTTCAGCCCCTCTGTTTCACCCCCTCTGTTTCAGCCCCTCTGTTTCTCGCCCTCTGTTTCTCGCCCTCTGTTTCTCGCTCTCTGTTTCTCGCCCTCTGTTTCTCGCCCTCTGTTTCTCGCCCTCTGTTTCAGCCCCTCTGATTCTCGCCCTCTGTTTCTCGCCCTCTGTTTCTCGCCCTCTGTTTCTCGCCCTCTGTTTCAGCCCCTCTGTTTCAGCCCCTCTGTTTCAGCCCCTCTGTTTCACACCCTCAGTTTCAGCCCCTCTGTTTCTCGCCCTCTGTTTCAGCCCCTCTGTTTCAGCTCCTCTGTTTCAGCCCCTCTGTTTTTCGCCCTCTGTTTCAGCTCCTCTGTTTCACCCCCTCTGTTTCAGCCCCTCTGTTTCAGCCCCTCTGTTTCAGCCCCACTCTTTCTCGCCCTCTGTTTCTCGCCCTCTGTTTCTCGCCCTCTGTTTCAGCCCCTCTGTTTCAGCCCCTCTGTTTCAGACCCTCTGTTTCAGCCCCTCTGTTTCAGCCCCTCTGTTTCAGCCCCTCTGTTTCTCGCCCTCTTTTTCAGCCCCTCTGTTTCAGCCCCTCTGTTTCACCCCTCTGTTTCTCGCCCTCTGTTTCTCGCCCTCTGTTTCAGCCCCTCTGTTTCAGCCCCTCTGTTTCAGCCTCTCTGTTTCAACCCCTCTGTTTCTCGCAATCTGTTTCTCGCCCTTTGTTTCTCGCCCTCTGTTTCTCGCCCTCTGTTTCAGCCCCTCTGTTTCAGCCCCTCTGTTTCAGCAACACTGTTTAATCCCCGCTGTTTCTCGCCCTCTGATCAGCCCCTCTGTTTCTCGGCCTCTGTTTCTCGCCCTCTGTTTCAGCCCCTCTGTTTCAGCCCCTCTGTTTCAGCCCCTCTGTTTCAGCACCTCTTTTTCAGCCCCTCTGTTTCAGCCCCTCTGTTTCAGCCCCACTGTTTCTCGCCCTCTGTTTCAGCCCCTCTGTTTCTCGAACTCTGTTTCAGCCCCTCTGTTTCAGCCCCTCTGTTTCAGCCCATCTATTTCAGCACCTCTGTTTCAGCTCCTCTGTTTCAGCCCCTCTCTTTCAGCCCCTCTGTTTCAGCCCCTCTGTTTCAGCCCCTCTGTTTCAGACCCTCTGTTCCAGCCCCTCTGGTTCTCGCCCTCTGTTCCAGCCCCACTGTTTCAGCCCCTCTGTATCAGCCCCTCTTTTTCAGCCCCTCTGTTTCAGCCCCTCTGTTTCAGCCCCTCTGTTTCAGCCCCTCTGTTTCAGCCCCTCTGTTTCTCGCCCACTGTTTCAGCCACTCTGTTTCAGCCCCTCTGTTTCAGCCCATCTGTTTCACCCCCTCTGTTTCTCGCCCTCTGTTTCAGCCCCTCTGTTTCAGCCCCTCTGTTTCAGCCCCTCTGTTTCAGCCCCTCTCTTCCAGCCCCTCTGTTTCTCGCCCTCTGTTTCAGCCCCGCTGTTTCAGCCCCTCTGTTCAGCCCCTCTGTTTCTCGCACTCAGTTTCTCGCCCTCTGTTTCTCGCCCTCTGTTTCTCGTTCTCTGTTTCACGCCCTCTGTTTCTCGCCCTCTGTTTCTCGCCCTCTGGTTCAGCCCCTCTGTTTCACCCCCTCTGTTTCAGCCCCTCTGTTTCTCGCCCTCTGTTTCTCGCCCTCTGTTTCTCGCCCTCTGTTTCAGCCCCTCTGTTTCAGCCCCTCTGTTTCAGCCCCACTGATTCAGCCCCTCTGTTTCACCCCCTCTGTTTCAGCCCCTCTGTTTCTCGCCCTCTGTTTCAGCCCCTCTGTTTCAGCTCCTCTGTTTCAGCCACTCTGTTTCGCGCCCTCTGTTTCAGCCCCTCTGTTTCAGCCCCTCTGTTTCACCCCCTCTGTTTCTGCCCCTCTGTTACAGCCCCTCTGTTTCAGCCCCACTCTTTCTCGCCCTCTGTTTCTCGCCCTCTGTTTCAGCCCCTCTGTTTCAGCCCCTCTGTTTCTCGCCCTCTGTTTCAGCCCCTCTGTTTCAGCCCCTCTGTTTCAGCCCCACTCTTTCTCGCCCTCTGTTTCTCGCCCTCTGTTGCAGCCCCTCTGTTTCAGCCCCTCTGTTTCTCACCCTCTGTTTCTCGCCCTCTATTTCAGACCCTCTGTTTCAGCCCCTCTGTTTCAGCCCCTCTGTTTCAGCCCCTCTGTTTCTCGCACTATGTTTCTCGCCCTCTGTTTCTCGCCCTTTGTTTCTCGCCCTCTGTTTCAGCCCCTCTGTTTCAGCCCCTCTGTTTCAGCCCCTCTGTTTCTCGCCCTCTGTTTCAGACCCTCTGTTTCAGCCCCTCTGTTTCAGCCCCTCTGTTTCAGCCCCACTGTTTCTCGCCCTTTGTTTCTCGTCCTCTGTTTCAGCCCCTCTGTTTCAGCCACTCTGTTTCTCAGCCTCTGTTTCAGCCCCTCTGTTTCTCGCCCTCTGTTTCAGCCCCTCTGTTTCAGCCCCTCTGTTTCAGCCCCTCTGTTTCAGACACTCTGTTTCTCGCCCTCTGTTTCTCGCCCTCTGTTTCTTGCCCTCTGTTTCTCGCCCCTCTGTTTCAGCCCCTCTGTTTCAGCCCCTCTGTTTCAGCTCCTCTGTTTCTGGCCCTCTGTTTCAGCCCCTCTGTTTCAGCCCCTCTGTTTCAGCCCCTCTGTTTCAGCTCCACTGTTTCAGCCCCTCTGTTTCTCGCCCTCTGTTTCTCTCCCTCTGTTTCTCGCCCTCTGTTTCAGCCCCTCTGTTTCAGCCCCTCTGTTTCAGCCCATCTGTTTCAGCCCCTCTGTTTCTCGCCCTCTGTTTCAGCCCCTCTGTTTCAGCCCCTCTGTTTCAGCCCCTCTGTTTCAGCCCCTCTTTTTCAGCCCCTCTGTTTCAGCCCCTCTGTTTCAGCCCCTCTGTTTCAGCCCCTCTGTTTCTCGCCCTCTGTTTCAGCCCCTCTGTTTCAGCCCCTCTGTTTCAGCCCATCTGTTTCAGCCCCTCTGTTTCTGCCCTCTGTTTCAGCCCCTCTCTTTCAGCCTCTCTGTTTCAGCCCCTCTGTTTCAGCCCCTCTGTTTCAGCCCCTCTGTTCCAGCCCCTCTGTTTCTCGCCCTCTGTTTCAGCCCCGCTCTTTCAGCCCCTCTGTTTCAGCCCCTCTGTTTCTCGCACTCTGTTTCTCGCCCTCTGTTTCTCGCCCTCCGTTTCAGCCACTCTGATTCAGCCCCTCTGTTTCAGCCCGTCTGTTTCAGCCCCACTGTTTAAGCCCATCTGTTTCTAGCCCTCTGTTTCAGCCCCTCTGTTTCTCGCCCTCTGTTTCTCGCCCTCTTTTTCAGCCACTCTGTTTCAGCCCCTCTGTTTGAGCCGCTCTGTTTCAGCCCCTCTTTTTCAGCCACTCTGTTTCAGTCCCTCTGTTTCAGCCCCTCTGTTTCTCGCCCTCTGTTTCTCGCTCTCTGTTTCTCGCCCTCTGTTTCAGCCCCTCTGTTTCTCGCCCACTGTTTCAGCCCCTCTGTTTCTCGCCCTCTGTTTCAGCCCCTCTGTTTCAGCCCCTCTGTTTCAGCCCCTCTGTTTCAGCCCCACTGTTTCTCGCCCTCTTTTCAGCCCCTCTGTTTCAGCCCCTCTTATTCTCGCCCTCTGTTTCAGCCCCTCTGTTTCAGCCCCTCTGTTTCAGCCCCTCTGTTTCAGCCCCTCTGTTTCAGCCCCTCTGTTTCTCGCCCTCTGTTTCTCGCCCTCTGTTTCTCGCTCTCTGTTTCACGCCCTCTGTTTCTCACCCTCTGTTTCTCGCCCACTGTTTCAGCCCCTCTGTTTCACCTCCTCTGTTTCATCCCCTCTGTTTCTCGCCCTCTGTTTCTCGCCCTTTGTTTCTCGCCCTCTGTTTCAGCCCCTCTGTTTCAGCCCCTCTGTTTCAGCCCCTCTGTTTCAGCCCCACTGTTTCACCCCCTCTGTTTCAGCCCCTCTGTTTCTCGCCCTCTGTTTCAGCCCCTCTGTTTCAGCTCCTCTGTTTCACCCCCTCTGTTTCTGCGCCCTCTGTTTCAGCCCCTCTGTTTCAGCCCCTCTGTTTCACGCCCTCTGTTTCAGCCCCTCTGTTTCAGCCACTCTGTTTCAGCCCCACTCTTTCTCGCCCTCTGTTTCTCGCCCTCTGTTTGTCGCCCTCTGTTTCAGCCCCTCTGTTTCAGCCCCTCTATTTCAGCCCCTTTGTTTCAGCCCCTCTGTTTCAGCCCCTCTGTTTCAGCTCCACTGTTTCAGCCCCTCTGTTTCTCGCACTCTGTTTCTCGCCCTCTGTTTCTCGCCCTCTGTTACAGCCACTCTGATTCAGCCCCTCTGTTTCAGCCCCTCTGTTTCAGCCCCTCTGTTTCAGCCCCACTGTTTAATCCCCTCTGTTTCTCGCCCTCTGTTTCAGCCCCTATGTTTCTCGCCCTCTGTTTCTCGCCCTCTGTTTCAGCCACTCTGTTTCATCCCCTCTGTTTCAGCCCCTCTGTTTCAGCCCCTCTTTTTCAGCCACTCTGTTTCAGCCCCTCTGTTTCAGCCCCTCTGTTTCTCGCCCTCTCTTTCAGCCCCTCTGTTTCAGCCCCTCTGTTTCTCGCCCTCTGTTTCTGCCCCTCTGTTTCAGCCCCTCTGTTTCAGCCCCTCTGTTTCAGCCCCTCTGTTTCAGCCCCTCTGTTTCTCGCCCTCTGTTTCTCGCCCTCTGTTTCAGCCCCTCTGTTTCAGCCCCTCTGTTTCAGCCCCTCTGTTTCACCCCCTCTGTTTCAGCCCCTCTGTTTCTCGCCCTCTGTTTCTCGCCCTCTGTTTCTCGCTCTCTGTTTCTCGCCCTCTGTTTCTCGCCCTCTGTTTCTCGCCCTCTGTTTCAGCCCCTCTGTTTCACCCCCTCTGTTTCAGCCCCTCTGATTTTCGCCCTCTGTTTCTCGCCCTCTGTTTCAGCCCCTCTGTTTCAGCCCTTCTGTTTCAGCCCCTCTGTTTCACCCCCTCTGTTTCAGCCCCTCTGTTTCTCGCCCTCTGTTTCAGCCCCTCTGTTTCAGCTCCTCTGTTTCAGCCCCTCTGTTTCTCGCCCTCTGTTTCAGCCCCTCTGTTTCAGCCCCTCTGTTTCAGCCCCACTCTTTCTCGCCCTCTGTTTCTCGCCCTCTGTTTCTCGCCCTCTGTTTCAGCCCCTCTGTTTCAGCCCCTCTGTTTCAGCCCCTCTGTTTCAGCCCCTCTGTTTCAGCCCCTCTGTTTCTCGCCATCTGTTTCAGCCCCTCTGTTTCAGCCCCTCTGTTTCACCCCTCTGTTTCTCGCTCTCTGTTTCTCGCCCTCTGTTTCAGACCCTCTGTTTCACCCCCTCTGTTTCAGCCCCTCTGTTTCAGCCCCTCTGTTTCTCGCATTCTGTTTCTCGCCCTCTGTTTCTCGCCCTCTGTTTCTCGCCCTCTGTTTCAGCCCCTCTGTTTCACCCCCTCTGTTTCAGCCCCTCTGTTTCAGCCCCTCTGTTTCAGCCCCACTCTTTCTCGCCCTCTGTTTCTCGCCCTCTGTTTCTCGCCCTCTGTTTCAGCCCCTCTGTTTCAGCCCCTCTGTTTCAGACCCTCTGTTTCAGCCCCTCTGTTTCAGCCCCTCTGTTTCAGCCCCTCTGTTTCTCGCCCTCTTTTTCAGCCCCTCTGTTTCAGCCCCTCTGTTTCACCCCTCTGTTTCTCGCCCTCTGTTTCTCGCCCTCTGTTTCAGCCCCTCTGTTTCAGCCCCTCTGTTTCAGCCTCTCTGTTTCAACCCCTCTGTTTCTCGCAATCTGTTTCTCGCCCTTTGTTTCTCGCCCTCTGTTTCTCGCCCTCTGTTTCAGCCCCTCTGTTTCAGCCCCTCTGTTTCAGCAACACTGTTTAATCCCCGCTGTTTCTCGCCCTCTGATCAGCCCCTCTGTTTCTCGGCCTCTGTTTCTCGCCCTCTGTTTCAGCCCCTCTGTTTCAGCCCCTCTGTTTCAGCCCCTCTGTTTCAGCACCTCTTTTTCAGCCCCTCTGTTTCAGCCCCTCTGTTTCAGCCCCACTGTTTCTCGCCCTCTGTTTCAGCCCCTCTGTTTCTCGAACTCTGTTTCAGCCCCTCTGTTTCAGACCCTCTGTTTCAGCCCATCTATTTCAGCCCCTCTGTTTCAGCTCCTCTGTTTCAGCCCCTCTCTTTCAGCCCCTCTGTTTCAGCCCCTCTGTTTCAGCCCCTCTGTTTCAGACCCTCTGTTCCAGCCCCTCTGGTTCTCGCCCTCTGTTTCAGCCCCACTGTTTCAGACCCTCTGTATCAGCCCCTCTTTTTCAGCCCCTCTGTTTCAGCCCCTCTGTTTCAGCCCCTCTGTTTCTCGCCCTCTGTTTCAGCCCCTCTGTTTCTCGCCCTCTGTTTCAGCCACTCTGTTTCAGCCCCTCTGTTTCAGCCCATCTGTTTCACCCCCTCTGTTTCTCGCCCTCTGTTTCAGCCCCTCTGTTTCAGCCCCTCTGTTTCAGCCCCTCTGTTTCAGCCCCTCTCTTCCAGCCCCTCTGTTTCTCGCCCTCTGTTTCAGCCCCGCTGTTTCAGCCCCTCTGTTCAGCCCCTCTGTTTCTCGCACTCAGTTTCTCGCCCTCTGTTTCTCGCCCTCTGTTTCTCGTTCTCTGTTTCACGCCCTCTGTTTCTCGCCCTCTGTTTCTCGCCCTCTGGTTCAGCCCCTCTGTTTCACCCCCTCTGTTTCAGCCCCTCTGTTTCTCGCCCTCTGTTTCTCGCCCTCTGTTTCTCGCCCTCTGTTTCAGCTCCTCTGTTTCAGCCCCTCTGTTTCAGCCCCACTGATTCAGCCCCTCTGTTTCACCCCCTCTGTTTCAGCCCCTCTGTTTCTCGCCCTCTGTTTCAGCCCCTCTGTTTCAGCTCCTCTGTTTCAGCCACTCTGTTTCGCGCCCTCTGTTTCAGCCCCTCTGTTTCAGCCCCTCTGTTTCACCCCCTCTGTTTCTGCCCCTCTGTTACAGCTCCTCTGTTTCAGCCCCACTCTTTCTCGCCCTCTGTTTCTCGCCCTCTGTTTCAGCCCCTCTGTTTCAGCCCCTCTGTTTCTCGCCCTCTGTTTCAGCCCCTCTGTTTCAGCCCCTCTGTTTCAGCCCCACTCTTTCTCGCCCTCTGTTTCTCGCCCTCTGTTGCAGCCCCTCTGTTTCAGCCCCTCTGTTTCTCACCCTCTGTTTCTCGCCCTCTATTTCAGACCCTCTGTTTCAGCCCCTCTGTTTCAGCCCCTCTGTTTCAGCCCCTCTGTTTCTCGCACTATGTTTCTCGCCCTCTGTTTCTCGCCCTTTGTTTCTCGCCCTCTGTTTCAGCCCCTCTGTTTCAGCCCCTCTGTTTCAGCCCCTCTGTTTCTCGCCCTCTGTTTCAGACCCTCTGTTTCAGCCCCTCTGTTTCAGCCCCTCTGTTTCACCCCTCTGTTTCTCGCTCTCTGTTTCTCGCCCTCTGTTTCAGACCCTCTGTTTCACCCCCTCTGTTTCAGCCCCTCTGTTTCAGCCCCTCTGTTTCTCGCATTCTGTTTCTCGCCCTCTGTTTCTCGCCCTCTGTTTCTCGCCCTCTGTTTCAGCCCCTCTGTTTCACCCCCTCTGTTTCAGCCCCTCTGTTTCAGCCCCTCTGTTTCAGCCCCACTCTTTCTCGCCCTCTGTTTCTCGCCCTCTGTTTCTCGCCCTCTGTTTCAGCCCCTCTGTTTCAGCCCCTCTGTTTCAGACCCTCTGTTTCAGCCCCTCTGTTTCAGCCCCTCTGTTTCAGCCCCTCTGTTTCTCGCCCTCTTTTTCAGCCCCTCTGTTTCAGCCCCTCTGTTTCACCCCTCTGTTTCTCGCCCTCTGTTTCTCGCCCTCTGTTTCAGCCCCTCTGTTTCAGCCCCTCTGTTTCAGCCTCTCTGTTTCAACCCCTCTGTTTCTCGCAATCTGTTTCTCGCCCTTTGTTTCTCGCCCTCTGTTTCTCGCCCTCTGTTTCAGCCCCTCTGTTTCAGCCCCTCTGTTTCAGCAACACTGTTTAATCCCCGCTGTTTCTCGCCCTCTGATCAGCCCCTCTGTTTCTCGGCCTCTGTTTCTCGCCCTCTGTTTCAGCCCCTCTGTTTCAGCCCCTCTGTTTCAGCCCCTCTGTTTCAGCACCTCTTTTTCAGCCCCTCTGTTTCAGCCCCTCTGTTTCAGCCCCACTGTTTCTCGCCCTCTGTTTCAGCCCCTCTGTTTCTCGAACTCTGTTTCAGCCCCTCTGTTTCAGCCCCTCTGTTTCAGCCCATCTATTTCAGCCCCTCTGTTTCAGCTCCTCTGTTTCAGCCCCTCTCTTTCAGCCCCTCTGTTTCAGCCCCTCTGTTTCAGCCCCTCTGTTTCAGACCCTCTGTTCCAGCCCCTCTGGTTCTCGCCCTCTGTTTCAGCCCCACTGTTTCAGCCCCTCTGTATCAGCCCCTCTTTTTCAGCCCCTCTGTTTCAGCCCCTCTGTTTCAGCCCCTCTGTTTCTCGCCCTCTGTTTCAGCCCCTCTGTTTCTCGCCCTCTGTTTCAGCCACTCTGTTTCAGCCCCTCTGTTTCAGCCCATCTGTTTCACCCCCTCTGTTTCTCGCCCTCTGTTTCAGCCCCTCTGTTTCAGCCCCTCTGTTTCAGCCCCTCTGTTTCAGCCCCTCTCTTCCAGCCCCTCTGTTTCTCGCCCTCTGTTTCAGCCCCGCTGTTTCAGCCCCTCTGTTCAGCCCCTCTGTTTCTCGCACTCAGTTTCTCGCCCTCTGTTTCTCGCCCTCTGTTTCTCGTTCTCTGTTTCACGCCCTCTGTTTCTCGCCCTCTGTTTCTCGCCCTCTGGTTCAGCCCCTCTGTTTCACCCCCTCTGTTTCAGCCCCTCTGTTTCTCGCCCTCTGTTTCTCGTCCTCTGTTTCTCGCCCTCTGTTTCAGCTCCTCTGTTTCAGCCCCTCTGTTTCAGCCCCACTGATTCAGCCCCTCTGTTTCACCCCCTCTGTTTCAGCCCCTCTGTTTCTCGCCCTCTGTTTCAGCCCCTCTGTTTCAGCTCCTCTGTTTCAGCCACTCTGTTTCGCGCCCTCTGTTTCAGCCCCTCTGTTTCAGCCCCTCTGTTTCACCCCCTCTGTTTCTGCCCCTCTGTTACAGCTCCTCTGTTTCAGCCCCACTCTTTCTCGCCCTCTGTTTCTCGCCCTCTGTTTCAGCCCCTCTGTTTCAGCCCCTCTGTTTCTCGCCCTCTGTTTCAGCCCCTCTGTTTCAGCCCCTCTGTTTCAGCCCCACTCTTTCTCGCCCTCTGTTTCTCGCCCTCTGTTGCAGCCCCTCTGTTTCAGCCCCTCTGTTTCTCACCCTCTGTTTCTCGCCCTCTATTTCAGACCCTCTGTTTCAGCCCCTCTGTTTCAGCCCCTCTGTTTCAGCCCCTCTGTTTCTCGCACTATGTTTCTCGCCCTCTGTTTCTCGCCCTTTGTTTCTCGCCCTCTGTTTCAGCCCCTCTGTTTCAGCCCCTCTGTTTCAGCCCCTCTGTTTCTCGCCCTCTGTTTCAGACCCTCTGTTTCAGCCCCTCTGTTTCAGCCCCTCTGTTTCAGCCCCACTGTTTCTCGCCCTTTGTTTCTCGTCCTCTGTTTCAGCCCCTCTGTTTCAGCCACTCTGTTTCTCAGCCTCTGTTTCAGCCCCTCTGTTTCTCGCCCTCTGTTTCAGCCCCTCTGTTTCAGCCCCTCTGTTTCAGCCCCTCTGTTTCAGACACTCTGTTTCTCGCCCTCTGTTTCTCGCCCTCTGTTTCTCGCCCTCTGTTTCTCGCCCAACTGTTTCAGCCCCTCTGTTTCAGCCCCTCTGTTTCAGCTCCTCTGTTTCTGGCCCTCTGTTTCAGCCCCTCTGTTTCAGACCCTCTGTTTCAGCCCCTCTGTTTCAGCTCCACTGTTTCAGCCCCTCTGTTTCTCGCCCTCTGTTTCTCTCCCTCTGTTTCTCGCCCTCTGTTTCAGCCCCTCTGTTTCAGCCCCTCTGTTTCAGCCCATCTGTTTCAGCCCCTCTGTTTCTCGCCCTCTGTTTCAGCCCCTCTGTTTCAGCCCCTCTGTTTCAGCCCCTCTGTTTCAGCCCCTCTTTTTCAGCCCCTCTGTTTCAGCCCCTCTGTTTCAGCCCCTCTGTTTCAGCCCCTCTGTTTCTCGCCCTCTGTTTCAGCCCCTCTGTTTCAGCCCCTCTGTTTCAGCCCATCTGTTTCAGCCCCTCTGTTTCTGCCCTCTGTTTCAGCCCCTCTCTTTCAGCCTCTCTGTTTCAGCCCCTCTGTTTCAGCCCCTCTGTTTCAGCCCCTCTGTTCCAGCCCCTCTGTTTCTCGCCCTCTGTTTCAGCCCCGCTGTTTCAGCCCCTCTGTTTCAGCCCCTCTGTTTCTCGCACTCTGTTTCTCGCCCTCTGTTTCTCGCCCTCCGTTTCAGCCACTCTGATTCAGCCCCTCTGTTTCAGCCCGTCTGTTTCAGCCCCACTGTTTAAGCCCATCTGTTTCTAGCCCTCTGTTTCAGCCCCTCTGTTTCTCGCCCTCTGTTTCTCGCCCTCTTTTTCAGCCACTCTGTTTCAGCCCCTCTGTTTCAGCCGCTCTGTTTCAGCCCCTCTTTTTCAGCCACTCTGTTTCAGTCCCTCTGTTTCAGCCCCTCTGTTTCTCGCCCTCTGTTTCTCGCTCTCTGTTTCTCGCCCTCTGTTTCAGCCCCTCTGTTTCTCGCCCACTGTTTCAGCCCCTCTGTTTCTCGCCCTCTGTTTCAGCCCCTCTGTTTCAGCCCCTCTGTTTCAGCCCCTCTGTTTCAGCCCCACTGTTTCTCGCCCTCTTTTCAGCCCCTCTGTTTCAGCCCCTCTGATTCTCGCCCTCTGTTTCAGCCCCTCTGTTTCAGCCCCTCTGTTTCAGCCCCTCTGTTTCAGCCCCTCTGTTTCAGCCCCTCTGTTTCTCGCCCTCTGTTTCTCGCCCTCTGTTTCTCGCTCTCTGTTTCACGCCCTCTGTTTCTCACCCTCTGTTTCTCGCCCACTGTTTCAGCCCCTCTGTTTCACCTCCTCTGTTTCATCCCCTCTGTTTCTCGCCCTCTGTTTCTCGCCCTTTGTTTCTCGCCCTCTGTTTCAGCCCCTCTGTTTCAGCCCCTCTGTTTCAGCCCCTCTGTTTCAGCCCCACTGTTTCACCCCCTCTGTTTCAGCCCCTCTGTTTCTCGCCCTCTGTTTCAGCCCCTCTGTTTCAGCTCCTCTGTTTCACCCCCTCTGTTTCTGCGCCCTCTGTTTCAGCCCCTCTGTTTCAGCCCCTCTGTTTCACGCCCTCTGTTTCAGCCCCTCTGTTTCAGCCACTCTGTTTCAGCCCCACTCTTTCTCGCCCTCTGTTTCTCGCCCTCTGTTTGTCGCCCTCTGTTTCAGCCCCTCTGTTTCAGCCCCTCTATTTCAGCCCGTTTGTTTCAGCCCCTCTGTTTCAGCCCCTCTGTTTCAGCTCCACTGTTTCAGCCCCTCTGTTTCTCGCACTCTGTTTCTCGCCCTCTGTTTCTCGCCCTCTGTTACAGCCACTCTGATTCAGCCCCTCTGTTTCAGCCCCTCTGTTTCAGCCCCTCTGTTTCAGCCCCACTGTTTAATCCCCTCTGTTTCTCGCCCTCTGTTTCAGCCCCTATGTTTCTCGCCCTCTGTTTCTCGCCCTCTGTTTCAGCCACTCTGTTTCATCCCCTCTGTTTCAGCCCCTCTGTTTCAGACCCTCTTTTTCAGCCACTCTGTTTCAGCCCCTCTGTTTCAGCCCCTCTGTTTCTCGCCCTCTCTTTCAGCCCCTCTGTTTCATCCCCTCTGTTTCTCGCCCTCTGTTTCTGCCCCTCTGTTTCAGCCCCTCTGTTTCAGCCCCTCTGTTTCAGCCCCTCTGTTTCAGCCCCTCTGTTTCTCGCCCTCTGTTTCTCGCCCTCTGTTTCAGCCCCTCTGTTTCAGCCCCTCTGTTTCAGCCCCTCTGTTTCACCCCCTCTGTTTCAGCCCCTCTGTTTCTCGCCCTCTGTTTCTCGCCCTCTGTTTCTCGCTCTCTGTTTCTCGCCCTCTGTTTCTCGCCCTCTGTTTCTCGCCCTCTGTTTCAGCCCCTCTGTTTCACCCCCTCTGTTTCAGCCCCTCTGATTTTCGCCCTCTGTTTCTCGCCCTCTGTTTCAGCCCCTCTGTTTCAGCCCTTCTGTTTCAGCCCCTCTGTTTCACCCCCTCTGTTTCAGCCCCTCTGTTTCTCGCCCTCTGTTTCAGCCCCTCTGTTTCAGCTCCTCTGTTTCAGCCCCTCTGTTTCTCGCCCTCTGTTTCAGCCCCTCTGTTTCAGCCCCTCTGTTTCAGCCCCACTCTTTCTCGCCCTCTGTTTCTCGCCCTCTGTTTCTCGCCATCTGTTTCAGCCCCTCTGTTTCAGCCCCTCTGTTTCAGCCCCTCTGTTTCAGCCCCTCTGTTTCAGCCCCTCTGTTTCAGCCCCTCTGTTTCTCGCCATCTGTTTCAGCCCCTCTGTTTCAGCCCCTCTGTTTCACCCCTCTGTTTCTCGCTCTCTGTTTCTCGCCCTCTGTTTCAGACCCTCTGTTTCACCCCCTCTGTTTCAGCCCCTCTGTTTCAGCCCCTCTGTTTCTCGCATTCTGTTTCTCGCCCTCTGTTTCTCGCCCTCTGTTTCTCGCCCTCTGTTTCAGCCCCTCTGTTTCAGCCCCTCTGTTTCAGCCCCTCTGTTTCAGCCCCACTGTTTAATCCCCGCTGTTTCTCGCCCTCTGATCAGCCCCTCTGTTTCTCGGCCTCTGTTTCTCGCCCTCTGTTTCAGCCCCTCTGTTTCAGCCCCTCTGTTTCAGCCCCTCTGTTTCAGCCCCTCTTTTTCATCCCCTCTGTTTCAGCCCCTCTGTTTCAGCCCCACTGTGTCTCGCCCTCTGTTTCAGCCCCTCTGTTTCTCGAACTCTGTTTCAGCCCCTCTGTTTCAGCCCCTCTGTTTCAGCCCATCTGTTTCAGCCCCTCTGTTTCTCGCACTCTGTTTCAGCCCCTCTCTTTCAGCCCCTCTGTTTCAGCCCCTCTGTTTCAGCCCCCCTGTTTCAGTCCCTCTGTTCCAGCCCCTCTGTTTCTCGCCCTCTGTTTCAGCCCCGCTGTTTCAGCCCCTCTGTATCAGCCCCTCTGTTTCTCGCACTCTGTTTCTCGCCCTCTGTTTCTCGCCCTCTGTTTCAGCCACTCTGATTCAGCCCCTCTGTTTCAGCCCCTCTGTTTCAGCCCCACTGTTTAAGCCCCTCTGTTTCTCGCCCTCTGTTTCAGCCCCTCTGTTTCTCGCCCTCTGTTTTTCGCCCTCTGTTTCAGCCCCTCTGTTTCAGCCCCTCTGTTTCAGCCCCTCTTTTTCAGCCACTCTGTTTCAGCCCCTCTGTTTCAGCCCCTCTGTTTCTCGCCCTCTGTTTCTCGCTCTCTGTTTCTCGCCCTCTGTTTCAGCCCCTCTGTTTCTCGCCCACTGTTTCAGCCCCTCTGTTTCAGCCCTCTGTTTCAGCCCCTCTGTTTCAGCCTCTCTGTTTCAGCCCCACTGTTTCTCGCCCTCTTTTCAGCCCCTCTGTTTCAGCCCCTCTGTTTCTCGCCCTCTGTTTCTGCCCCTCTGTTTCAGCCCCTCTGTTTCAGCCCCTCTGTTTCAGCCCCTCTGTTTATCGCCATCTGTTTCTCGCCCTCTGTTTCAGCCCCTCTGTTTCAGCCCCTCTGTTTCAGCCCCTCTGTTTCTCGCCCTCAGTTTCTCACCCTCTGTTTCTCGCTCACTGTTTCACGCCCTCTGTTTCTCGCCCTCTGTTTCTCGCCCTCTGTTTCAGGCCCTCTGTTTCACCCCCTCTGTTTCAGCCCCTCTGTTTCTCGCCCTCTGTTTCTCGCCCTCTGTTTCTCGCCCTCTGTTTCAGCCCCTCTGTTTCAGCCCCTCTGTTTCAGCCCCACTGTTTCAGCCCCTCTGCTTCACCCCCTCTGTTTCAGCCCCTCTGTTTCTCGCCCTCTGTTTCAGCCCCTCTGTTTCAGCTCCTCTGTTTCAGCCTCTCTGTTTCTCGCCCTCTGTTTCAGCCACTCTGTTTCAGCCCCTCTGTTTCACCCCCTCTGTTTCAGCCCCTCTGTTTCAGCCCCTCTGTTTCAGCCCCACTCTTTCTCGCCCTCTGTTTCTCGCCCTCTGTTTCTCGCCCTCTGTTTCAGCCCCTCTGTTTCAGCCCCTCTGTTTCAGCCCCTCTGTTTTAGCCCCTCTGTTTCAGCCCCTCTGTTTCTCGCCCTCTGTTTCAGCCCCTCTGTTTCAGCCCCTCTGTTTCAGCCCCTCTGTTTTAGCCCCTCTGTTTCAGCCCCTCTGTTTCTCGCCCTCTGTTTCAGCCCCTCTGTTTCAGCCCCTCTGTTTCAGCCCCTCTGTTTCTCGCCCTCTGTTTCTCGCCCTCTATTTCAGCCCCTCTGTTTCAGCCCCTCTGTTTCAGCCCCTCTGTTTCAGCCCCTCTGTTTCAGGCCCTCTGTTTCAGCTCCTCTGTTTCTCGCCCTCTGTTTCAGCACCTCTGTTTCAGCCCCTCTGTTTCAGCCCCTCTGTTTCTCGCCCTCTGTTTCAGACCCTCTGTTTCAGCCCCTCTGTTTCAGCCCCTCTGTTTCAGCCCCACTGTTTCTCGCCCTTTGTTTCTCGTCCTCTGTTTCAGCCCCTCTGTTTCAGCCACTCTGTTTCTCAGCCTCTGTTTCAGCCCCTCTGTTTCTCGCCCTCTGTTTCAGCCCCTCTGTTTCAGCCCCTCTGTTTCAGCCCCTCTGTTTCAGACACTCTGTTTCTCGCCCTCTGTTTCTCGCCCTCTGTTTCTCGCCCTCTGTTTCTCGCCCCTCTGTTTCAGCCCCTCTGTTTCAGCCCCTCTGTTTCAGCTCCTCTGTTTCTGGCCCTCTGTTTCAGCCCCTCTGTTTCAGCCCCTCTGTTTCAGCCCCTCTGTTTCAGCTCCACTGTTTCAGCCCCTCTGTTTCTCGCCCTCTGTTTCTCTCCCTCTGTTTCTCGCCCTCTGTTTCAGCCCCTCTGTTTCAGCCCCTCTGTTTCAGCCCATCTGTTTCAGCCCCTCTGTTTCTCGCCCTCTGTTTCAGCCCCTCTGTTTCAGCCCCTCTGTTTCAGCCCCTCTGTTTCAGCCCCTCTTTTTCAGCCCCTCTGTTTCAGCCCCTCTGTTTCAGCCCCTCTGTTTCAGCCCCTCTGTTTCTCGCCCTCTGTTTCAGCCCCTCTGTTTCAGCCCCTCTGTTTCAGCCCATCTGTTTCAGCCCCTCTGTTTCTGCCCTCTGTTTCAGCCCCTCTCTTTCAGCCTCTCTGTTTCAGCCCCTCTGTTTCAGCCCCTCTGTTTCAGCCCCTCTGTTCCAGCCCCTCTGTTTCTCGCCCTCTGTTTCAGCCCCGCTGTTTCAGCCCCTCTGTTTCAGCCCCTCTGTTTCTCGCACTCTGTTTCTCGCCCTCTGTTTCTCGCCCTCCGTTTCAGCCAATCTGATTCAGCCCCTCTGTTTCAGCCCCTCTGTTTCAGCCCCACTGTTTAAGCCCATCTGTTTCTAGCCCTCTGTTTCAGCCCCTCTGTTTCTCGCCCTCTGTTTCTCGCCCTCTTTTTCAGCCACTCTGTTTCAGCCCCTCTGTTTCAGCCGCTCTGTTTCAGCCCCTCTTTTTCAGCCACTCTGTTTCAGTCCCTCTGTTTCAGCCCCTCTGTTTCTCGCCCTCTGTTTCTCGCTCTCTGTTTCTCGCCCTCTGTTTCAGCCCCTCTGTTTCTCGCCCACTGTTTCAGCCCCTCTGTTTCTCGCCCTCTGTTTCAGCCCCTCTGTTTCAGCCCCTCTGTTTCAGCCCCTCTGTTTCAGCCCCACTGTTTCTCGCCCTCTTTTCAGCCCCTCTGTTTCAGCCCCTCTGATTCTCGCCCTCTGTTTCAGCCCCTCTGTTTCAGCCCCTCTGTTTCAGCCCCTCTGTTTCAGCCCCTCTGTTTCAGCCCCTCTGTTTCTCGCCCTCTGTTTCTCGCCCTCTGTTTCTCGCTCTCTGTTTCACGCCCTCTGTTTCTCACCCTCTGTTTCTCGCCCACTGTTTCAGCCCCTCTGTTTCACCTCCTCTGTTTCATCCCCTCTGTTTCTCGCCCTCTGTTTCTCGCCCTTTGTTTCTCGCCCTCTGTTTCAGCCCCTCTGTTTCAGCCCCTCTGTTTCAGCCCCTCTGTTTCAGCCCCACTGTTTCACCCCCTCTGTTTCAGCCCCTCTGTTTCTCGCCCTCTGTTTCAGCCCCTCTGTTTCAGCTCCTCTGTTTCACCCCCTCTGTTTCTGCGCCCTCTGTTTCAGCCCCTCTGTTTCAGCCCCTCTGTTTCACGCCCTCTGTTTCAGCCCCTCTGTTTCAGCCACTCTGTTTCAGCCCCACTCTTTCTCGCCCTCTGTTTCTCGCCCTCTGTTTGTCGCCCTCTGTTTCAGCCCCTCTGTTTCAGCCCCTCTATTTCAGCCCCTTTGTTTCAGCCCCTCTGTTTCAGCCCCTCTGTTTCAGCTCCACTGTTTCAGCCCCTCTGTTTCTCGCACTCTGTTTCTCGCCCTCTGTTTCTCGCCCTCTGTTACAGCCACTCTGATTCAGCCCCTCTGTTTCAGCCCCTCTGTTTCAGCCCCTCTGTTTCAGCCCCACTGTTTAATCCCCTCTGTTTCTCGCCCTCTGTTTCAGCCCCTATGTTTCTCGCCCTCTGTTTCTCGCCCTCTGTTTCAGCCACTCTGTTTCATCCCCTCTGTTTCAGCCCCTCTGTTTCAGCCCCTCTTTTTCAGCCACTCTGTTTCAGCCCCTCTGTTTCAGCCCCTCTGTTTCTCGCCCTCTCTTTCAGCCCCTCTGTTTCAGCCCCTCTGTTTCTCGCCCTCTGTTTCTGCCCCTCTGTTTCAGCCCCTCTGTTTCAGCCCCTCTGTTTCAGCCCCTCTGTTTCAGCCCCTCTGTTTCTCGCCCTCTGTTTCTCGCCCTCTGTTTCAGCCCCTCTGTTTCAGCCCCTCTGTTTCAGCCCCTCTGTTTCACCCCCTCTGTTTCAGCCCCTCTGTTTCTCGCCCTCTGTTTCTCGCCCTCTGTTTCTCGCTCTCTGTTTCTCGCCCTCTGTTTCTCGCCCTCTGTTTCTCGCCCTCTGTTTCAGCCCCTCTGTTTCACCCCCTCTGTTTCAGCCCCTCTGATTTTCGCCCTCTGTTTCTCGCCCTCTGTTTCAGCCCCTCTGTTTCAGCCCTTCTGTTTCAGCCCCTCTGTTTCACCCCCTCTGTTTCAGCCCCTCTGTTTCTCGCCCTCTGTTTCAGCCCCTCTGTTTCAGCTCCTCTGTTTCAGCCCCTCTGTTTCTCGCCCTCTGTTTCAGCCCCTCTGTTTCAGCCCCTCTGTTTCAGCCCCACTCTTTCTCGCCCTCTGTTTCTCGCCCTCTGTTTCTCGCCCTCTGTTTCAGCCCCTCTGTTTCACCCCCTCTGTTTCAGCCCCTCTGTTTCAGCCCCTCTGTTTCAGCCCCACTCTTTCTCGCCCTCTGTTTCTCGCCCTCTGTTTCTCGCCCTCTGTTTCAGCCCCTCTGTTTCAGCCCCTCTGTTTCAGACCCTCTGTTTCAGCCCCTCTGTTTCAGCCCCTCTGTTTCAGCCCCTCTGTTTCTCGCCCTCTTTTTCAGCCCCTCTGTTTCAGCCCCTCTGTTTCACCCCTCTGTTTCTCGCCCTCTGTTTCTCGCCCTCTGTTTCAGCCCCTCTGTTTCAGCCCCTCTGTTTCAGCCTCTCTGTTTCAACCCCTCTGTTTCTCGCAATCTGTTTCTCGCCCTTTGTTTCTCGCCCTCTGTTTCTCGCCCTCTGTTTCAGCCCCTCTGTTTCAGCCCCTCTGTTTCAGCAACACTGTTTAATCCCCGCTGTTTCTCGCCCTCTGATCAGCCCCTCTGTTTCTCGGCCTCTGTTTCTCGCCCTCTGTTTCAGCCCCTCTGTTTCAGCCCCTCTGTTTCAGCCCCTCTGTTTCAGCACCTCTTTTTCAGCCCCTCTGTTTCAGCCCCTCTGTTTCAGCCCCACTGTTTCTCGCCCTCTGTTTCAGCCCCTCTGTTTCTCGAACTCTGTTTCAGCCCCTCTGTTTCAGCCCCTCTGTTTCAGCCCATCTATTTCAGCCCCTCTGTTTCAGCTCCTCTGTTTCAGCCCCTCTCTTTCAGCCCCTCTGTTTCAGCCCCTCTGTTTCAGCCCCTCTGTTTCAGACCCTCTGTTCCAGCCCCTCTGGTTCTCGCCCTCTGTTTCAGCCCCACTGTTTCAGCCCCTCTGTATCAGCCCCTCTTTTTCAGCCCCTCTGTTTCAGCCCCTCTGTTTCAGCCCCTCTGTTTCTCGCCCTCTGTTTCAGCCCCTCTGTTTCTCGCCCTCTGTTTCAGCCACTCTGTTTCAGCCCCTCTGTTTCAGCCCATCTGTTTCACCCCCTCTGTTTCTCGCCCTCTGTTTCAGCCCCTCTGTTTCAGCCCCTCTGTTTCAGCCCCTCTGTTTCAGCCCCTCTCTTCCAGCCCTTCTGTTTCTCGCCCTCTGTTTCAGCCCCGCTGTTTCAGCCCCTCTGTTCAGCCCCTCTGTTTCTCGCACTCAGTTTCTCGCCCTCTGTTTCTCGCCCTCTGTTTCTCGTTCTCTGTTTCACGCCCTCTGTTTCTCGCCCTCTGTTTCTCGCCCTCTGGTTCAGCCCCTCTGTTTCACCCCCTCTGTTTCAGCCCCTCTGTTTCTCGCCCTCTGTTTCTCGCCCTCTGTTTCTCGCCCTCTGTTTCAGCTCCTCTGTTTCAGCCCCTCTGTTTCAGCCCCACTGATTCAGCCCCTCTGTTTCACCCCCTCTGTTTCAGCCCCTGTTTCTCGCCCTCTGTTTCAGCCCCTCTGTTTCAGCTCCTCTGTTTCAGCCACTCTGTTTCGCGCCCTCTGTTTCAGCCCCTCTGTTTCAGCCCCTCTGTTTCACCCCCTCTGTTTCTGCCCCTCTGTTACAGCTCCTCTGTTTCAGCCCCACTCTTTCTCGCCCTCTGTTTCTCGCCCTCTGTTTCAGCCCCTCTGTTTCAGCCCCTCTGTTTCTCGCCCTCTGTTTCAGCCCCTCTGTTTCAGCCCCTCTGTTTCAGCCCCACTCTTTCTCGCCCTCTGTTTCTCGCCCTCTGTTGCAGCCCCTCTGTTTCAGCCCCTCTGTTTCTCACCCTCTGTTTCTCGCCCTCTATTTCAGACCCTCTGTTTCAGCCCCTCTGTTTCAGCCCCTCTGTTTCAGCCCCTCTGTTTCTCGCACTATGTTTCTCGCCCTCTGTTTCTCGCCCTTTGTTTCTCGCCCTCTGTTTCAGCCCCTCTGTTTCAGCCCCTCTGTTTCAGCCCCTCTGTTTCTCGCCCTCTGTTTCAGACCCTCTGTTTCAGCCCCTCTGTTTCAGCCCCTCTGTTTCAGCCCCACTGTTTCTCGCCCTTTGTTTCTCGTCCTCTGTTTCAGCCCCTCTGTTTCAGCCACTCTGTTTCTCAGCCTCTGTTTCAGCCCCTCTGTTTCTCGCCCTCTGTTTCAGCCCCTCTGTTTCAGCCCCTCTGTTTCAGCCCCTCTGTTTCAGACACTCTGTTTCTCGCCCTCTGTTTCTCGCCCTCTGTTTCTCGCCCTCTGTTTCTCGCCCCTCTGTTTCAGCCCCTCTGTTTCAGCCCCTCTGTTTCAGCTCCTCTGTTTCTGGCCCTCTGTTTCAGCCCCTCTGTTTCAGCCCCTCTGTTTCAGCCCCTCTGTTTCAGCTCCACTGTTTCAGCCCCTCTGTTTCTCGCCCTCTGTTTCTCTCCCTCTGTTTCTCGCCCTCTGTTTCAGCCCCTCTGTTTCAGCCCCTCTGTTTCAGCCCATCTGTTTCAGCCCCTCTGTTTCTCGCCCTCTGTTTCAGCCCCTCTGTTTCAGCCCCTCTGTTTCAGCCCCTCTGTTTCAGCCCCTCTTTTTCAGCCCCTCTGTTTCAGCCCCTCTGTTTCAGCCCCTCTGTTTCAGCCCCTCTGTTTCTCGCCCTCTGTTTCAGCCCCTCTGTTTCAGCCCCTCTGTTTCAGCCCATCTGTTTCAGCCCCTCTGTTTCTGCCCTCTGTTTCAGCCCCTCTCTTTCAGCCTCTCTGTTTCAGCCCCTCTGTTTCAGCCCCTCTGTTTCAGCCCCTCTGTTCCAGCCCCTCTGTTTCTCGCCCTCTGTTTCAGCCCCGCTGTTTCAGCCCCTCTGTTTCAGCCCCTCTGTTTCTCGCACTCTGTTTCTCGCCCTCTGTTTCTCGCCCTCCGTTTCAGCCACTCTGATTCAGCCCCTCTGTTTCAGCCCGTCTGTTTCAGCCCCACTGTTTAAGCCCATCTGTTTCTAGCCCTCTGTTTCAGCCCCTCTGTTTCTCGCCCTCTGTTTCTCGCCCTCTTTTTCAGCCACTCTGTTTCAGCCCCTCTGTTTCAGCCGCTCTGTTTCAGCCCCTCTTTTTCAGCCACTCTGTTTCAGTCCCTCTGTTTCAGCCCCTCTGTTTCTCGCCCTCTGTTTCTCGCTCTCTGTTTCTCGCCCTCTGTTTCAGCCCCTCTGTTTCTCGCCCACTGTTTCAGCCCCTCTGTTTCTCGCCATCTGTTTCAGCCCCTCTGTTTCAGCCCCTCTGTTTCAGCCCCTCTGTTTCAGCCCCACTGTTTCTCGCCCTCTTTTCAGCCCCTCTGTTTCAGCCCCTCTGATTCTCGCCCTCTGTTTCAGCCCCTCTGTTTCAGCCCCTCTGTTCCAGCCCCTCTGTTTCAGCCCCTCTGTTTCAGCCCCTCTGTTTCTCGCCCTCTGTTTCTCGCCCTCTGTTTCTCGCTCTCTGTTTCACGCCCTCTGTTTCTCACCCTCTGTTTCTCGCCCACTGTTTCAGCCCCTCTGTTTCACCTCCTCTGTTTCATCCCCTCTGTTTCTCGCCCTCTGTTTCTCGCCCTTTGTTTCTCGCCCTCTGTTTCAGCCCCTCTGTTTCAGCCCCTCTGTTTCAGCCCCTCTGTTTCAGCCCCACTGTTTCACCCCCTCTGTTTCAGCCCCTCTGTTTCTCGCCCTCTGTTTCAGCCCCTCTGTTTCAGCTCCTCTGTTTCACCCCCTCTGTTTCTGCGCCCTCTGTTTCAGCCCCTCTGTTTCAGCCCCTCTGTTTCACGCCCTCTGTTTCAGCCCCTCTGTTTCAGCCACTCTGTTTCAGCCCCACTCTTTCTCGCCCTCTGTTTCTCGCCCTCTGTTTGTCGCCCTCTGTTTCAGCCCCTCTGTTTCAGCCCCTCTATTTCAGCCCGTTTGTTTCAGCCCCTCTGTTTCAGCCCCTCTGTTTCAGCTCCACTGTTTCAGCCCCTCTGTTTCTCGCACTCTGTTTCTCGCCCTCTGTTTCTCGCCCTCTGTTACAGCCACTCTGATTCAGCCCCTCTGTTTCAGCCCCTCTGTTTCAGCCCCTCTGTTTCAGCCCCACTGTTTAATCCCCTCTGTTTCTCGCCCTCTGTTTCAGCCCCTATGTTTCTCGCCCTCTGTTTCTCGCCCTCTGTTTCAGCCACTCTGTTTCATCCCCTCTGTTTCAGCCCCTCTGTTTCAGACCCTCTTTTTCAGCCACTCTGTTTCAGCCCCTCTGTTTCAGCCCCTCTGTTTCTCGCCCTCTCTTTCAGCCCCTCTGTTTCATCCCCTCTGTTTCTCGCCCTCTGTTTCTGCCCCTCTGTTTCAGCCCCTCTGTTTCAGCCCCTCTGTTTCAGCCCCTCTGTTTCAGCCCCTCTGTTTCTCGCCCTCTGTTTCTCGCCCTCTGTTTCAGCCCCTCTGTTTCAGCCCCTCTGTTTCAGCCCCTCTGTTTCACCCCCTCTGTTTCAGCCCCTCTGTTTCTCGCCCTCTGTTTCTCGCCCTCTGTTTCTCGCTCTCTGTTTCTCGCCCTCTGTTTCTCGCCCTCTGTTTCTCGCCCTCTGTTTCAGCCCCTCTGTTTCACCCCCTCTGTTTCAGCCCCTCTGATTTTCGCCCTCTGTTTCTCGCCCTCTGTTTCAGCCCCTCTGTTTCAGCCCTTCTGTTTCAGCCCCTCTGTTTCACCCCCTCTGTTTCAGCCCCTCTGTTTCTCGCCCTCTGTTTCAGCCCCTCTGTTTCAGCTCCTCTGTTTCAGCCCCTCTGTTTCTCGCCCTCTGTTTCAGCCCCTCTGTTTCAGCCCCTCTGTTTCAGCCCCACTCTTTCTCGCCCTCTGTTTCTCGCCCTCTGTTTCTCGCCATCTGTTTCAGCCCCTCTGTTTCAGCCCCTCTGTTTCAGCCCCTCTGTTTCAGCCCCTCTGTTTCAGCCCCTCTGTTTCAGCCCCTCTGTTTCTCGCCATCTGTTTCAGCCCCTCTGTTTCAGCCCCTCTGTTTCACCCCTCTGTTTCTCGCTCTCTGTTTCTCGCCCTCTGTTTCAGACCCTCTGTTTCACCCCCTCTGTTTCAGCCCCTCTGTTTCAGCCCCTCTGTTTCTCGCATTCTGTTTCTCGCCCTCTGTTTCTCGCCCTCTGTTTCAGCCCCTCTGTTTCAGCCCCTCTGTTTCAGCCCCTCTGTTTCAGCCCCTCTGTTTCAGCCCCACTGTTTAATCCCCGCTGTTTCTCGCCCTCTGATCAGCCCCTCTGTTTCTCGGCCTCTGTTTCTCGCCCTCTGTTTCAGCCCCTCTGTTTCAGCCCCTCTGTTTCAGCCCCTCTGTTTCAGCCCCTCTTTTTCATCCCCTCTGTTTCAGCCCCTCTGTTTCAGCCCCACTGTTTCTCGCCCTCTGTTTCAGCCCCTCTGTTTCTCGAACTCTGTTTCAGCCCCTCTGTTTCAGCCCCTCTGTTTCAGCCCATCTGTTTCAGCCCCTCTGTTTCTCGCCCTCTGTTTCAGCCCCTCTCTTTCAGCCCCTCTGTTTCAGCCCCTCTGTTTCAGCCCCCCTGTTTCAGTCCCTCTGTTCCAGCCCCTCTGTTTCTCGCCCTCTGTTTCAGCCCCGCTGTTTCAGCCCCTCTGTATCAGCCCCTCTGTTTCTCGCACTCTGTTTCTCGCCCTCTGTTTCTCGCCCTCTGTTTCAGCCACTCTGATTCAGCCCCTCTGTTTCAGCCCCTCTGTTTCAGCCCCACTGTTTAAGCCCCTCTGTTTCTCGCCCTCTGTTTCAGCCCCTCTGTTTCTCGCCCTCTGTTTTTCGCCCTCTGTTTCAGCCCCTCTGTTTCAGCCCCTCTGTTTCAGCCCCTCTTTTTCAGCCACTCTGTTTCAGCCCCTCTGTTTCAGCCCCTCTGTTTCTCGCCCTCTGTTTCTCGCTCTCTGTTTCTCGCCCTCTGTTTCAGCCCCTCTGTTTCTCGCCCACTGTTTCAGCCCCTCTGTTTCAGCCCTCTGTTTCAGCCCCTCTGTTTCAGCCTCTCTGTTTCAGCCCCACTGTTTCTCGCCCTCTTTTCAGCCCCTCTGTTTCAGCCCCTCTGTTTCTCGCCCTCTGTTTCTGCCCCTCTGTTTCAGCCCCTCTGTTTCAGCCCCTCTGTTTCAGCCCCTCTGTTTATCGCCATCTGTTTCTCGCCCTCTGTTTCAGCCCCTCTGTTTCAGCCCCTCTGTTTCAGCCCCTCTGTTTCTCGCCCTCAGTTTCTCACCCTCTGTTTCTCGCTCTCTGTTTCACGCCCTCTGTTTCTCGCCCTCTGTTTCTCGCCCTCTGTTTCAGGCCCTCTGTTTCACCCCCTCTGTTTCAGCCCCTCTGTTTCTCGCCCTCTGTTTCTCGCCCTCTGTTTCTCGCCCTCTGTTTCAGCCCCTCTGTTTCAGCCCCTCTGTTTCAGCCCCACTGTTTCAGCCCCTCTGCTTCACCCCCTCTGTTTCAGCCCCTCTGTTTCTCGCCCTCTGTTTCAGCCCCTCTGTTTCAGCTCCTCTGTTTCAGCCTCTCTGTTTCTCGCCCTCTGTTTCAGCCACTCTGTTTCAGCCCCTCTGTTTCACCCCCTCTGTTTCAGCCCCTCTGTTTCAGCCCCTCTGTTTCAGCCCCACTCTTTCTCGCCCTCTGTTTCTCGCCCTCTGTTTCTCGCCCTCTGTTTCAGCCCCTCTGTTTCAGCCCCTCTGTTTCAGCCCCTCTGTTTTAGCCCCTCTGTTTCAGCCCCTCTGTTTCTCGCCCTCTGTTTCAGCCCCTCTGTTTCAGCCCCTCTGTTTCAGCCCCTCTGTTTTAGCCCCTCTGTTTCAGCCCCTCTGTTTCTCGCCCTCTGTTTCAGCCCCTCTGTTTCAGCCCCTCTGTTTCAGCCCCTCTGTTTCTCGCCCTCTGTTTCTCGCCCTCTATTTCAGCCCCTCTGTTTCAGCCCCTCTGTTTCAGCCCCTCTGTTTCAGCCCCTCTGTTTCAGGCCCTCTGTTTCAGCTCCTCTGTTTCTCGCCCTCTGTTTCAGCCCCTCTGTTTCAGCCCCTCTGTTTCAGCCCCTCTGTTTCAGCCACTCTGTTTCAGCTCCACTGTTTCAGCCCCTCTGTTTCTCGCCCTCTGTTTCTCTCCCTCTGTTTCTCGCCCTCTGTTTCAGCCCCTCTGTTTCAGCCCCTCTGTTTCAGCCAATCTGTTTCAGCCCCTCTGTTTCTCGCCCTCTGTTTCAGCCCCTCTGTTTCAGCCCCTCTGTTTCAGCCCCTCTGTTTCTCGCCCTCTGTTTCAGCCCCTCTGTTTCAGCCCCTCTGTTTAAGCCCCACTCTTTCTCGCCCTCTGTTTCTCGCCCTCTGTTTGTCGCCCTCTGTTTCAGCCCCTCTGTTTCAGCCCCTCTATTTCAGCCCCTTTGTTTCAGCCCCTCTGTTTCAGCCCCTCTGTTTCAGCTCCACTGTTTCAACCCCTCTGTTTCTCGCACTCTGTTTCTCGCCCTCTGTTTCTCGCCCTCTGTTTCAGCCACTCTGATTCAGCCCCTCTGTTTCAGCCCCTCTGTTTCAGCCCCTCTGTTTCAGCCCCACTGTTTAAGCCCCTCTGTTTCTCGCCCTCTGTTTCAGCCCCTCTGTTTCTCGCCCTCTGTTTCTCGCCCTCTGTTTCAGCCCCTCTGTTTCAGCCCCTCAGTTTCAGCCCCTCTGTATCAGCCCTTCTTTTTCAGCCACTCTGTTTCAGCCCCTCTGTTTCAGCCCCTCTGTTTCTCGCCCTCTGTTTCTCGCTCTCTGTTTCTCGCCCTCAGTTTCAGCCCCTCTGTTTCTCGCCCTCTGTTTCAGCCCCTCTGTTTCTCGCCCTCTGTTTCAGCCCCTCTGTTTCAGCCCCTCTGTTTCAGCCCCTCTCTTTCAGCCCATCTGTTTCTCGCCCTCTGTTTCACCACTTCTGTTTCAGCCCCTCTGTTTCTCGCCCTCTGTTTCTGCCCCTCTGTTTCAGCCCCTCTGTTTCAGCCCCTCTGTTTCAGCCCCTCTGTTTCAGCCCCTCTGTTTCTCGCCCTCTGTTTCTCGCCCTCTGTTTCAGCCCCTCTGTTTCAGCCCCTCTGTTTCACCCCCTCTGTTTCAGCCCCTCTGTTTCTCGCCCTCTGTTTCTCGCCCTCTGTTTCTCGCTCTCTGTTTCTCGCCCTCTGTTTCTCGCCCTCTGTTTCTCGCCCTCTGTTTCAGCCCCACTGTTTCACCCCCTCTGTTTCAGCCCCTCTGATTCTCGCCCTCTGTTTCTCGCCCTCTGTTTCTCGCCCTCTGTTTCTCGCCCTCTGTTTCAGCCCCTCTGTTTCAGCCCCTCTGTTTCACACCCTCAGTTTCAGCCCCTCTGTTTCTCGCCCTATGTTTCAGCCCCTCTGTTTCAGCTCCTCTGTTTCAGCCCCTCTGTTTCTCGCCCTCTGTTTCAGCCCCTCTGTTTCAGCCCCTCTGTTTCACCCCCTCTGTTTCAGCCCCTCTGTTTCAGCCCCTCTGTTTCAGCCCCACTCTTTCTCGCCCTCTGTTTCTCGCCCTCTGTTTCTCGCCCTCTGTTTCAGCGCCTCTGTTTCAGCCCCTCTGTTTCAGACCCTCTGTTTCAGCCCCTCTGTTTCAGCCCCTCTGTTTCAGCCCCTCTGTTTCTCGCCCTCTGTTTCAGCCCCTCTGTTTCAGCCCCTCTGTTTCACCCCTCTGTTTCTCGCCCTCTGTTTCTCGCCCTCTGTTTCAGCCCCTCTGTTTCAGCCCCTCTGTTTCAGCCTCTCTGTTTCAACCCCTCTGTTTCTCGCAATCTGTTTCTCGCCCTTTGTTTCTCGCCCTCTGTTTCTCGCCCTCTGTTTCAGCCCCTCTGTTTCAGCCCATCTGTTTCAGCAACACTGTTTAATCCCCGCTGTTTCTCGCCCTCTGATCAGCCCCTCTGTTTCTCGGCCTCTGTTTCTCGCCCTCTGTTTCAGCCCCTCTGTTTCAGCCCCTCTGTTTCAGCCTCTCTGTTTCTCGCCCACTGTTTCAGCCCCTCTGTTTCAGCCCCTCTGTTTCACCCCCTCTGTTTCAGCCCCTCTGTTTCAGCCACTCTGTTTCAGCCCCACTCTTTCTCGCCCTCTGTTTCTCGCCCTCTGTTTCTCGCCCTCTGTTTCAGCCCCTCTGTTTCTCGCCCTCTGTTTCTGCCCCTCTGTTTCAGCCCCTCTGTTTCAGCCCCTCTGTTTCAGCCCCTCTGTTTATCGCCATCTGTTTCTCGCCCTCTGTTTCAGCCCCTCTGTTTCAGCCCCTCTGTTTCAGCCCCTCTGTTTCTCGCCCTCAGTTTCTCACCGTCTGTTTCTCGCTCTCTGTTTCACGCCCTCTGTTTCTCGCCCTCTGTTTCTCGCCCTCTGTTTCAGGCCCTCTGTTTCACCCCCTCTGTTTCAGCCCCTCTGTTTCTCGCCCTCTGTTTCTCGCCCTCTGTTTCTCGCCCTCTGTTTCAGCCCCTCTGTTTCAGCCCCTCTGTTTCAGCCCCACTGTTTCAGCCCCTCTGCTTCACCCCCTCTGTTTCAGCCCCTCTGTTTCTCGCCCTCTGTTTCAGCCCCTCTGTTTCAGCTCCTCTGTTTCAGCCTCTCTGTTTCTCGCCCTCTGTTTCAGCCACTCTGTTTCAGCCCCTCTGTTTCACCCCCTCTGTTTCAGCCCCTCTGTTTCAGCCCCTCTGTTTCAGCCCCACTCTTTCTCGCCCTCTGTTTCTCGCCCTCTGTTTCTCGCCCTCTGTTTCAGCCCCTCTGTTTCAGCCCCTCTGTTTCAGCCCCTCTGTTTTAGCCCCTCTGTTTCAGCCCCTCTGTTTCTCGCCCTCTGTTTCAGCCCCTCTGTTTCAGCCCCTCTGTTTCAGCCCCTCTGTTTCTCGCCCTCTGTTTCTCGCCCTCTATTTCAGCCCCTCTGTTTCAGCCCCTCTGTTTCAGCCCCTCTGTTTCAGCCCCTCTGTTTCAGCCACTCTGTTTCTCGCCCTCTGTTTCTCGCCCTCTGTTTCTCGCCCTCTGTTTCAGCCCCTCTGTTTCAGCCCCTCTGTTTCAGGCCCTCTGTTTCAGCTCCTCTGTTTCTCGCCCTCTGTTTCAGCCCCTCTGTTTCAGCCCCTCTGTTTCAGCCCCTCTGTTTCAGCCACTCTGTTTCAGCTCCACTGTTTCAGCCCCTCTGTTTCTCGCCCTCTGTTTCTCTCCCTCTGTTTCTCGCCCTCTGTTTCAGCCCCTCTGTTTCAGCCCCTCTGTTTCAGCCAATCTGTTTCAGCCTCTCTGTTTCTCGCCCTCTGTTTCAGCCCCTCTGTTTCAGCCCCTCTGTTTCAGCCCCTCTGTTTCTCGCCCTCTGTTTCAGCCCCTCTGTTTCAGCCCCTCTGTTTAAGCCCCACTCTTTCTCGCCCTCTGTTTCTCGCCCTCTGTTTGTCGCCCTCTGTTTCAGCCCCTCTGTTTCAGCCCCTCTATTTCAGCCCCTTTGTTTCAGCCCCTCTGTTTCAGCCCCTCTGTTTCAGCTCCACTGTTTCAGCCCCTCTGTTTCTCGCACTCTGTTTCTCGCCCTCTGTTTCTCGCCCTCTGTTTCAGCCACTCTGATTCAGCCCCTCTGTTTCAGCCCCTCTGTTTCAGCCCCTCTGTTTCAGCCCCACTGTTTAAGCCCCTCTGTTTCTCGCCCTCTGTTTCAGCCCCTCTGTTTCTCGCCCTCTGTTTCTCGCCCTCTGTTTCAGCCCCTCTGTTTCAGCCCCTCAGTTTCAGCCCCTCTGTATCAGCCCTTCTTTTTCAGCCACTCTGTTTCAGCCCCTCTGTTTCAGCCCCTCTGTTTCTCGCCCTCTGTTTCTCGCTCTCTGTTTCTCGCCCTCTGTTTCAGCCCCTCTGTTTCTCGCCCTCTGTTTCAGCCCCTCTGTTTCTCGCCCTCTGTTTCAGCCCCTCTGTTTCAGCCCCTCTGTTTCAGCCCCTCTCTTTCAGCCCATCTGTTTCTCGCCCTCTGTTTCACCACTTCTGTTTCAGCCCCTCTGTTTCTCGCCCTCTGTTTCTGCCCCTCTGTTTCAGCCCCTCTGTTTCAGCCCCTCTGTTTCAGCCCCTCTGTTTCAGCCCCTCTGTTTCTCGCCCTCTGTTTCTCGCCCTCTGTTTCAGCCCCTCTGTTTCAGCCCCTCTGTTTCACCCCCTCTGTTTCAGCCCCTCTGTTTCTCGCCCTCTGTTTCTCGCCCTCTGTTTCTCGCTCTCTGTTTCTCGCCCTCTGTTTCTCGCCCTCTGTTTCTCGCCCTCTGTTTCAGCCCCT